>NC_044910.1:26922966-27522966 GCF_001633185.2 Quercus lobata | reverse complement strand
GGCTTTAGCTCGTCAACTGGGAATTCTACTAAGACATGTTCTGTGTACTCATGGAGTTTTAAATTTAGAAATGTTCCGAATTGGATGCATTCGGAGCCATTGGATCCTAAGGCCATTGCTAAGAACACCAAAGCTTCAATAGTTGAAAAGAGGAGTGATTGTCTGTCGAAAGTGTTGGCTGCAATGATTTTTGGTGCTAGCTGTGGGGCATTGACGGCGTTTACGGTGTTGTATTTGTGGACAATCTTTGGTAGTAAGCGTCCGGTAGTGCCAGAGGAATTTGCCAAGCAGCCCATGGATTGTGAGTACAAGAAAGTCCAAGTAGTTGTAGATAAAGCAGCCATCAAAGATGGTAAGAAGTAGGTGTTCGAGGTATTCTGTTGGATTCTGTGTTGTAAATCAGTGTCTTTTGTACTTGTACTTTCATGTTTTGTTGTATTGTTCTATTTTGGTAATCAAAATTGTCAAAATGTAGTTTTTGTTACATTAACATATTGTCCAATCTGGGGAGCACTGATTTTAACTCTTTAAGTCTGAACTGATAAAATGAAATATTGTAGGTATTTTATCCTTTACTCTGTCAACATAACTCATGTAATGCTGTTTAGTTTTGACTGTTGAAGAAGAAGAAGAAGAAAGAAACGAACTTGCTTTGTTCTCAAGAGTCCAAAGGAATATTTTAGAGAAACATTTTTTGAAGTACATTTTTGAGTCACAAAAATTTCTTTTGAGATGGCTTGGTTTTTAGACAATAAAAATATCTTTGGTTTAGCCTGGTTTTGTTGATGGTTTCTGCTTGACAGATGGTATAACGGGCAACGTTATCTTCTCATCATTGTCAATTTAATCTGACTAGTAAACAGAACCCAGAACTAATGGTGAGATTGCAATCAACCTGCTGTCTCAATCAAGTTATGTTCAAAAGTTCATAAAGGAATTGGAAATTAAAATCAATGGATTGGAAAGACAAAAGGATTGTCCGATGAGTACGAGAAATGAAAATTCGGTAACATTTAAAGTTTTACGATAGGAGTATAAAGGTATATTATTAGTTAAACAAAATAAATAAACACTTGCCAAAAAAAAAGTGTTCCTTTTAATTATTTTTTCATAAATACTTTTACTGTTAGAATTGAGAATTAATTCTGTATATTGATGTGTATAACTGTACAAGTGACCGCCTTTATATAGGGGTAAGTGTTGTTCAAACGTTATGCGTGCAAGCGCAGTACAAGTAATATATGCACGCCAGACAAATAAAATAAAATGGGCCTAAACACTATCAGGCTTGTACACTTATAGCTCCTTCAAACTCAAAATGGAGGATGAAAGACCAATTTTACTTTGGAAACTAGATCACAAAAGTGTGTTGTAGGATGTGACGATATAAAAATGTATGTTACCTAGCTAATCTTGAGAAGAAGTGGAGATCAGCAAGAGAGAACCCCGATAGAGGTTGCCCAATCCTAAGATACATTATCATTGGTTTTTTCCGTGACCGGAAAAACCCCAATCCAGCCAAGATCAGAGAATGAAGCAATCGAATTTGCTAAGCTACCTTAAAATGAAATCAGGAAATCTCTCGGGGGCATCTAATTTATTGTCAGCCCAATAAAGAGTTTGTTCTGGATCCGAGCTTAGCCAATAGTGCATAGGATATACAGGCCCATTTACTAGGCAAGGTACGCTAGATACACATGCATGTCGATCAATCCAAAAGTAGTGGTATTGGAAGCCTGCATTCAACAATAAGCAAGAAAAATATTCGAACATGCATATCCATCCATAGTAAATGGGTTTTCACAGTAAATGGGTTGATCTTATGATGGAATGTATCACTACTATCTCGTACTCCATCCTAATTAATGGGGAGCCTTCACACACCATTCACCCTAGTAGAGGACTGAGACAAGGGGATCATTTATCTCCATATCTCTTCCTTCTTTGCACTGAGGGTTTGCATGGCTTACTTACTAAAGCAGCTGCTTCTGGTGATATTAGAGGCATATCTATTTGCAAAAATGGACCTAGATTAACCCAGTTATTTTTTGCAGATGATAGCTTACTTTTCTGCAGAGCTTCAATTTAGGAATGCATGCACATCCAAGCCCTTCTCTCTACTTATGAAGAAGCTTCAGGGCAAAAGCTGAATAGAGACAAAGCCACTCTATTTTTCAGTAAAAACACAGATAGTGAGATCCAAGATTCCATTAAAGACCTACTAGGTGTTCTTGAAATCAAGCAATATGAAAAGTATTTAGGCTTACCATCTTTTGTGGGAAGAAACAGAAAAGCAAGTTTGGCCTTCATCAAAGAACAGGTTTGGAAGAAGCTTCAAGGATGGAAGGAGAAACTCCTATCCCAAACTGGGAGGGAAGTTCTTTTAAAGGCGGTGGTGCAAGCCATCCCAACGTATTCTATGAGCTGCTTTAAGCTTCCTATTACACTATGCCATGAGATTGAGGCTATGGTTAGGAAGTTTTGGTGGGGTCAACAAGGTACTAGAAGGCGCATTCGTTGGGTTAAATGGAGTACAATGTGTAGGCCTAAATCTCTTGGTGGCATGGGTTTTCGAGAGCTCCAAAAGTTCAATGATGCTATGCTAGGCAAGCAAGTTTGGCACTTATTGCAAAATCAAGACTCTCTATTTTTTAAGTTCTTCAAAGGCAAAATTTTCCCTCATGGGACCATTTTTGATGCCAAGGAAAATAAAGGGTCTTTTGCTTGGAAAAGTATTTTGAAGGGAAGAGATGTCATTAGGCAAGGGTTAAAATGGAGGATAGGGAACGGTTCTAAGGTTCATATTTTTAGTGATGCTTGGCTGCCTGGACATCGGCAAGGCAAAGTTATATCCCCTGTTGCAGATGGCTAAGTTGATGCGATGGTTTCTATGTTGATTAATCATGAGAGTATGTGCTGGAAGGAGGACGAGATTGATAGGCTTTTTATACCCGAGGAAGCAACAGTCATCAAGGCCATCCCCCTTAGTTTGTTCAATCGAGAGGACCTTCACTTTTGGCCCCACACTCGTGACGGGGTCTTCTTGATCAGGTCCGCATATCGCCTACTGTTGGACCAAGCTGAAACAGAGGTCGAATGCAGCTTAAGTGAGGGGGGAAATCTGAAGGTGTGGAAGTCTATTTGGAGCCTACGAGTACCTAACCGGGTTAAATCCCTTATGTGGCGAGCTAGGACCAACTCTATACCAATGTGGGCTAATTTGGTCAAAAGGCAAGTTTTAAATGATGATTTATGTCAGGAATGCAAGCTTCACTCAGAGGATACCATGCATTCACTCTGGTCTTGACCGAAACTAAATGATGCATGGAAAGTTCACTTTAATCAATTGCAGGCAGACATGGTACACAGTGTCTCCTTCCTCGAAATTATTGACAGAGCCTCACTTGAAAAAACCTCCTTTGATCTTTTTGCCATGATGGTCTCTGCAATTTGGATGCGGCGCAATAAAGTTCGTTTAGGCGAAGCGACAATTCCACTGGGGCAGATACCTTCCTCAGCCTATGATGCTCTTCAGGAGTTTCATCAGTTGCGCCCTGCGCATGCTACAATCCCGAGGACAGCTCGTGCTGTGCGTTGGAGGCCACCCCCTGCAACCTGTGTAAAAGCAAACTTCGACGGAGCGGTTTTCTCACAGGATGGACTAGCTGGCATCGACATCATAATCCGGAAAGAACAAGGATTAGTTATGGTTGCTCTCTTATAACAAATTCCACTACCTATTTCGGTGGAGATGGTGGAAGTGGTAGCAGCTCGCCGGGCTTTGATTTTTGCTAAGGAACTCAGTTTTGACAGGGTGATTGTGGAAGGAGATTCTGCAAGCACTATTACCTCTATTAATGGAGGTCACATGGATCACTCGGCTTTGGGACACGTACCTGTCGGATATCAAATATTTATTTTCCCACGTGGGGCCTGTCTCTCAATTTCACCCTTGAAGAAATGGTTCACCCATACGTGATTGTCCACTTTTGTATATTGATTACGAAGAGCTTTTCTTACATTTCAGTTAAGCATATTAATAGAGAAGGGAACTGTGTGGCACATAAGCTTGCTAGGTGGGCTGCCAGGTTTCCTTTTTTGGTTTGAATGGAGTCTGTTCTACCAAACATTCTTGATGTGTACCAACTTGATTTGTCGAGAATGCAATAATATGATCACTACCCTTGAGGGGATTTTTCTCAACAAAAAAAAAAAAAAAACAAGAAATATGAATAAACAGTTTATAGTCGTATATAAATATATGCCTGAATACATGCCCAAAAAATACATGTATGAATATAAAAACGCACATCCCAAAAAGTACCAGAATGAATAACTGTTGGATATAATAAAGGCGAAAAACACATTTTGGTCCCTACATTTTCAGTCGATTCCCGTTTTAGTCCCTAAGTTTTTTTTTTACCGCTTTTAGTCCCTCTCCTGAAAAACGGTTCCATTTTGGTCCCTACCGTTACATCATAAACGGATATTGCTGATGTGGCAAACGGCATGCACTGTTGGCCTGACGTGGCCATTAAAATAATAATAAAAAATGCCACATCAGCATTTAAATTAAAAAAATTAATTTATTAATTTTAGCTAAATAAAAAAAATTAAAAACAGAATTAAAAACTAAAAATCATATAAATTGAGATCTAAGTGTGTCTTGAACAAGAACACCAATAACACAAACTCAAATTCAAGAACACAAACCCAGAAATTTAAAAAACAAACAAAAAAAAAAGCCTGACTCCATTTTATAGAGAGAGAGCGAGAGACGCAAACTAGTTATAAAAAGATAAGATTTTTCATTTAGATAGAGAGAGAGAGAGAGAGTTAGAGAGATATGAGAACAAGGAGAGGGCTTCGTAATTTTAAGATTTTGCAGCTAATTTAAGTTAAACTATGTTGCGGTTTTTTCATTCATTTGAAGGAAAATCTAAAACATCCATACACAAAATTTGTTGGGCAGAGGGAAGTCTGTGTCAGTTTGTTTCTAAATTGGGTTTCGAAATACTAGATTGGATTTACAATCTTTTGAAGATTTGGGTTTGTTTGTCGATCGAAGCAAAGTTTTTAAGAGTTATGGCAGTAGCAATGAAGATCGTAGTTGAGGAAATATGTGCAGAGGTCATTGCGGCGTTACCTGACACATTTAAGAAAGTGGAAAACAAAGCCCTTCTTAAACGCCTCGGATCCGGACTAAATCGTTTATTGCTTTTGTTCAACGATGATACAAAGCGATTAGATCTCCCAAAAAAGAATACAAAGCGCTCGACAGAAGACGTGAAAAAGGGTCAGAAGCAAGTTCGCAAGTGCTCGGACTAAATCGTTCGCGAGTCGGACGAGGACATCGCAAGGTCTTGTGAGGATGATACGGAAGATTTTTCATTCTGGGTTTGAACTAATGCTTTGATGGTTTTTTTTTTTTTTTTTTTTTGTTTTTTAAATTTCTGGGGTTGTGTTCTTGGATTTGAGTTTGTGTTTTTGGTGTTCTTGTTCAAGACACACTTAGATCTCAATTCATATGATTTTTAGTTTTTAATTTTTTTTATTTAGCTAAAATTAATAAATTAATTTTTTTAATTTAAATGCTGATGTGGCATTTTTTATTATTATTTTAATGGTCACGTCAGGCCAACAGTGCATGCCGTTTGTCACATCAGCAATATCCGTTTATGATGTAACGGTAGGGACCAAAATGGAACCGTTTTTCAGGAGAGGGACTAAAAACGGTAAAAAAAAACTTAGGGACTAAAACGGAAATCGACTGAAAATGTAGGGACCAAAATGTGTTTTTCGCCTATAATAAAATTATATATCTTAAGAATTCGTGGCTCAAGGAACTAATGTTTATCATTGATAAGCAAGGTAGCAGCCTCTTTTTCATCCGCTTAAGGATGAGGTTTCTATGAAGATTCAAGATAACCAAGAGCAAGGGATTGTGTTGTTTAACAAAAGAAGAGTGAAGTTAGAAAAGAAGAAGAACAACGACAGCATTTTGATAAATGACAAGAAGAATAAATTAAAGGAAACGATGTCATTCCATTGAAAGCAAGAAGATACAAGACACGTGTTGGAGAGTTTAAGCTCATGATTAGTTTGTTAGTTTGTTACTGCTTGTACAGATGTCAGTCACTTATTGGTGTGTTTAGAAATTACCTAGTTAGCTTGTTTTGGCTCCAACTTAATGCTCTGGTAATTGTATATATATAGCAAAGCTTAGTGTAATTATTTCTGATGCTTTCTAATTCATTTTCTCAGTAATAAAATCTCAGATTCAGAAAGCTCTCTCAATTTTACATGGTATCAGAGCTCTAAAGCTCATCAATGGCTTCCAATGTTTCTTCCAGTTCTGAAATTACTGCTCAAACTACACAACCTGCTTCTAGTTCTCCATTAATGGATGATACTAATCCCAAAAGCCCTTACTTGTTTCTATCCCTGAGTGGTAGAAACAAGTTTGGTTTTGTTAGATGCTTGGAATAGGGCAAATACAACCATTCTCTCATGGTTAACCAATTCCTTAAGCAAAGACATCGCAGCAAGTGTGATGTACATCAACACTACAAGGGATCTTTAGATTGACATACGAGACAGATTCTCACATGGAAATGCTCCAAGATTCTTTGAGGTGCAGAAGGGGATTTCTAGGCTTTCACAAGGGCAACTTTCAGTGAGTTCTTACTTTACAAGATTCAAGATTCTATGGGATGAGCTTGTCAATTATCGATCTTTTTCTGTCTGCACTTGCACTTGTATTTGTGGTTCTCAACAATCTCAATCAGATGCACAACTTAAAGATCAAGTTTTTCATTTTCTCATGGGGCTAAATGATAGCTATGGACATGTTAGAACTCAAATCTTGATAACTGAGCCTCTTCCAAACATAAGCAAGGTGTATTCTTTAATTTTACAAGAGTAAAAGCGTAGAAAAATAGGTTAGATTATTGAGGTGATTTTTGAACCAATAGCTATGTATGTGACTCATCCCAATTCTAAGGGAAATCAGGGCCATCAAAGCTATCAAGGTAGTGGAAATCAAAATTATCAAGGGGGAAATCATGTTTATCAAGGAGGAAAAGGGGGGAATACAAAGAAGGAGAGACCTATTTGCACATACTGTGGTTTTATGGGCCATATAGCTGATAAATGCTATAAACTTCATGGCTACCCACCTAGTTATAAGCCAAAAGGAAAGCTCTCAGGAAATCAAGTTTCCAGCAATGGATCTTTTGGAAATTGCCCTCCTACCAATGCCTGCTTTGGGAATTTTGGAAACTTTGTTTCTTAACCATCCCCTAATCTTGCTAATTCTATTGAGATGATGCAATACTCCCCACAATTTCATGGTTCACAACATCCACAAACTCAATCACAGATTTCTATGCCACAGCCACAGTACAGTGCACCTCAATGCCCCATCTCACAAACTCAATGTGAGCAGTTGCTTTCTTTACTCACTTCTCAGAATTACAAGGACGTTTCTGGACACCAAGCAAACTTTGTCAACAATTTTTCAGGTAATCCTTTTTGGTCACCTCCTTCCTTAGTACACTCTATTTTTCCTGCCCACATAGTTGACAGACATGCACATAAAACCTTTGAGTGGATTATAGATATTGGTGCCACAAACCATACGGTACACTCAGTGTCTCTCTTAACCACTATTACTTCCACCAAACACTTTCATATCCTTACTAAATGGAAAACAAGCCTTAGTTACTCATATAGACACTACACAACTCTCAAAAACATTGATTTTGCATGGAGTTTTATGTGTACCTTCATTTACTTTTAATCTCATTTCTGTTACTCAATTGACTAAAACTATCTTCTGTTGTCTTTTTTTCTTGGTTCCTATTGTTTCACCTAGGACCTTGTTCATTGGAACACGATTGGTCTAGGTAGGGAATCAAGAGGTCTCTACTTGTTGCAGTAGCACACTCTTTTAACCAAACCTCATTCTGTTTTAGCTACTTCTTTTGATTCACAGTCTTTTAATAACTCCAACTTATGGCATTTTAGACTAAGTCATCCTTCTCATGCCAAGTTGAGTTTGTTGAATAATGTTGCACCTAATGTACATATTAATAAAATACAGTGTTGTGATGTATGTCATTTTCTAAGCAAAAGAGATTGCCAGTTGCTTTTACTCTTCATGTTTCTAAATTTCCATTTCAGCTCATTCATTGTGATCTATGGGGGCCTTTCTCCACCCCCACCATTGAAGGCTTAAGGTTCTTTCTTACTATTGTGGATGATTTTTCAAAATGTACTTGGGTTTATTTATTGAAATCCAAAGCTAAAATATCTGCTTTGATTCAAAAAATTTCAGCCATGGTTGAGACACAATTTGATTCCAAAATCAAATGTATTAGGAGTGATAATGGAACTAAGTTCAAAAAAAAAAAAAAAAAAAAAAAAAAAAAACTAAGAGCATTCTTCATCAGTTAACCTATGTTGATACTCCTCAACAAAATGCTATTGTTGAAAAGAAGCATCAACACATCTTAACAACAAGAGTCCTTATGAACTTCTTTTCAACAAATTACCATCCTATGATCATCTTAGAACTTTTGGGTGTTTGTGCTTCATTTCAACACTTTCCCACAATAGAAATAAGTTTGCTCCTAGAGCCAAGAAGTATGTCTTCCTTGGTTACTCTTCTGGTATCAAAGGTTATAAAGTTTTGGAGTTGGAAACAAATACTATTTTTGTTTCCAGCGATATTGGTTTCTATGAGTCCATCTTTCCTTTTGCTTCAATTTCTCCTTTGTCTAAACTGGACACTTTTGTTTTTCCTCATTCCATTCCTAATTATGATGGTACTCTTCCATACATTCCTAGTTCTGAATCTTTAGATACTGTTGATTCTTCACCTGTCCCAAATAGTGTCCCTTCATCACATAATTCACCATTACATGATTCTGATGGTATCGATGTTTCTGTTGAGTGTGCCTCAGTTCCTTTACCTATTTCTAGGCCTCCTTCTCCACCACCATAACCTACAAGAAAGTTGAGTAGACCATATAAACCACCCCCATACTTGCAAGATTATTCTTGCTCAGCTGTCACCTCTAAACCAATCTCAGGTTCTCCTTATGACATTTCAAATTACCTTACTTATTCTCATCTCCATAAAGCCTATAAACACTTTGTTCTAGTTGTACAAGCTACTCCTTCAAAACCTACATCCTTTAACCAAGTTGGTCAATCTCCAAATTGGAGAGCTGCAATGGACAAAGAAATTGCAACCTTTGAACTCAATAATACCTGGTCCATTACCTCTTTATCTCTAGGAAAGATCCCCATAGGGTGTAAATGGGTTTATAGGATCAAATATCACTTTGATGGTTCTATTGAGAGATGTAAAGCAAGATTAGTTGCAAATGGGTATAATTAAAGGGAGGGTCTTGATTACATAGACACTTTCAGTACTATGGAAAAATCTATTTCAGTAAGGATTATTTTATCCTTGGCTGTTGTGAAAGGGTGGAAACTTCATCAAATGGATGTGAATAATGTCTTCCTCCATGGTGACTTGGATGAAGAGGTGTACATGTCCCTTCCACCTAGTTTTCACAGTAAGGGGGAGACTGTTTCAAGCGGTAGCAGTGGCTGTAATGGTGTTTCAAGGAATGGTTGTGTTTCAATAAGAGTCTATATGGTCTGAAACAAGCTTCTAGGCAGTGGTTTGCTAAATTCTCATACACAGTCTTGAATTTTGGATTTGTACAATCCAAGGCTGATTACTCTTTTTTCACTTATACAAGAGGGTCCTCTTTTACCATTTCATTGATCTATGTTGATGATATTTTACTTATAGGCAATGACCACAGTTGCATTGCTGAATTGAAAAAAGTTTTAGACAAGAAATTTGGTTTGAAAGATCTGGGTTCTTTAAGGTACTTTCTAGGCCTTGAAGTGGCAAGAAATGAGAATGGCATTACCTTGAATCAGAGGAAGTATGCCCTTGAAATTCTGAAAGACACAGGTGGGTTGTAGGCCAATGAAGACACCTATGGAACAGAATTTGCATTTCTCCAAGAGTGAAGGCAAGCTGATACCTGATCCCAATGAATATAGAAGGCTTATTGGAAGATTGTTTTAACTAACACTGACTAGGCCAGATATTACCTATACAGTGCATAGATTGAGTCAATTCTTAGCTGAATCAAGGGAACCACATATGCTGGCAACTTGTAGAGTCTTGAAATATATCAAAGGCTCACCTGGTAGTGAATTTTCTTTTCAAAGAATTCAGAATTGCATGTATGCTGATTAGGCAGGATGCCCAAATACTAGAAGATCTTTAACAAGCTATAGTTTGTATTTGAGTGATTTCCTAATTCTCTTGGAGGTCCAAGAAACAAAGCATTGTGTCAAGGTCATCGGCAGAGGCAAAGTGCAGGGCAAAGGCAACAACCACTTGTGAGGTTGTGTGGGTTCTTCAATTGCTCACGGATTTGAAAGTTCATCATCCTCAAAGTGCATTACTTTTCTGTGATAATCAGGCTGCATTACATATTGCAGCTAATCCAATATTCCACGAAAGGACAAAGCATATAGAGGTGGATTGCCATCGAGTGCAAGACAAAATTGTGGAAAGTGTGATCAAGACATTCCACGTTTCAATCAATTTACAAGTAGTAGATATATTCACTAAAGCCTTGGGTTTACCTGCCTTTTCCAGATTGGTAAATAGCCTACGTTTAGTAGATATCTTTGCACCAAGTTTAAATGTTCCTTTTAGCTCTACTTCCACATCAGTTCAAGTCTCAGAACAATTAGTTCAGGACTTGAGGGGGGAGTGTGAAGATTCAAGATAACTAAGAGCAAGGGACTGTGTCGTTTAACAAAAGAAAAGTGAAGTCAGTAAAGAAGAAGAAGAACGACAGCGTTTTGATAAATGACAAGAAGAAAAAATTAAAGGAAATGATGTCGTTCCATTTAAATCAAGAAGATACAAGACACGGGTTGGAGAGTTTAAGCATGTGATTAGTTTGTTAGTTTGTTACTGCTTGTACAGATGTCAGTCGCTTATTGGTGAGTTTAGAAATTAGTTAGTTAGCTTGTTTTGGCTCTAACTCAATGCTCAAGTAATTGTAATTAGCTAGTTAGCTTGTTTTGGCTCCAACTTAGTTTAATTAATTCTGATGCTTTCTAATTCATTTTCTCAGCAATAAAATCTTATATTCAGAAAGCTTTCTCAATTTTACAGTATCTTAGAGCTCGGGGAAGGGTTGATAGTGCAACTAAAGCTTGAGTGTGTGGAGGATGGTGCTGATAATAAGTAGTCCCTATTAAGATCATCTAGGCATCTAAAGAAAAAGGTTGATCCGGAGGAATGGTCAGTTTAACCAGGATGGCAACACAACTAAGATGGACACCATGATAAGCTCCCACAACAACTTAACTTCGAGTGTCTAAATATGAGCTGTCAACATTAAAACATAACTCCTAGGCTCGTTCTCTCTCACGACGCTCTAATTCAAACTCATCTCAAAGACGAGCTATCCTATACTTAAGCTCAGTCTAACAATAAGCATCAGTCTCCAATAACTGAGCCTCAGCCCAAGCCAACTCCGCTTGAGCATCCCTCAAATTTGCCTAAACTTGAGCTAACTCAGTCGAAAGCCTCGCCCAAACTGAAAATGATCAAGGGTAATACCACCAAGCACTCTCTTGCTTGTAACCAGGTTCTCACCAACTAAAGGACCCACCAAGTTTTGACGAAACCTCTCATTATAATCCTGATCAGGATGAATAAATCGAGTAGCATCCACCCCTCCTACATATGGGCCACTAGGCTCGACCGCCTCTAAAGACAATTCAATCGGAGGGTCGTGAGGAACTACTACTCTCTCACCAAGCTATCGAAGAGTCCTGTCTCTTAAAAAAAAGCTCCCATGAGTTGGAATCGCAAAGCCAAACCCGCAACCGTGTAAAAGTAATAGCCCTCTCCACGATACTCATACCCATCAACTCCTCATCATATGGTAGAAACTCAATATCCTCATCTCGAAGGTAATCAATTTTTGTGCAATACTTCGACGAAGTGCGTATCATGACCTTTTCAATACATTCAATGTCCCAACACCGAGATCGGGGGAATATTTGGCTATCGTTCTCCTTTATTACCCTCCTATCTGACCTCATAGTGGGAAAATGCACAAACACCCAGTAGACTTTGAATTGCCAAAACCTTGTAAAGTTACTCGTACTCTAGCTAGCATATCAACGTAATCCCCAGTTGTAGTAGGAAAAAGTCAAACTCCCCTAATCAATATCCTTAAGAATAGACATGTCCCTGACCAATGAGACCAAATGTAAAGGGATGAAAGTCTTGTTATCCCTAAGGAAACAAGCCCCAAGAAAGTAAAATAAAAATTGTCGACAAATAGCCTCACTTGACGGTTTATCCAACTTTAAACTCCCTTTCAGTGTGGCAACTTTTATGCGTATCTTAATCACCCCAAAAAAATAATATGGTCTCTCTGAGATACCCAAGAGAATCATCGCCTCTTCTACAGTAATAGGGTCAGTAGGAATTGGATGACCCCCAACGGGATGCCAAGGATAACACTCCAATCGGGAGGCATGGGGGCCACCTCACAAGTGCATAGATGGAAAATGCGCCTATCTCTAAAAGAACCTCTCGTACCATGCTCCAACCAGGCTATGTCTAAGAGCAATAAAAGGGATACTCAAGAAATGACCAAAACAAAGGTTGACCAAGAAAGCATGATACTTAGGCAATGCACCATTCATCTTACGCAAAATTCGATCCACCTACCCCACCCAAAAGTGGTTCTTGGTTGATCCTACATAATGAAAGACCATTATTATCTACAACCATAACAAAAGCAAGGGAATGTAAGAAATGATGCAACATGAATAGAAATGCTAATCGAACATGAATCGATGGTTATGTGGCCAAGTTCCTCAAAAGAGGAGTGTCAAGAACTTGAAGGCCGCTTGGTAACCACGAAGTTGTGGGACAAATTGGCAGATAATGGTACCCTAATTTTGCTACCCTCGCTAGATACACCGGAAGAAGATCCTCTTCGAGAAACTCTTCTTCCTCTTAAGGTTCTAGTAGCTTTGGCGTCGATATGAGTGCGCCACTCAAGAACAACACCACCTCCAGACTCTTAACACCAATCTCCTCACCAACCCAATGAGTGTACTCCTCAAAACTCATAACCTTATCATCCTCATCAATAGGAGGAATAACCTCAATATAGGGCGCCTTGCCCAACTCCTCTAGAGTTGGACGACGCCGACCCTTGCGACCACCTCCACCTCTGTGAGTAGACATCCTACAAAATACCAAGTATGGAATACCAACAATTAGTAAGCATGTATGCATACAAAATAAAAATCTAACATAAAAGAATCATTCAAGATAACAAATCAGATTGTTCAAAATATAGGGACAAAGCTCCCCTTGTGCAAAAACTTATTTATAGAATTAAGTTAGAAACTTTAAGATTTGTTAAGTGAAAACCAAGATGCCAAAATTGTTGTAGCTCGACTAACTAGCATCTCATAGTGTGTCTACAACATTCAAAATTCATATCCACTTGTTTTATTTAAAATAATTAATTAATTAATTAAAACACAACCCACTAGATTCTACTAAAAATAGGACCAGGGCTCGTGCATATAACTATTTCTAGGATTAATCTAAAATTTTAACGTTCGTTAAAATTGGGACTATGATGACCTACATTTTTCCACCCAAAAAAAAAAGACATCCACCCAGATTTTTCTAAAATATGATTAAGACTTCTTAGGTGCAGAGACTCATTTCTAGGATTAATATTAACATTTTTTTTAAAATTGAGACCAAAGCTTCTTGTTATAATCAAGAGTAAGGCTTCAGGTGTGAAAACCTGCATTTTCCTTTTCTTTTCTTTTTTTAAATCCCTACGCTTTTTCTATTTTTTTTTTTTTTAAAAAAGATTGATCTAAAAGAGGTCTAGCAGGTATGAAGGCCCTTATTTAAAAATTATTAAATAAAATCAAACATTTTTTAATTAAAAAAAAAAAGGCTGAGATTAAACCTATTTTCAAATAATTTTTGTTGATGCCCATTTTTGATAAGAGAAGCCTAACAGTAAAAAAAGCCCAACAACAAGCAAATGGGCTATAAAAGCCCAAAAGAGGAGATACCCATGAAGAATGGGGAGTGGAACACGCCCATTGGCCATATAGAAGGGCCTACCACTGAAGGATGGTCCCCTTCAAAAAAAAAAACAAAAAAAAAAGGCCCAACAGGCCACCCTCAGTTGCAGCAAAATCAGCCTAAGAGATGCAAAATGTGGCAAGCCTAATAAGTCCATACCGTTCTTTATAAGGGACAAGTATGGGTGAAAGAGATTCTGACTTAATAGAGGAGTAGAACGAGATAAAGTTAAGTAGCAGCGGTAGAAACAGCATGGGAGAGGAAGAAAACAAAAGCATGAAGTAATAAGACAACCACGCTATGGTTGTAGCACCACCAACCTGTACTCAACCAATGCAAAAGAGGTCGGCCCACTATCAAGAGACTTATAGAGGGTGTGGTTTGGTGGAGGGGCGAAAAGGGCATATTTCCAGTATCCAATCAAGGCCTCTTTTGGGAGGTGTTTAGCTGTGAAGGCATCTTTACTCAAAACAGGTAGTAGATGGTTGGGAACACTTGATGCATGTCAGAAAGATAGGTAGAGAGAAACCCAAAGCTTTACTCGTTGGAAAGAGAGAGAAAGACTCACGGCAGAATCAAATGGATAAGAATTTGTCGTGAGATGGGTAGTGGAAGAGAGAGAAAACATTAGGCATGCCCAAGTGTAGTAGAGGCCAAACAACCAGCAAGGTAGTGGGTAGCTTTGAGGAGGTGTTCACAGCAGACAAAAATGGTTAGTGAACAACAAGGGATAAAAGAGAGAGAACGGAATTAAAAAATGTAGGGATCAAAGCGATATCACTTTTTAATTTTAGGGACTAAATGTGGTAAAATTAAAAAGTATGGACTAAAATGGGAATAAGGTCAAAATGTAGGGACCAGAAAGGTATTTCCGCAAAAAATAGTTCTTTCTCTCTTCTGCATTTCTCTCTCCCTTCTTTTTTCTCTATTTGCTCTCTCTTCTTCTCCTGACTTAAACTCTCTCAAAAAATTTGTGTAGAGATCAGCAGCAACAGCGTGGAGCATTGGTGTTTTGGGTTGCTAGGTTTTGTGGGTTTGTGAGTTTCCTGTGGGTGTTTTTTTTGTTTTTGTTGGCAGTGGTTGGTGAAATTTAGGTGTTCTAATCTGGGTTTTCTTAGGTGTATGTTCATATGGGTTTATGTTTGATATAGATGTGGGCCAAGGCTGTGGTGGAGGTGGTTGATTTTGAGTCATGGGTTTGGTGGCTATGGTAGTGGTGGTGATTGATTTTGGGTAGTGGATTTGGTGGTTGTGGCTTGAAGAGCCAAGAGGCACTGCAGGAGCCAGGAGGCAAATCTTCCTCATTAATTTACTAGTTTTCACTATCGTATTTTAGCGTACAAGAGCCTGGAGAGTGGAGACTGCGAGTAGAAATCTTGTTCAGCAAAATTGAAATAGTACAAGTCTAGCTGTGACTTCCAAATCCAAATCCTTTTTCACTTTTGGTTTCCACCAAATTTATTGATGATGTGAGTCTAGCTGTGACTTCCAAATCTAAATCCTTTTTCACTTTTGGTTTCCACCAAATTTATTGATGATGTGCAGGTTTTGGCTTACTGCAATGGCCAAACATCAAATTATTGAAGCTATAACTTACTTTTTATTGAAGCTATTACGAACTTATCTACTTCAAACATAACAGAATTTCCCCTTAACATCTATAATTTGTAGGCATTAGCAATGATTAACTCGACTTGGTTATCTAAACTTGACGTTTTTCCTCCATGTACCACTACCAAGTTGAAGTTACCTAGTATGCAAAAACATATGCAGCATAATTAAAGCAATATGCCATGTATCATGATAGAAATCAGCGGGGAACAAAAAAGCAGATTTAAACATTGACAAAAGAAAATGAGCCCTCAACTTAAAATCTCATATAAACATATATAATGGGTCCTTGTTCCCTTTACCCCATTACCTACTCCCCAAGTACATAACAAACCAGAAGCAAACTTGAGATTGAGTAATGCTAAAAAGATTAACCTACGGCTACTGGAACAGGAACAATCCACACAACCTTTTGCAAGAGACAGGCAAACAGGAGTGCAGGCATTTATGCATTCATTCAATACTCTCCCACAATGAAAAACTCAATACATCAATTCAATACCAAGTACACCAACATCACATTACATGCCATCAACTTCCTCCTCTTCCTCCTCCTCGTACTCATCCTCATCAGCAGTGGCATCCTGGTATTGCTGATACTCAGAAACCAGATCGTTCATGTTACTCTCAGCCTCAGTGAATTCCATCTCATCCATACCTTCCCCTGTATACCAATGCAAGAAAGCCTTTCTCCTGAACATAGCAGTGAACTGCTCGCTCACACGACGGAACATTTCCTGGATAGAGGTTGAGTTACCGATAAAAGTGGAGGCCATTTTCAAGCCTGTTGGTGGGATATCACAGACAGTGGATTTAACATTGTTGGGAATCCATTCCACAAAGTAAGAAGAGTTCTTGTTCTGCACATTGATCATTTGCTCATCCACCTCCTTGGTGCTCATTTTGCCACGGAACATAGCTGAGGCAGTGAGATAGCGGCCATGTCGTGGGTCAGCAGCGCACATCATGTTCTTTGCATCCCACATTTGCTGGGTGAGCTCTGGGACAGTAAGTGCTCTGTACTGCTGGGAACCTCTGGAGGTTAAAGGAGCAAAACCCACCATAAAAAAGTGGAGCCTAGGGAAGGGGATTAGATTCACAGCAAGCTTTCTAAGGTCAGAGTTAAGCTGCCCAGGGAATCTCAAACAGCATGTCACTCCAGACATTGTTGCAGATATCAAATGGTTCAGATCTCCAACTGCACCAACCCAAACAAATCATACTCAGTAACCTAATTCATAATAAATTACTAATCATCCCAGAAGCTTAATCAACCAATGAAATCTTAAAACTTTTCTAAGTGGGATGTTCCTTAATAAGTAGGATCTAGTAGAGTAGAAACACGATTCAAACTCAGAACCACCTACTCAAGTAACATGTTGAACTACAAATTGATTCCAAGAGCTTGGACTGACAGAAATTAGTGATCACACAAAAGGGGATCACCTCCATTTCACTTGAAATGCAAAGAGTCCATTCCACCATTAATATTGTACTTCTTAGATTTGACAGTGTGTACAAAGTGCTATGTTATTCAACATTTTAAATGAGGAGACACTAGATCTACCATTAGATTTGTAATATTCAATCTAAACCATCAAATTGATCCATTTCAAATGTAGACATCCTAATACCAGTTACACACAAACACAAAACCCACATAAAGGAAAAGAGATCCTTGATTAGCAATTGGGGGTATCAGATCTTACAGCTTGGGGTAGTGAGCTTGAGTGTGCGGAAGCAAATGTCGTATAGAGCTTCATTATCAAGAACCATACACTCATCAGCGTTCTCAACGAGTTGGTGAACAGACAAGGTTGCATTGTAAGGCTCAACAACAGTGTCTGACACCTTTGGAGATGGAAAAACCGAGAAAGTAAGCATCATCCGATCTGGGTATTCCTCTCTGATCTTTGAGATCAAAAGGGTACCCATTCCAGACCCAGTTCCTCCTCCTAGTGAGTGACACACTTGAAACCCTGCAAAACCCAGAACCCAAAATCACAAACCAAACATAAAAACAAACAAACAAAACTGAATATATTCTTAAAAAGACAGAGAAACAAAAGCCAGACCTTGCAAGCAATCACAGTTCTCAGCTTCTTTACGAACCACGTCGAGAACCGAATCGATGAGTTCAGCTCCTTCAGTGTAATGGCCTTTAGCCCAGTTGTTTCCAGCGCCGGATTGGCCGAAAACGAAGTTGTCGGGCCTGAAGATCTGGCCGTAGGTACCAGATCTGATGCTGTCCATGGTACCAGGTTCCAGATCCATGAGAACAGCACGAGGAACATAGCGACCGCAGCTTGCTTCATTGTAGTAAACGTTGATTCTCTCGAGCTGTAGATCTGAGTCTCCCTGGTACTTCCCGGTTGGATCTATGCCGTGTTCGGCACACACCACTTCCCAGAACTTTGCTCCGATCTGGTTCCCACATTGCCCACCTTGGATGTGAAGAATCTCACGCATTTTCTCTTTTCTTTGGAATTCAAATTCTTGGGAAAAAAGTTTTCCTCAAATAAGAGAAAATAAAGCAGAAAGTGAGTGAGAGAGTGTTTTTTTTTTGTGAGAAATGGATGGAAGTGTGGGGACGGAGAAGAAGGGTCTTTATAGAAAGTGTAGTCTTACGTCTCTACCGGCTCAATTATTTTCCTTCTTTTTTTATTTATTTATTTTTCTTTTATTTTATTTTGGGTTTGAATGAGAAGCGGGAGTGAGAAAAGGAAATGATTTGCGTGGAAGCTTAAACGGAGTTGAAAGTAACGGTCGGATTGAGCTGGATGGTTTTTTTTATTATTTTACGTTTTAGTTTTTTACTAACAAATTTTGAAATTTGAATTTTGTGAGAGACAGCTGGATGGAGATGGGGCATAGGGTTTCATTAATATGTTTGTTGAGTTGGGGAAAAGGACAGAGGGAGCCTCGTAATACAGAGCTGGCGTCTTTTTCTTTTCTTTTAATTGAAAATTTGAAATTTAAAAAAAAGTCATTAGTCAAAAAGGAAACTAATACTGTTATTGAAATTAAAAAAGAGGTGGGGCCAACTCATAATGATGTTACCATTTAAAACGAAATTCATAATAGCTTCATAATATTTTTAAATTAGTATTAAAAAAATTTAAATTTCTTATCATGGCAAACTCATGTATGAGATGATGGGCTACTGTGTATTTTCTGATAATTATGAACTTTTGTTACATTTCTAGCATTACTCATAAACAAAACATAACATTGTTATAGTGTGATTATGGACACCTAATCATGTAACATTTGGTACCTCTAGCTAAAAAGGAGTTTCAGGAGGTCGTTTGCATTATGTTTGGTGATGGTGAAAAGTAAGAGGATGGAAGATAGGGAAAGGAGAAGTGAGAGAAAATTGTGATGTGTTTGGTTAGAATAAAAAGAGGGAGAAAAGAAAATGAGTTGGGTATAATTTTCACCTAGATTCATCGTTTATTTTCTCTCCAAAATAAGTGAAAAGAGAAAATAAAATGGCATTGCAAAGAAAAATACAAAACAAACCCCACCCGACCCCCTCCGCTTTTTCATTTTTATATAATATTTTGCTTGATTGGGGTGAAAAAATGGAAGAATGGAAAAATTGTAAAAGGATAGAAAAGTAGTGAGATAAAAAAATTTAGTTTTCCCTCGTATGTTTGGTTGAGAGTATGGAAAAGTGGAGGGATAGAAAACTTTTTTTTTTTTATTGAGAAAAAAAAAATAGAGAATAAGTGAATGTTTGGATGCAACTAAAATGATTTTTCAGCTATGTCCAGTGTCTGTTAGTGGGTCTCGTGTACTGTTCACAAGACTCACAAACTTATTTTTTGAACAAAACTTTCATTAAAAATGGGTCACACGGTACTATTCATATATTTAAAAATTATTTTGCTAAAATGGGTCAGTATTCAAACTGACCATAAATAATATAATTTATATAAATTTACTCTTGTGTCTCTATTATATAAAACAAAATTTTAAATAGTTTATAAGGGGGAAAAAACTCATAACAACAATACTAGCACACGCACAATGGAGGGAAGACATAGGGGGGATGACATTTTTTTTTTTTGTGGGCCTAGGGGAAAAACAATCTCTTTTCCCCACCAAAATCTCATCCTCTTTTCCCCTCAAATAAACAACCCTCCTACCTAAAATCCCCATATTTTCCCCTCCCCATTTTCTATTCCCCCTCAAATCACCCTAACCAAATAGAGGCTTAAAAATAAGGGTATAATAGAAATTTACTATTTATCTTTTCACTTCTCCATCCGCTCTACCATACTCACATGATGGAAAATGCACATAATTTTTATCCTCCCACTTTCTATCCTTTAAAGTTTCAACATTTTCTATCATCCCATTCTTCTATAACCAATCATAACCCTAGTAATAAAATATGTAATGCAAAGGGCTTGGATTGAACACTGTTTATACTAGGGTTATCCAACCCATACTCGAACAATATAGAAAACCACTTACCGTTAGAGAAAACCTAATTAAACATAGAAATTGTTGGGACCATCGAAAATGGCACAACTTTGTGCCATAACTCGCTACGTGGCGAGTTGTAATTGGTGAAAGTGTGTCCCCACATGAATCACAGACACTTCTTCACCAGTTATAACTCGCCATGTGGTGAATTTTGGCACAAATTTGTGTCATTTTTGGTAGTCCTAGCACAACTCATTAAGCATGTGTTTGGATTGCGTTGGAGATGAAAAAAATTTGCGTTTCGTTGAAAAATTGGTGGGTCCCACGGTACTGTTCATGCATTTTTTGGTACTATTTATGGGCCTCACTGCACTTTTTGGTACTATTCATAAGCTCCATTATACTATTCCAACTAAATTTTACCTTTATTTACAGTATTTTCAGTAATAAGTTTTCAATTTTAGCAAAATAAACGGTATCTAAACATACCTTAAAGTACTGCAATGAAAATTTTTTGCTGAAAGAATTGTAAATAAAGATCAAAGTTGACTGAAATAGTATAGTAAGACCCATGTATAATACCAAAAAGTGCAATGAAGCTCATAAATAATAGCAAAAATAAACTGAATAGTAAAATAAACTGACTTTTTAATTTGAAGCTAAACTCACACTCAGTGTGCATTTGTTAGGCATTTTGCGTTTTTCCCTGAGTCTTGCGCACTGTTCATGGGACTCGCAAATACAGAAAACGCAGCAAGAGTCAATAAATCTGGGTCCCACAAGTACTATTTATAGTTTAAAAATTATTTTGCTACAGTATTTTCAACAATAAATTTTCAATTTTAAAAAATAAGCGATATCTAAATAGACCCTCAATCACAATTTTGGTCCACAACAGATCTCTCCTGCACAAACTCAATAATATCAGGTAGAGTGATGGGTTTCCCCATCTGAAATCCAAGTCTGACAAACCCATTCGAAAGTATTGTTATTTTCCCCCTCCTCCCTTCACGTTGAGCAATCGTTATTTGTTGCGTGTTGCTGATTTTCATAAATCTAGCAAGTTGTCCGTCACATTTGGCAAAATCTAGACTAGAGCTAGCGAGTCTCCATCAGACATGTCAAGTCTACCATAATGCATTGACTCCACCAATTTTGAGGTAATTTTGATCAATCCAATTGTTGGAACTTCCACATCGTGGTGGTTGTGATCCGTGTACTGTACCCACCATTAGCAACAAGTTGGGTAATTTTAGACCGGGCACGACTAGGTCGATTGTCACGTTAACCCCAACCCATAGACAACCTATTCTACACCAAAAAGAATCTCATTGTATATTAAACAAGTGGTAAATAGTATTTATAATTATGAAATGTGGCGTCATAAGTTTTAAATCATTTTATATCTTTTAAAAAAGTAAAAATAAAAACTCAATTTAAAATGCATTTCACAATTTTCTTATTAAATATTTTCAAATCCATACCAGTGCTCTGACTTGGCCAAATTGGCCAATCATTCCACATCCATCATGCCTCTACCTTTTTTTTTTTCTTTTTTTCTTTTTTTGGTGATGAAACCATTATCCCTCTTAAATTATAAACGAGGAATGTTAGGTTGAACTGCTAGTTCTTGTATGAGAGAACTCTTTATGGACCTTTCAACTGGCTTAGACAAGCCAAGTTCATAGAGGAATTTGTATAATTTTTTGTTTACTACATCTGTTTAGTTTGTAGCTATAGATTCATGTTATTGTATTGAGTCACTCTGAACAACCATTACACACTTTATCCCATTGTCAATCTAACCACCAAGATTTAGATCTGAATCTTTCTGAATTCTCATAAATAAAATAAAAGTTCATATTAATAAATGCTCTTAGAACAATTGTTATAAACTATTTTTAAAAAGTTTTGAATCACTTTTATAAGAAATAAAAAAACTATTAAAAACATTAATTGTTTTTCTTTCAATAATAAATTTCTTAAAATGTATTTTTTTAAAAAGATGTTAGGCATCTGATAACTTCTTCCATATAAAAATAAAAAATAAAAAATTCAGACAATATAAAATACCGAGAATGAAAATCTCAAGGCAGCAAAAAAGAACAAAGGCCCCACTTAACTTATATATATTACTGGTATCATATTAATTACAAGAAGCTAGCATGTGCAGAATCTGCAGGTGCACTTACCAAATTGATAACGACGCTCTTGCATGTGAAGAAGCACATGTGGGGTAAAACTCAAGATACAAAAGCTCAGATAAAAAATACAGCCTGGAAAACTTAGGTCCCATTTGGTACATTAACTAAAACACATTTTTAATTTTTAAACATCATTACATATATTTTTATACATTTTTTAACTCATATATATTTTTACACATCTTTTCAAATAACAATTTTCAATTTTTAAGTGCATGAATGAAACAACCCCTAATATCATAAATGAAGCCATACACAATCAAACATGAGCTTTATACGTATTTTAATTGTAAAGTTCACGTGACACCAATGGCCTTAGTCACACTCTGACATTGTTTCAGAGTCCAAGTCTTTTTTTATAATGGCACATGTAAAGCTCAATCCTGGTGGTCCAAAGACAACAGGTTGTTGCAAGCACAAGTAGCTGATGTAGAGAAACGAATCAGAATAAGATAATGCAATTAAAAAACACTAGTCAAGCAACTTGAACGGCGCAATTTCCATTCATATCTTATAGGATTTAGCACTATTAAAAAATGAACAATTTACGGGTTAACAGTTGCAGCATTTCAACTAAAAAACTTTTCTTCAAACTCATGAATTTTTCTTTCAAGGGAACCCTCTTCCAAGTTCAAACTCAGGGATCTGAAGAGTGAGTGTGAGAGAGAGATAGATAGTCTTTACAGAATTACAGTCAACCCCATCTTTACACCAGAATACATTGGAAGAAATAAATGAAGCTTTACCTACAAAATTGTTTGGAAAACCTAAGTACACCAGGTAACCATATCTGTGGAACTGCAATGAAACAGAAATAAAAGCCACATAAAAGATCATCAAGCCACTAAACGTGTTAAAATGCTTTGTTAGATGTTTATGCAACTTCCATGTGATAAAAGTAAAACTGATACTAATACAAACTGCTCCATCTGATATGGTTCTAGATAATGATATTCTGACATTTGCAAAATACAAGTATATAACAAGTAACTTCAAAACTCTTTAAAAACAAATCAAACCAGGGAAAAAGAATTTGTAGAAGAAAAATAGCAATGACAAAATATTATTTTTAAAATCACTGGGTCTCAGAATGTTATTATTATCTTCAATTCCATGTAGGAAATTACAGATAGATAACGCAGTTTCTAAACATCATTAATCCAATAATGATACATTTGTGCCGATGGCTGAGCATGAAAAAACATCAATTTAACAAATGCCTTACAAAATATTATAAATAAGAAAAATATACAAAACACAAAGGTAAGTAAGTCTCTGATATGAATCAATCCTCACCCTCTTCTTCTTCTTCTTTTTTTTTCGCGCGGGGGGGGGGGGGGGGGTTGTAAGTGGAGAAGTTTCTTTCCAAAAGCCAAACCACCGATTGAATTTGCAGACAATGATTCTTCAGCTGATTATGTGTCACACAATTAAAATAAGAACTAACATTAGTTGCAACCAAATAAAGGTTAGAGAAAGTGCAAGATATCAGGCCAATATATGATGGGCTTCATATCTTTTCACATATTTGAGGGATATAGATCCAACCCAATTAAGTCAGTCTAGAAAGCACAACACTGAACATTTCCCCAATATGTCTTTCATTTTATATGGAATAAATTATTCAAATATTTCTTTTTACATTGCTATTACAAATATGGAGATCCATATCTCCAGGTCATTTTTTCATCTTCTAAGGAGAAGATTGGCGATAAAAATGACTTACCACTCAAGTCCGTGTTGGACTTCATTATAATCTAACTTCAACTCATTTCATATAAGATGTAGAGAGACAACGCAGAGTGCATACACTGAAATTCAGTCTCGCAACCACCACAATAAGGTTGAGATAGAAGCTTAATTTCGTGACTTTATATATAAAAAGTAGACATATTTGCTGCAGCCTAGAAGTAACTAGTACTCGAGATGAAGACAGACAAATGTTAACACGTCATGTTTGTCCTATGATGTGGTGGGAAATAGCTAAGGAACTTTGAAAGAAAATGGGTTTGGGATTGAGTTGCTTGAGAGAGAATAAAGAGAAACAACTCTTCAAGATGACTATTGGAAACCCAGTGTAAAACTGAAAGGTTTAGAAAATTTCAATCAAAAGACCCCTTCACAAATGCATAGGAGCTGATATTCATGATAGCAGGGTAATGGTGGCTTAGCCACTCTAGACTTTACGGATTGTTCTAACTACTTTCTTGACAGTTAATGCTTAAGAAATCAGCCAAGATGCTTTCTTGCTTGTGCTGTTACTAAAAGCACAACCATAAAGTGATATTTACAAAGTTTGAACAATGATGCACTGCATGTAATTTTGAGAGAAGAACAGATGGGTTAAACTTATATCAATAAAGATTTGAGATTCGCTAAATGTATTATTAAATTTAACAAAGGTAAACAGAGGAAAACCATCTATATACACCAAGACCAGTTCAGCAAAGAAGCAAATGAAAATAAAAATGATTGCCAAGCGTGTTACCTCACAACAATGAATCAATTAAACGGAGATGCGCTTATTTAACAAGTTTTAAACACACCCCAGAAAAATACTCAGATGCTTCGGCAGAATTGATTAAACTTACAATAACTACAATGCCAAAGGATCAGAAAATTGCCCACTCCCTAACTTGCAACTAAATAGAAAATACTATCACAAACAAATGTATGCGCGACAAAAATTAAGGCAAGTATGATACAAATTAAAACAATAGTAAGTCTATAGCCACAATGAATGCATTAAAATGTGAAAAAAATATGATTAAGTAATGCACAGAGGATCTCAGTAAATTATAATTATCTTCAATCCCTTTACGGAAATTGCAGAAAGATAACGCAGTTTTTTACTAACATCAGTGATCCATTTAAGTTAAGCAAAATATGCAAAACCCATAAAAACAGAAATAAGATTTAAAATGTAAGTATATAACCAAAAACAAAACAAAAATCCAATAAATTTTTTTCTGTTATGAAAGAAGAGCATCTCAGATAGAAATTTCCCCATAATTTTCTTCACAAGCAATCAAAGTGCAAGGATAACAATGGAATCTACTCATCACTGATGCCCAAATCAGGGAAATAAAATTCAAATAAAAGCAATAACAAAAAATCTACAAGTCGTAAAAACAATTATTCATACGCGAAAACATTAACCTTAAAGAGAAAGACAAAGGTCTCATAATATACCTCAATTTTTATTGTTCAACCTAGCTAGGACAGATACATATAGCGATATACTAATGTGAAAAGAGGTTTAGACAAAGCACATATAGCGAGCATTAGCTTCAAAAGTGGTATTTTCTGAGCTTACGGAGAAAAGGGATTGGAGTTTGTTTATGAGACCAAAAGGAGGAGCAAGAGATTGGAGAACGAGAGAGAACGCTAATGAGAGGCATGGCGGTGTGGGGGCTTTTAAAAACTGGATTTTCTGCCTGGTTGGGGAAACCCTAGGGCGTGTTTGGTCTTTTTATTTATTTTTATTCATTTTTTTTTTAGGATAATTACTGTTGTTTATTATTATTTTTTAAAACACTACGAGTGTGTTTGGATAACGCTTTTTGCTGAAAATTAAAAACTTATTACTGAAAATACTGTAGCAAAATAGTTTTTAAATGTGAATAATGTCGTGTGGGACCTAGAAACTTGCCTGATCTGTCATATGCATAGTTGTCGTGGGACCCACTGTAGCCGTGGGTCCCACTATTTAAAACGCTAAACTCCAAACGTAGGCCATTTTAAGTGCTATCCAAATGTAGCTTACGTTTACCTTTTTGTTTTTTTGTTTGTTTGTTTGTGTGTGTGTGTGTGCGGAGAGAAAAACCAACAAGGCTCGGCTTTGAAATCTATATCAGCGCACACCTTTAGTGTGATGGTTACTCTACAAGTATAAGTGCTTGTACGATGTAGGGGGCAAGGGCCATAGCTCAAGTCTCCAGGAAAGTGTTTCACACACATATACACTTATATTAGACTAGAGTGTAATTTTTATCTTATATATAAAAAAATAAAAATAAAAATAAAAACATTTGAAATCTATTATGTGTAATATATTTTGACCTAAAACACTAACTTGACCACACAAAAAAAAAACTACATATAGAGTGCTTGTTTCAGAATTTCTTATTTTTCATAACTTATTTGTATAATGTAATAAATAAAAAAAAAACATTTGAAATCTACAAATTTATTTTATGATGATTACTCTTTAAAACATAAGGTTAATGTAATTTGAATCTAAAACATTTAATGTCTGTTTGGCATGATTAATTTTGCCAACTGATTTTACTATTCAACTTTATTTTTGCTACTATTCATAGGTTCCAATGCATTTTTTGGTACTATTCATGGGTCTCACTATACTATTTCAACTAACTTTTACCTTTATCTATAGTACTTTTAATAAAAAGTTTTCAATTTTAGCAAAATAAGTAGATCCCAAATAGACCCTTATTTGACAAAAAAAAAAAAAAAAAAAAAAAAAAACAACATATTGAGTGTCTGTTTCAAAATTTCTTATTTTTTGTTACTTATGTGTATAATGTAATACAAAAAATTAAAGGCTAGCTTATTTATAAAAAGATGAAATTTATGGTGCGTTTGGATGACATGATTTTTGGTATTTGGACTTTGATTTGGATTTGGATTTGGCTAATTAAAATCCAAATATTTTGTTTGGACAATTTAAAAAAGTCGAGAATTTGGATTTGACAAATCCCCCAAGGATTTAAAATCTTTAAAATACTGAATTTGAAATATCTCATTTAAAATCAAGACATTTCAAATATATTAATTTAAAATTCAAATTCAAATCCAAATCTAAGTTTCCAAAAGTAACCTTAAATTATTTAAAATAAAGCTTAAATAAAAAGTAGCATAAGACCCACAAATAATACATAAACTAAGCAAAAGAAAGTTTATAATCAAATGCCAAACCCACATTGAATTAGCTAGTAGCCTAGTACAGCAGTATCCATACAAGTGTAGAACCTAACGAGGTATTTCATTTAAACTAGTTGGTCACATAATGTTTAACGGTGTTAATATAAAAAAAATGTATCATCGCACACCTTTGGTGCGATGTTCCCTCCACAAGTACAAGTGCTTATGAAGTGTGAGAGATAAGGGTCGAGATTCAAATCTCTAGGAGGGAGCTTTACACAAATATACACTTAGATTAGGGTTAGGATTCAAGTCTCCATGAGGAAGTTTCACACATATATACACTTAGGTTATGTTATAATAGAATTTCTATCTTGTATAAAAAAAAAAAAAAAAAAGTGATAGAAGGTTTAAATGTTTTCATTTAATTTTTCTAATATTTGGCTTGTATATGTGTAGAGGTAAGGGCCAGGGTTTAAGTTTTCAGGAGCGAGTTTTACACAAATATACATTTAGATTAGACTAGAGTAAAATTTTTATCTTGTATACAAAATAAAAAGTGATAGAAGGTTTAAATTTTTTCATTTAATTTTTATTATTGTTTAATTTTTCTAATATTTGACTTGTATATGATTAAGTAGGAAAAGTGATTTTTATTTTTTGAATTATATAGAATTTAAGTAAATTTGTAAATGTTTCATAAAATTTAAAACTGTTAATATACTCTAACTTGGTAATTTCTAATTTATTTGAAAAAATTAAAAAAAAAAATGTTTGAAGAATATTAAAAGGATGAATATAACTTAAAAACATAAACACTTAGGGCTATCTATGGGTTAGGTTGGATCAAGTTTGTGCCCAATCCAGACTTGACTCAATCACTTCGAATCCCAAGAACAATATCTGCTTGACTAAGAAGCAAAGTTAGTTCGAGCGACTCGGGTCTCTTTTGGTATCGGTCAGAGTATGGGAATAACAGATATGGCTGAAACTCACTGGATTTTGTGAGATCACATCAAATTTGTTTAGATCTATACGAGATTATTTTTTTTCGGATCTCATCAGATATGGACTAAATTTGATTGGAGAAAGCCTCATACCGACGGAGAATGACGGCTTATGAGGGTGGAGATCAGTTGGGTCAGTTGGAATTAGATTTTCATCAAATGACTCGCTAATCGACATGCTAGAATCTGTTTTTGAGGGTGGAGACCCATTGTTGACCATCACCTGCATTGGGTTAGATTTGGCCGGTTGGATGGGTGGGTCGGTTCCATGGATGGCTTAGACATCCCTTTTATACATTGATTTGATGATTTTTTTTGGTATTCTATCAAATCTTTTGTTCCATATTAAAAAAAAAAAACTAATATAGTATTTAAAATATAAGTATATTTTATGTATAAATAAGAGATATTTAAATAATAATTAATATAATAAGAGTCATGTTAACGAGTGCCCTTAGGGTATTGGTTAATATAAAATTTTTTTTATGGGAAAAAAAAAGCAATTAATATTTTGACATTTTTTTTTTCATTTTTCATAAAAGTAATGTCAAAATTTTCCTAAAATAAATCGTTAACTAATGCCTTAAGGACACTTGTTAGCATTTTCCATATAATAATAGGCTATTATTTGGAAAAAAAAATTACTAGGTAATTAATTTATGGGTTTTTTTTTTATGGGTCTTTGGTAGGGGGTGTTTGGTATATACTCAAACACACTTTTTCAGTTTTTAAATAATATTACATGCATTTCTATACACTTTTTCATCCACGTATATAGGGGTGTTCGCGGTGCGATTTTAAGCCATTTTTAGCATTGCACTTTGCGGTTCAGTTTAGCTAAAACCATAACTACACCGCACCTTGTTTTTGCGGTCACATGTGCGGTGCAGTGCGATGTGGTACGGTTTAGAGTTTAACCAAAGCCATAACTGCACCGCACCTCATTTTTACAGTCACATATGCGATACTATGTATAAGATGTGGTTTGAAGTCGGTATATTTTTCAAATTTTGGGCTTTTCCTACTCGGCCCAAAACTAATTTTTCCCTTTTTTTGGGCCAAGTTTTTAATTATTAAGCTAGTTTTTCTTTATTTTGGGTTGGCTTTTCTAGTCAACACTTGCTAGGGTTATTAAATTTTTTTTTTCTAGGGTTATTAAACTATTAATAATATATTTAATATTAAAAATAAATAAATATATTAATATATAGAGAGGGTGCAGTACGATTTTCTTATTATAAAACCGCAAACCGCACTGTACCATGCGGTGTGGTATGGTGCGGTACACTATTACCTGCAGTGCGATGCAGTTATGTCATTTTGCGAGCAATTTTAGTGCGGTTGATGTGGTTTGATGAACAGCCCTTACACGTATATTTCCACACGTGTCAAATTACAAAACACATGTTTTCATACCCATGAACCAAACACCCTTTAATCTGCTGAAATGGGAGAAAACGTCTTACGTCTGCCCGAACCCGAAGTGGTCAATCTTCCAACTCTTTTTGAGCTCAGCAATGGCGAAAGTGCGAATGATAGGCAAGTAACTCTTCAACTCCCCCCCCCCCCCCACTTTTTGTAATGCAATACGATAATCAATCATTCTCTCTCTTATTAAGCTCCAACTAATCATTTCTCATTCACTCTGCGTTCTTCGACTCGCTCTAATTGAAAACAGATATAGCCGTTAACTTCACAGGTCAGTCAGGCATTTCATCAAACACGTTTTGAACTTCAATTTTCTTTAGTATTTTCCTTAGTCAAATATGAATTCGAGTTTCAAACAACAGATGGAATGTTCAAAGGGATCTACAATGGCAAGCAATGCCACGTATCGGATATAGCCTCGGTTTTAAGCAGGGCTTGGAGTGCCGGCGTCGACCGAATCATCGTAAGTCTTATTGGACACTGCCTTTTGCATTTTTTGGTGCACAAGTTGTTTTTAACATTGTCTATAATTTGGTTCCTAAGTATCTGTAAGGACCAAAATGACTGAATTTCGACTTCTTTGATTATTATAGTACTTTTGATGGGCTTAGTGAAGTTGGGGAAACCATTGGAATTTGGACCATAAAACATGGGGTTCAAAGATTTCAATTGTTATTGTTTAAGTTTCTTTTCTTTGCCTACTAGTTTTCTTCAGTTACTGAAATTAGGGAAATTTAAATTGCCAATTAGCAAATTCAGAAATACTAGTTATGAATTCAATTGGGTTTATTGTTGTGTTCAATATGGTTTGTTTGTGGTGTAGGTGACTGGTGGGTCACTTGAAGAATCAAAGGAAGCTCTTGCAATTGCAGAAACGGATGGTTTGTTAACAATATTTATAGATATACCTCACATTTTCTTGTTTTTGGGCTATGAACACTTTGTATATGTTTCTCAAAATGGGGTTTTCACCAATTTGATGGTTCATTGTTTGTCACAGGGAGGCTCTTTTGTACGGTTGGTGTGCACCCAACAAGATGCAAGGTTGATTATTGTTCCTTGAAGTTGTGACTTAATTGTTTTTTCACCACGTATACCAATTATGAGTTTAATGGCATAGTTTGGTAATCAAAGTTTGTCATTGTGAGATATTGTGTTTTGTTTAGGAGTTTGAAGAAAATGGGGATCCAGAAAAACATTTTCAGGCTCTTTTGTCATTGGCCAAAGAGGGGATTGAGAAGGGGAAGGTATGTCATATTGTTTTGATCAGAAACTTCTAGTATAGATGATATGCAATTTTTTTTGATAATTTGATAGTTAAAACAAGGAGAGGGGATTTAAACCCTGGTTCTCCTTCTAAGGAAAGTAGACAATGTCACTGAGCTGCAAGGCTTGTGACAGATCATTTACGATATATACTTGAATTTCCAAATCAAGTATCTGTATGTATGTATATGTTAAAGTTTTAAATGATTTATGTTATAAATTTTTTGTGTTTCTTCTTTATAAAGCACTTTGTTGGATATGTTTCGTTGAGATATGGATATTAATGGCACAAATGGTACTTCAATTGCATCTTATGTAGATATGAACAACAACAACAACAACCAAGTCTTAGTCTCAATTTTTTGGGGTTCACTATGGATCCTCAATAGATTAGTTGGGGTTAGCCATGTGCATTCTTTTCCACCATTCTATTCTTTCTGAAGTCATACTCTCTATTACTTCTTTAATTGATACATAATTTTTTACTACTTCTCCTTATATTATATTTGGTATTCGTTTACCTTTTTTTGTTCCCTCAACTTGAATCAACTCATTCTTTCCTGTTGGTGCATTAATCACTCTCCTTTGAACATGACCAAACCATTTCACGGGTTATTGGAGAAGTTGAAATGATGTAGGAAGGAATTTGAAAAAAATTTAATGGGTTATTAGAGCAGTTTGGTTCTTCACGAGTACTATTCATGTGTTACTGTAGCAACCTGGTTTTATTTTAGGTTATTTAAGAGTATTTTGGTATTTTGTTATATTTTTATTATGTATGGATAGGATTAGTTTGAATAAGGTTTGTGATAGATTGTTTCGATGATTTTCAGGGCTTTGTCTTCATGTAAATAGAAGATTATGAGATTATCATAACGATTTGACTTTTATCATCAATAAAAATATAGCCTTTGGCTTACCTGTCAAAAAAAAAAAAAAAAAAAAAATCTAGCCTTTGGCTTAAAAGCTCCCTTAAGAACTTTGGTTTGCTTGAATATTAACTCAAGAAGAGGATTTCCTTTGTTTTCCTCCAAGAAACTTAGGATTTGGTGGACAATCGAAGTAAATCCTTGTCTCATCACACTCTTGACTACATCAGTTGGTATCATAGCTAAAGACAATCCATTACTTTGTAATAAAGAAGATTGTAAAAGTTGAAAAAGATTGAACTAGTTACCTAAGTGGCTTGATGAATTGGAAGCTTTTCCATATAGATTTTGAAATAAGTTTGAAATATACTCAAAGATGGTCTCAAGGATTAAGATTATGAATTAGGAGAAAGTAGGCTCCACTTAGGATGTTGTACTATTATAATATGCGGCACCAGGCAGAATGGAAGATAATTATAAATTGAAGTTTGTTCTAAGGTTCTCCACCGATCTACTATGGCTACTTTAACTATGACGATTTGGTGAAGGTGCATACTTTATTCCATGTTAAAGAAACCTTTCAAGAGAGTGATGTATTTGATGCAAGTCTTAAACATCTTTAGTACATGGAAGGTTTCATGCACATGTTTATGTTTGATGAAAGTCCACATGATAAAAAATTGGGACAATTTGATGGTTTGTCATCTCGCGATGATGGTATTGTATGATGTGCCTTGTTTGCATTATATGGAAAATGTTATGTATGATGAAAATTGGGAAGATTTTATGACAAGGGAGTTAATTCAAAAAAATTGTAAAGAAGCAAAGATGGTAGTGATCATATTTTGGAAGAGAGCTGCGTGGAATTCAATGATGGTTATGCTTATTTTTCTTTTATCACAAACTGCCCACAAAGTAAAATAAAGAGAAATAAAGTTGTGCAACATGACGGAGTAAATTATTTGTGGTGGGATATCATAGAAAGAATGGATGGAAGGCATTGTTTGGGGTTACAATAAATTGTGGAAGATTGAAGCCAAACTAGAGGATGGGTTTTGTCCAACTTGGGGAGAAATGACACTAGAAAAAGATGGAAAAAAAAAGTCCATGTGTTATGTAGTGGCACCATTCACAGATGCTATTCATGTGGCACTATAGTAACCTAGTTTATTTTAGGTTATTTATGGTTTGAGTTATATTTGGTTTATTTGTATTATGCATGGTTAGGATTAGTCTAAATTAGTGGTCATGATCAATTGTTTCTAGGATTTTTGGGTTTATTTATTTATTTTTTATTCTTGTAAAAAGATGGATTGACCATGAAAAAGAACATGTTACATGTGTGACTATAAAAGAGACTGTTTGCGACCATGAAAAAGAACATGTGTAACTATAAAAGAGACCATATGCGACCATGAAAAAGAACATGTGTGACTATAAAAGAGACCGTATGCGACCCCACCATCCTTAAATCTGGCACATGTTAGATGCTACTCCAGCATTAATATGGAACATGTTGGACGATAATAAGCTAGTAGATTAGGAGTTTTATTTTATTATGTTTTTGGGCATTAAATTAGTTATGGTCAAATTTCTTACACTTACATTTAATTTAAAGTGTCCGTGGTAGCGTTAAATTTTTATTTTTTGGTCTGTGGGGAATGGACCCTTCTACTAGTCCATTGGGTCTTGTTTAGGTATTATTTGAGTTTAGTTGTTTAGTTTGGCCTCACTAGTAAAAGGCCAAGGAGTCCAACCCTTATTAGGGGTCAAGAAATAAAGTTCCACTAGATATTGGAAATAACTTTTCTAAATTTTTAGAAACTATGAATTTGTATTTGAGGTTTGTGTGATACAACCTTCCCCGAGGTGTGATGCCAAGGAAATCCCAGGTGTGAAGCCTAGAATTTGTTCCTTTTCTTTTTTGCCCTTAAACTTCCAACAACTTGAAACCTAGCAAGCACACAATGATTTGTAACCTTTTAAACCATAAAATTGAAAACTTCAAAACTTAAAACAGCTATCCATCAAATAGCCCCAGATATCCCATAAAGAGCTAAAACACTATTCACAGCCCTCGAGCAGAAACCCAAACCTTAGTTTTTCCTCTTTGTTTCATCCCCAAATTCTACAATATTCACCATTAGAATCCCTATATTCCTTACCATCTTTCAGCATTCTTCCCACCAAACCCTATCCCTAATTCCTCAAACTCAAGCTATCCAGGAACTGCCAGACCTGACCCAGGATTTCCAAATCTAAAATGTTTTGTTCCCTTTGTCCTGCATCAAGATTCAATGGAAAATTTTTGTGGGTTGGGGGAGATAGAAAATTTAAATTTCACCGCTTAGATTGAAATACTGTGTGCCACCTAGTATTTACTTGTCTCAAACATACCTATAAAAAAACAAGTGGATGTTGGCAGTTATCTGAAAGCCTCACGAGTGTAGCCTATAAAAGGGAATCAAAGCTGGTTGGAAGAAATTATCTACTTTGTTTTTTTTGAAGGTAAGTTATAGTAAGGGGATTAAATTATGACATAATGTGTGGTGATTGGGTTATCAAGGAGATGTATCCGGATCTGTATTTGATTGCTGAGAAAGAATAAGGATGCTTCTATGTCTTGTATGGTGAGTGTTAGAGGTGAGCATGGGCCTCGCTATCAGAATATGAGATCTATTCATAGTTTTCATGACTAGGAGATGGAAAGGGTGGATATACTAATGGATTTGTTGTTACTTTAAACTCACTTTTGCACTTTCTAGAGGCACTAACTATACGGGATGGCTTCCAAATAGAAATTGTGAATTTAGCGTATGTTCTTATTATGAACGTTTGATAGATGCTAGCAGAAAGCTTTTTCTATTGAAAGGCACTTGGATTTATAATGTGCCTAAGAAAGTGGCTTTTTTGTGTGGGCAGTAACTTTGTTATTAAAAGGAATACATCACTGCTCAGTTGGTGTTATATGTGCAAGTCAGTTGCGAATCAGTGTATCATCCTTTGCTTCATTGTTTTGTTGCTCATAATTTTTGGTCCTCTATTTCTTGGTCTTTGGGGTGCCTGGGTGATGCCACAGAAGGTGATTGATGCCTATTGTTGCTGGAAAGGGTTGAATGGAAGGCATAAAAATAGGCATCACGTTGAATGTGACTCCTCTTTTGTCCTAGGTGTTGTGAGGGTGTGGAGAGATTGGTTATTTTGCTTAAGAGTGCGTTTGGTAGAGTGGAAAAGTGAGAGGATAAATAAGGGGAAGAGAAAAATGTAAGATGAATTGATAGTCTCTCTTGTTTGGAAAGTACAAAAGTGGAAGGATAGAAAAAAAAGCGAGATGATTATTTATTTATTTTTTATTTAGGCCCACAATTTTAAAGTTCTGGAAATGGAAGGAAAATAGGAAAGAAAGTATCTTACAGGTTCAACAATATTATCCCTCATCTATTAAAAACAATTCAATACAAGGATAAAATAGGAATTTAATGCAAAATGCTTTGTTTTCTCCATTTTTCTATCCATCCCACCAAACACTGAAACATACTGGAAAATATTAATCTCTTCACTGAATTTTTTTATTTTTATTTTTATTTTTATTTTATAATTATTATAATTATTTTTATTTATCCATCCTTCTACATTTTATTTTTTCTCACTTTTCTATCCTCCCTGCTAAACAAAGCATAAGTGTGGTATTTTACGTGTCTTATTTGAATGGTGTACTGAGCTTGGGGGATATCTTGTAATACTTTTGTTGAGTTTATGGATCACTTAAGCTTACCATTGTAATTTTTTGGATAGCCTTATCATTTTACGCTTCTTTATTACTCATATAAAAAAGGGGTCTGAGGTAACAGCTAGACTTTTATTTTCAATAAAAAAAAAGAAAGAAAAAAATTAGCCTTTGGCTCAATAGTTTGTAAAAACTTAGGGTTTGCTTAAGCACCTAGGAAGAGGCTTTTCCTTTGTTTCCCTCTAAGAAACTTAGGCTTTGATGGACAATCAAAGTAAATCCTTCTCTTGTGCTCCTGATTGCATTATGGAAGTTTAGGTGTTAATTGTTCTTGGGGCATGGCTATTTGGTAAGATAATTGCATGCAAAAGAATGACCTTCTACTGTCTTCTTCTTCTTCTTCTTCTTTTATTTATTTTTATTTTTTTAATTATAAAAATATCAAATATGTATGACCTCTGTCATACATTCAATTGTCAATTCATATGCAACTTATGTAGGTGCAGAAGTTTGCAATATGATGTGTGGATAATCTTCAATTAGATGATAGTTGTTTTATGTTCTTGTAACTTATATATTATTTTTAATGTTGAATTAGGTGGTCGCAATTGGTGAATGTGGATTGGACTATGACAGGCTTCACTTCTGCCCGGCAGAGATTCAAAAGAAGTAAGCGGGCGCAAGTATATTTATTTGTCTCCCTTTTATTCCTTTTTTTTTTTTTTGGGGGGGTTAAAAGTTTTCAATGCTCCTATCAAATAATTATTTTGCTTAAATTTTCTGCATTGTGAAAGCTAGGTATTTTGAGAAGCAGTTCGAATTGGCATATACTACAAAGCTGCCCATGTTTCTTCATATGCGTGCAGCTGCTGAAGATTTCTGTGAAATTCTAGAGAAAAATAAGTTTAGGTGCAATTTCTGAACCCCATAAATCAAATGTGCTGGTTTAAGATTGTTACTAGTTTTAGCTTTGTATAATCCTATTTGCACCATTAAGGTACATAATAAGCTTTGAAGGGTTTTGATGCAGGACAACCAGAACAATTAAACAGTAAAATTGAAAGATAAGAAAATAAATGGATATGACCTAGTGGTCAGCATCTAGGCCTAACTTGGAGTCAGCACCAAGTGGAGAAATCCACTAGGAGTCAATCAGCATCTAGGGTGGGACTAGAGTCAACACCAGTCCAAGTAAACCAAAAGGCCATTTTTTTTCATTCATCGGAATATTAATCATCTCCAAAAGTAGTACAATAGTTTGCTTATATAGGGAAAAATAAGCCCTAATTCTAATTGGCGTAGGAAACCCTAATTGCCTTATTACAAAAATAACCTTACTTCCAAATATTAAAATACTAATAGCCTAATAAAATACTAGGACCTAAAACAAAAAATACAACTAACTTACAAAAATAAATAATATTAAATTAAAACAAAAATCTCCTAGTGTATCCCACATCAGGTTTTGGTTGCATTTTTTTATGGCATCTTGTTATGCTGATGTTTGTAGGCTTGATTGCATTTCTTCTGCTTGTTTCACAGGTTTAGTGCTGGAGTCACCCACTCATTTACCGGTAGTGCAGAAGATCGTGACAAGCTTCTTTCATTCAGTGATATGTATATAGGTGAAAGTGTATCTGTTTACCAGCTTTTCAATATCTTTGTAGTGAACGCAATTACATAATATCTGTTATAATAGGTGGTCATGTAAGGAACTGTATGAGTCTCATCTTAGGTTTTGTCTTCTCTAGAAACCACACTAAATGGTTGATTTTACTCTGCTAATTGCAAATTTCATCAGGTGAGCTGTCATGCGTAAATCTTTCTAGAGGAATTCATTAATGTTGTTCTGGTTTTTATTTATTTATTTATTTATTTTTTATTATCAGTCTTCAGATGTAAGTGCCCAGTTCGAAAGTTCTCTTTTCATTCTTTTTTATTTATTATTTATTTTTAAGATAAGATGCTAGACAAATGTGTGGGGTGTTTTGAGAATGAGATAAACTAATTTATTATGTCTGCGATTATTGTCTAGGGGCTTCGAACCTCTCAATGAACAATTTGTGAAAGAGAAAATTAAGTTTGAGGAGAACTGTGAATTGGAAAACTGGAAGGTTGTTGACCAAAAAAAAAAAAAAAAAAAAAAAATCCTTAAATAGATATGTTTACAGAGCATTGAGGGGGGCAAGAGTTTGGCATCTGAAATGCTGACCAGGCTTGACCAAATCAACATCCATCTACTCGTTGTTAGTCAGGCATTGAATCTAAGTTAGTCTTTTGCTGGGTTGAAGAAACGATATTATTTTTCCAACACATATTTTGTATGTTGCTTACAGAACAGTTTACAGATATAAAATCTGCTTCTTCCTTGTGTCTGAAATAACACTTCAAATTTTTATTTATGCATTTTTGGAAACTTGTTGATCCCTCCCCCACCTCCCTCTCCCCGAGGGATCCCCCAAAGTTTCACACATTGGATTTTGTTTTGAATCTATCACTGGTTACATGTCCTGGCCAATGTCATAACTATTACTCAGTTTTTGGTACTGAACAGGAGTAAATGGTTGCTCTCTGAAGACAACTGAGAATCTTGAGGTTGTGAGGGGCATTCCTATGGAGAGAATGATGATCGAGACAGATTCTCCATATTGTGAAATCAAGAATACTCATGCTGGGATTAGTTTTGTAAAATCTGTCTGGCCCTCTAAGAAAAAAGAAAAGTATGATCAGGAGTGCATTGTGAAAGGCCGCAATGAACCCTGTTTAGTTCGGTTAGTGATTTTATTCTCCCTAGCGCTTTGTCATAACCTGTTTAATGTCATTTCTTTTCAGATGAATTATATTACTTATTGAATTTTTTTATGGATAGATGTCATATAGAGTTAATAAATGACATTTTTCAAGGGGAAAAAAAAATTAAAATGATCAATAAAGCTTTGTTCCTATAGAAAAAGAAAAGTAATTAATTTTTTTTAATTATCAAAAAAAGAAAAAGAAAAAGAAAAAGAAAAGTAATTTTTTAATTGTTTACTTGTTTCTTGAGACAATATGTTTCATGGCATTTTAGGCAAGTTCTGGAGGTGGTGGCTGGTTGTAAAGGTGTCCTGGATTTAGATCAGTTCAGCAGGACGTTGTACCACAACACATGCAGGTAATTCTGTTAATCTAGATCTTGGACTCTTACAGAATGATAGAACTGCTTATTACTTAGATGTGGATATTTAACCAATTTTACTATTATAGCTGATCAATGACTCTTTTTTGGGAATATCAGATTGTACCATTAATTTAATCAATAATTCTCTGTGCTTGGAATGCCCTTTTATTTATTTATAAATATTTTTATATGTGTGTGTGTGTGTGTGTCTGTATAATTTTAATAAATATTAATTCCAACTAAATAATTCATGTTAAGAGTAACCTGAGAGTGATATTTTCTGTTTGCCACCAGAATTGCTTTATTGACATGGTTTATTTTGTTTGCAAGTGCAGACATTCATTGTTTCACTTTATGAGACCATCTTGTTGTGCAGGGTTTTCTTTCCTCATGACTTGGATTCTGCGGCAGATGCTATCCTTGCTGGTGGTGATGATTCTAATAAGTGAAGCAACTTCTTAGGTTATTAGGAGACTATGCTGAGATCATATTTCTTCATGACAAAGACTGGTCAGTTCCTCTACTCCTCCACTCTACTGAGAAAGCAACAAGTCTCAGACTCTCCGGTAATATTCTGAATATTGAAAAGGAATTTCTTGGATGGGGATCTGTCATGAGAGTTACACCTAAATTTGTATACTATTTGCTAACTACCTTGAGTTTTGGAATTCAGAATACCGAAGCTTTCAATCTTTTCATTGTCTACCAAACTGTTAAAAAGGTTAGATATATTCTGAAATTGTAATGGTTGCAGTGCAAAGTGCTCATGATCATTGTTCTTGCGAACAAGATATCTGTGCTTGACCCAGGTTGTCATATTATTATCTCCACCTGTGAATGAGTTTTGTGATTTACTGATGTCTACTGTTATAATTTATAATATAGAAGAGCAGCAATATACAGAAGGGAGATAAAAGTTGCTTCAAAGTAGAGATTTGGCTTTATCCTAATTACAGTCTATGCATAAAATAAATTCTAAAGAGTGGGAACGTCTTTGGTTCGTTAAGGATGATTATAAAGTAGTTGGGAATCTCTGGGTTATATAATGGAAAAGATCTCTCTGAAACTTTCGGACATTGATCAATTTAGCCTGTTAGTTTAACTCAAGAATATGTTTCGTAGAAAGACTATTTACTTAGGAGGATGGGTTATAGTGATATGTACCTGTTGAATCAAGGATTTGTAGTTAGGAAAGTTTGCAACATACATGAACTTGCATCATCAATCCAGATTCTAGAATAACAACAAATTAGGGGGGATTTTTTGGGTAAGCAACTAGGGCTTGTCGTAAACTATTTTACAATTATATTCATCAATGGATTATTCAATAATTCTACTTTTGAGAAGGACAGTTTAGGCAGTTCAGCTTTAGTACATTGCGAATAACTCAGCCATAGTTACAATTTGGAGCCTTATGGTCAAGGGGGAAGAATGACTTTTTGCCGGAGAAGTTTACTCAGTGTTTAAATTCTCATACAACACTGTACAGCCTGGAATTATAATCTCACCACAAAGGACTGCTACCACAAGCTTTTCCTTCTACCTGCTTTATTTCAATACTCAAATTTGTTCACGGAGGAAGACTTGGAGACTACAAAGAGTAAGGTTCTGGAAGCAGAAGGGGTGCACTACTTGCAGTACTTATCCAAAAGCATATCCAAGCACCCACTCTTTGACATATTTCCCTCAGCTGCTGATGCTAGAAAGCAAATTGCTGCTGTCAAGATTGTTCTCCACATTTCTTTCCACCACCGGTGGAGAAGCAGACTGAGCCCTTTGTGCAGCCATATTTAATCGTAAAGGCCGCCCTTCAACCTCCTAATTTCACAATTACATAAAAAACAGGTTATTATTGATTCATCATTAGAACGATTCACTTTTGTAAAGTCAGTAGCCAAGCTTATCTTACCACTCCGTTCATGGAACTCAATGCAGATTCTGCATCCTCGGTGGTTTCAAAAGAGACAAACCCAAAACCACGTGATCTTCCTGTGTCTCTCTCATAAATGACTTTGGCACTCAATAGGCCTCGCTGATCTGCAAAAGCATCTCTTAGACCCTGGGAAGTGAGGCCCCAACCAAGGTTTCCAGCATAGATCTTGTGAGGGCTGTCTATATAGCCCCTGTTGGTGCCCCACATCTTCGGCCCCATTACTTCCCTTTCACCTCCCTTTGGCACTTCTGGGAAGTTCACCTTAACAATTCGGCCTCCAACTTGCTGTCAAACCATCAGAATCATTAAGAACAACATTAACTTTCTCCTCTCTTCATGTGTTCTTAGCTTTTGAAAGCTTCTGCAAATTATTTTGACAGTTTTTACTTTAAAGTTCATGTTGAAATTGGAAACGTATTACCCAGCCACACACACACACACACACACACACACACAATTTTAAGTTAATCCTTTATTTTTTTTTTTTCATATGCAAATATTTGCTGACTTTCATATATTGGTATACTTTTTTTCATCTGCCAACTCCACACACACAAACAACTTTAATGCGAAAAACGTTATCGCTACAGTTGATTGAGGCTCTATTGAGTTTATATGTGCTCAGGTTGCCATTTCAGGGTAAGGCTTCCATGAGTTATTTTCAATTAAACATGGTTGTTTTCAAAAAAAAAAAAAAAAAAAACCATCCAATTTGGACTGCTTTCACTGAGAACAACATGACTTATTCTACAGCCTGTAGGTGTGTCACAAGCATGGTTGGACAAGAAATAAATTTAAGAACGAACCACTGGGTCTATGTTGAAGCCATTTAATGACAAAGGTAGAATTCTATTGACTATCCATGATTCTATTAGCAAAGCAGAGAAATGATCATTTGTGGCTAATTTTCCATGATCCCTATGCTACAACTAAAGGCAACACAGAAGGCCTCTATTGTTTCTCAAAAAAAGAAAAGAAAAGAAAGCCTCTATCCTGGTATGGTAACCACATTACTATAAATCCAAGTAATTCAACTATGCTTGCATGTAGTTCAGACAAACTGAGCATTCTTTTGCTTTAACAAGGTTCTACTGCTATCAATGTTATAGTTACACTACAAACAAATGCAAAAACTCTATTAACCTACTAGCTTTAGGAATGGGTGACAAAAAAGAGTAATGCTATATGTGGGCTAGTTTCTAATAATAAATTTGTAACCCAACAGAATTAAAACTTAATAATCTTTCATTAAGTTAAAATAAATGTTACTACTTACAGAACCATCAAACATGCGAATTGCCTCTTTAGCTTCTTCAGCACTTCCCATTGAAACAAACGCGAACCCTCTACTCCTGTCCGTAACTCGATCATATACAACCTAAATGAAACCCAACACAACCAACAAACATCCTAAGATCACATTGGAGAAAATAATAACTGAAAGTGAAACAAGAAGATTGAGAGAATCACAAACCTCGACAGAAACCACATGTCCAGCCTGTTCAAAAATCTCAGCCAATTGAGCAGAAGTCATAGAATATGGCAAATTCCCCACGTACAGCCTCCTTTCTTCATTAGAACCAAATACCTTTTGCTGCTCTCCTTCTTCTTCCTCTTCTTCTTCTTCTTCTTCTTCTTCTTCTTCTTGATTTTCACTGAATTCTGCTTCTGGGTCTTGTTGTTCTGTGCTTTGGCTCTCCTTTTCGGTTTCTAAGTCGTCGAATGAAGCCACAGCACGGTGAAAGTGTGGCAGAGAGATGAGAGGTAAAGGAGGGAAATTGTAGAGGTGGGTTTTGAGGTTAAGGGGTTTTAGAGGTTTGGGTTTTGATGGGAAGTGTGTGTGAGTGGGAGTGGGGATGGGAGAGTGAGGGAAAGAGAGGTTGTTGCAGAGAGAGGAGGAAGAAGCTGTGGTTGTAGCAACAGCCATAGAGAAGAGGGATGAGGCTGACATTATTGTCAAAGATACTTACTTTTTAATATGTATGGGAACGAAGCTAAGCTATTTCAATGTCGAAAGGCATTAGGGAAAAGAAAGAAGGGCTTGGAATTTGACACAGAGGAAAACCAAATGGAATGAAATCATGGATAAGGTTGGTTTGGTCTTGGAAATTTGTTTGTTTTGGTGGGTGGTGTTGAACTGTTGAAGCTGCTGGGCTGGGCTGGGAAAATTGGAATGAAGTGTCTCCAGAGTTTTTCTAGTACAGTCCAGTGAGTAATAATAACTTGTTTGCTGTGATCCATTCCATTTTGTTTGCTGCTTGGTGCTTACCAATATATCCTTGTCCTTTATTTTACTTTTAATTATCTTAAAAGTTAAAACATTGAGAAAAATATAAAAACGTCACATATAGGTATTGAGTATAATACTTTACTCTTTTGTGATATGTTTTGTGCGTAAACTATTAATTGTGTAACACATAACCTTTTGAGTTTTTTTTTTTTTTTTTTTTTTTTTTTTAATATTAAAATTTTAATAAGAAAATTATAAACTTTATTCAAATGGAAAAACAAAGGTTACATCTTAGAGAACAGCTTGCTCTAAGAAGTAAAGACTCTTCAATCTAGGTTAATAAATTAACAACCAAAAGCATGTTTTGCTAACAAAATGTGCTAACCTATTCCCTTGTCTACCTACATGAAAATACTCAGTTCTTTGAAATTCATAGAGAGAAGACAAACCCTCCAATTAGAGTAACTCAACACAGAATAAGGCCGAGATTCTTGGCATGATAGAGTAACTCCAATTATGCCTATGATAGTAGTACGGAGTCTACTAACACCCATTATGGGCCATGACCAAGGTAATGATAACAATTAAAGAGCAACATGTGTCATCATAACTTCTAATTGAGTAATTCTAGGATCACACTGATAAAATCATGACAAATGAATAGAATGACAAAATAATCACCTAGTTTTTGTTGTGTTTCCACCATTGGTAGGCTAATCAGTTTAGATTCATATTTGTCACCTTTAAAAAAATGTTCAAATTTTTCCTTTACGTGTTCAAAATCCAAATTACATAAAGTGTGCTTGATCACTACGTGGTATAGTGGCACATCATATATTTGTTGTGTTTGGAGTTATAACCTAGTCAATTGTTAGCCCATGGGTCTTAGTCAAGGCCAGAACCACATAAAAGGTCCAAAATTCTCAAATATTAGATTTTTACTGTTATATTTAGCTAAATTTTTCAAAAGATATATGGTTGCCCCCTCTAAACTTCTCAAATATTAGATTTTTACACCTAAATTTACCTAAAATTTACAAAAAAGATACATGATTGCGCACTTTGGCCCCCCACCCCCCTCCTTCCCCAAAAAAAAATTCTGCATATTTCTTGTATGACACTTTTAAATTCGTTCATTTATTTTTATTTTTATTTTTTATATTTATTATTATCATGGCTCCCCCTATTCTTAAAATTCCAGTTCCACCCCTGATCTTAATGGTAGTTACTAGTCATTTGTTTTAGGGTTTTAGGAATAATATTTCCGAGCATTCCTGTATTTTTAGGAAATATTTTTGGTAAAGTTGTTGCCATGAATTGGTAAAGAGAGGATGGAGAAAGACAGGAACAGAGCCATAATTTTCTCAATAAAAGGCTAAATGAACTAATGAAAATTGACCTTTTAAGAATAAGAAATATATTATTATTCAAAACTAAATTAATATGTAAAAAATAAAACTATCATCTATTCAATTTTAATAAAATATAAAAAATTAAAAGATACAAAATAATTATTTTAATACATTTCAGCTCAATCATTTATAATCTATTAAATTGAAATTCAACATTTTTTTTTAAAAATTCCAAAAATCATCTATTATTGATTTTGTAATTGTGGGGGCCGGTTAATTAGGAAGTATTGTTAAAAGCAGTATTAGCTGGGCCTATGGTCCTATCCGAGGACGTTAGACAATTCCAAGGAGGCCCAAATAAGGCTATGAAGAGAATAAAGTTAAGAGAGGAATAGAGACAATGTGAGATGGGTCCAATAAGCGTCCGAGGACAAAAGCCTTCTCGGCAACGTGTGTCCGAGGTAAATTTGAGTGCCATATCATCACAGACTTACTTCAGAGTTACACTACAACTAAAGATGGGACATTGGACCAGGGATAAGAAAAGAAAAGTAAACAAATATCTTCAAAAGCTGCTATCTTCGCATTAAATGCCTTTCAACCAACTCTCTGGCTGCATTAATGTGAAAATGATGCCTGAACAGTGATCAAGCAGCCTTACAGCTACTTGTTGATGGTTCTAGGAGGTACTGGATGGGACAGGAAGGAGTCCCCCGAATCTAACCTACACGCGTGTGGTAAGGATGACACCAAGATTGCAATATATAACCCGGAAGAATGCGCTGCGAAAGGGGATTGGAACTCTTGTACAATTTTTGTCTGGAAGAAAACCATATGAAACAAATAACTTAGTTTGTTCTGAGGGTAAGTTTGCTAATCTTATTTGTGTCAAACCGTCTTGAACCGTTAAGTCTAATCGTTTTTCTTCTGGGATGAATCTAGTTTTTGTATCCACGCTCTACAAATTTATTGTTTGGGCCGTTAGTGTTTGAGCGCAATCCGGTTTTAGGACCAATACAATTTCAGTCCTTACAATTGGCGCCGTTTGTGGGGGGAGAGCTTGATCTAGGCCAAAGGAAATTCGGTTACAACGTTCACGATGGAGGAAGCAGGTCCACACCAGGCAGTAGCGGGGCCGCACCAGATGGATGCTGACCCACACCAAGCAGAATCAAGGGGTTCCCAACATGGCAATCCGCACCAGAGCCTCGAACGGAGAGAGGGCCGTGAGGGAAGTGTATGCACAACTCATACCAGCAAAAGCCAGTCTCGAGGGAAGAGTCATATCTCCCATGCAAAGAATGATAGAGACATGCAGTGTGAAATTGACTAATTGAAAAGAGAGTTGCGTCACGCTCGACGAAGATGTTCCCCGCCCAGCTCCGAGCCTTCCTTCAAAGAGATAGATGGTGCTAATTATAGATGGAGATCCAGAACCCCGCCTAGCGAGACTTTTTTCTATGAAGAGGAGCATCACCATTGACGTAAGTACAAAAGTCCGCCTCGCAGAGGCTTGGGGAATAACGCTATGAACAAAGCGTTAAGCCAAGTTTCCAAATCACTCTTCACAAGGAATATAGAGGATGCGAATCTTCCTCGGCGGTTTCATCAGCCTACATTCACCCTATATAATGGTCGGACAGACCCAGTAGAACACGTTAGTCATTTCAGCCAAAGGATGGCTATCTACTCCAGAGATGAGGTTTTGATGTGTAAGGTCTTTCCATCAAGCTTGGGCCCGGTGGCGATGAGATGGTTCAACGATTTAAGGGCTAATTCTATCGATTCCTTCAAGAAACTTAACCGGGCTTTTGGCGCTCGCTTTATTACCTACAGTAGGGTTCCTTGGCTTTTGGGGTCCTTGTTGTCTATGTCCATGCGAAAGGGTGAGACCCTTAAAACTTATTCGGATAGATATTGGGAAATGTTTAATGAGATAGAGGGAGAGCATGATGATGTGGCTATAAGTACTTTCAAGGCTGGTTTTCCAGCCGAGCATGATATGAGGAAATCTTTAACTGGTAAACCTGTCACTAGTGTACATCAATTGATGGATCGGATTGATAAGTACAGAAGAGTAGAAGAAGACCAACTGCAGGGAAAAGGAAAGGCTAAGGTAATCCCTCAAGAGAGGAGGGATTTTAGGTCAGACCGGTACAACAATAACCGGCCTCGGAAAGACTTTGTTGGGCAGTCAGGTTCTGCCAACACCCAGGCGGTTAATGCTGTGTTTCGGGAGCCGGTGCAACAGGTACTGGAGAAGATCAAGAATGAATCCTTTTTTAAATGGCCAAATAAGATGGCAGGAGAGCCTACGAGACGCAACCAGAATCTCTATTGCCACTACCATCAAGATCATGGACACACAATTGAGAATTGTAGGAATTTATGGGACCATTTGGAACAATTAGTCTGAGAAGGGAAGTTGAAGCAACTCTTGCACCACTCCAGTGGTCGGGTAGGCCAAGCAGGCTTGGAGATGCGGGGAGATGCTTTTTCAAGACTCCCCGTTGGCACAATAAACGTTATTTTTGCTGCCTTGAGGAGGACTGGATCTTGTCCTTCCAAGGTATTGTCAGTATCCTGATCTCCAACCGAGGAGTATAGCTCCGTGTCTAAAAGAGTCAGGATGGATATCTCGTTGGTTTTAGGCTTTTCAGATGAAGACAAAGTAGGAACCATACAACCGCATGATGATACTTTGGCGGTCACACTTAGAATTGGCGGGTACGATGTGAGAAGAGCAATGGTTGACCAGGGCAGTGTTGCTGATATAATGTACCCTGACTTGTATAGGGGGTTAGGCTTGAAGCCTGAGAACTTGGCGACCTACAGTTTTCCTCTGGTAAGTTTTGAGGGAAGAATGGTCGTCCCAAAAGGGCAGATCAGACTACTTGTGCAGGCTGGTATGAATGTGGTGGAAGTGGACTTCATCGTTGTAGATGTTTTCTCTCCATACATGGCTATTATGGGCCGACCTTGACTCCATACCCTGGGGGCAGTCTCCTCTACTCTACACCAGAAGGTAAAGTACCCATCCGAAGGTCAAGTTTTGGAGATAGTAGGAAGTTAGGCTGCAGCCCGGCAGTGCCTGGTAGCGGCTATCCAACATCGGCCAGAGGCGGAGACCTCGGCTACCGCCTATAATGGATTATAGCAATTAAAAGCCCTAGCATTACCCTTAAATGGACCGGCTGACGAGGCAAAGTGCAAAGATCTAGAGAGGGTAATTGTAGTTGATGATCCGGAGAAATTCTTCCAGGTTGGGGCTAAACTGCCTTTGCGAGAGAAGGAGCAATTGCTGGAATTCCTCAGAGAAAATGTTGATGTGTTCACATGGAGTCCATACGAAGCCTCAGGTATAGATCTGAGCTTCATCTGTCATCAACTCAATGTGAATCCTTCCATTATTCTGAAGAGACAGCCACCTCGGCGCCTATCAAAAGAGCCACACCGAAACTGTCAGGAGTGAGGTGGCCAAGCTCAAGCAGGCCGGGGCTATCAAGGAGATTTTTTCTCCTCAATGGTTAACCAATACGGTGGTGGTAAAAAAGAAGACTGGGAAGTGGCGAGTGTGCGTGGACTTCACAGACCTCAATAAGGCTTGTCCCAAGGATCCTTTTCCTATGCCGAAGATAGACCAGTTGGTGGATGCAAGAATTGGTCATCCTCGAATGAGTTTTTTAGATGCCTTTCAGGGATATCACCAAATACCGTTAGCATTGGATGATCAAGAGAAGATAACTTTTGTCACCTCCATTAGAAACAATCATTATAAAGTGATGCCCTTTGGTTTGAAAAATGCGGGGTCTACCTATCAACGGATGATGACTAAAATGTTCAAACCATAACTAGGTAGAAACATTGAAGTCTATATCGATGATATGGTTGTGAAGAGTAAAGTGGTGTCTGAGCATGTGGAAGATCTTACGAGTATTTTTGGAATTCTGAGAAAGCATAAGCTACGTCTGAATGCCTCAAAGTGTTCCTTTGGTGTAGGCTCCGAAAAGTTCTTGGGGTACATGGTGACCCATAGGGGAATTGAGTTGAACCCAGACTAGATTAAGGCCATTAACGATTTACAAGCACCTCGGAATCCGAAAGAGGTGCAGAAATTGACAGGAATGATTGCTGCTTTGAATTGATTTATCTCCAGGTCAGTTGATAGGTGCAGACCCTTCTTCTGTTTACTGCATAAATGGAAAGGATTTGAGTGGACCGAGGAATGCGCTGTAGCATTTCAGCAGCTGAAAGAGTACCTATCTCAGCCGCCTATCATGTTCAGCCCTGAGGTGGACGAAGTCCTGTTTGCTTACCTGGCGGTTGCCTCTCACGCAGTTAGTTTTGTCTTAATACGAGAGGATAGTGGCGTTCAAAGGCCAGTTTATTATGTAAGTAAGTCACTTCATGAAGCCGAGGTGTGATACTTATCGCTAGAAAGTGCTGTCTTGGCAGTAGTCCATGCAACTCGCAAGCTCCCGCATTACTTTCAGGCGCACACCGTAGTAGTCCTCACTCTACTACCACTCAAGTCCATACTTAGAAGCGTAGATTATACGGGGAGGATTGCTAAGTGGGGCACGATCCTAGGGGCTTTCAACATCAAATACATGCCCCGCATCTCCGTGAAAAGCCAGGTCCTCGCCGATTTAGTAGCCGAGTTCGCCGAGCTCCCAGAAGAAACTGAGATGAAGCAACATGACATGGATGAAAAGTCGGTTGGCCTGATTTCCACACAGGACGTCTCATCTTAGAAGTGTATGTGGATGGTGTAGCAAATCAACGGGGAGCAGGAATGGGGCTAATTCTGGTATCCCCCGAAAAGATCATCATTGAGAAGTCCTTGAGGCTAGAATTCTCAACCACGAACAACGAAGCAGAGTATGAAGCTTTGTTGATGGGAATGAGTATGGTCCAGAAAATGGGCGGAAAGGTAGTGGAAGTATTCTCGGATTCAAGATTGATAGTTGGCCAAGTGAAAGGGGAACTGGAAGCCCGAGATGCAAGAATGCAGGAATATTTGAGTCAAGTTAGGCGTGTGCAAACGAAATTTGAATCTTTTGACTTGTCACATATTCCCCGAGGTGAAAATACCCACGTCGATTCCTTGACAACCCTTGCCACCTCTTCAACACGGAATTTGCCCCGAGTGATAATCGTTGAGGATTTGTGCACCCTCACCCCAGCAGGGAAGGATGTGCTTCAGGTTCATCAAGTCAACCTAGCGTCGAGCTAGATGGACCCCATACTGAAATTCCTCGAAAGTGACACCTTGCCTGAAGAGAAAATAGAAGCCGAGAAAATACGGAGGAAAGCTCCTCGGTTTTGGTTATCCGAAGACAAAAAGTTGTACAAACACTCTTTTTCTGGGCCGTATCTGCTTTGTATACACCCCGAGATGTCAGAGTTACTTCTAGAGGAACTGCATAAAGGAATTTGTGGAAGTCACACGGGGGGAGGGTCCCTATCTCACAGGGCCATTACTCAAGGATACTGGTGGCCAAATATGCAGAAGGAGGCATAGGAGTATGTTAGAAAGTGTGACCAATGTCAAAGATTCGCTCCCAACATCCACCAGCCTGGAGGAATTCTTAATCCCCTTTCCAGCCCTTGGCCTTTTACTTAGTGGGGTTTAGATATTGTAGGTCCTTTTCCTAAGGCATTAGGAAACAAAAAGTATCTGCTGGTCGGTAGGGATTATTTTACTAAGTGGGTCGAAACTGAACCTTTGGCTAACATCAGAGATGTAGATATTAAGAGGTTTATCTGGAAGAATATTTTAACGCGGTTCAGAACTCCACACACCCTTATCTCGGATAATGATCTTCAATTTGATAGTAAAGCCTTCAGGCAATACTGCTCTGACTTAGGGATAAAGAATAGATATTCCACTCCGTCTTATCCTCAAGGGAATGGGCAAGATGAGGCTGTCAATAAAGTTATAGTCAATGGACTTAGAAAGAGGCTGGATGATGTGAAAGGAAAATGGGTGGAGGAATTGCCACATGTCCTTTGGACGTATCGAACATGCCTCTACGGTCAACAGGAGAGACTCCTTTCTCAATGGCATATGGAGCTGAGGCCGTCATCCCTCTGGAAACTGGTTTCCCAACGTTAAGGACTAGTACATTTACCTCGAACGGTAACGATGGGCTGCTAGAAAAAAGTTTGGACTTGATCGAAGAGCAAAGGGAGAATGCAATGGTCCAATTGACTTACTACCAGCATAAACTCAAGCAAGGCTATGATACTAATGTAAAGCTGAGGCCGTTAGCTGTAGGAGATCTGGTGCTGAGGAAAGTTCTGGGAACCACCAAGAATCCAGCTTGGGGAAAATTGGGGCCTAATTGGGAAGGGCCTTATCGGATTACTTTAGTAGCCGGAATAGGAGCCTATTATCTGGAAGACCTAGATGAAAAAGCTGTACTCCATCCTTGGAATGTAAACAATCTCAAGAGGTATTATCTATATATATATATAAAACCGAAACCTTTGCTGGCACCACAATTTTCCACGTCAGCACAATATTTAAAAAATAAAAAATAAATAAAAATTATAACCCCTCAAAACCCTAGCAACCTTACTCCTCTCTCAAGTTAAGAAATATAAAGCCACGGTTTCTGCAAACCACGGTTTCTGCAAACTCTCTCTCTCCAGACGTAGGAAGCCCTAAAGCATCCAAGATCTACAATGCACGGTATAGATTTTAGCTTATAAAGTTCAGCTTTTGTAAGGTTAGTTTTGTTTATATATTAATTAATACATAGTACTTTGTTCACCATTGAATACTCATATAATCAATTTCCAATTCAGTGTTCAAGAATTAAACCAAAATTCTAACTGTTCTATCATAAAATATTATTATTAGTATGAATTTTATGGAGTTGCAGTGTTCAAGAATTAAACCAAAATTCTTTTAAATTATCTATAATATTTTGTCCTTTGAAAATTTTATCTCTTTGATTTTAGTATATTGTGTTTCTTAAGCTATAGAGAGATTTTCTTTGATTTCTGCAAACTCTCTCTCTCTCTCTCCAGATGTAGGAAGCCCTAAACGCACGGTATAGCATTCAAGATCTACAACTCACGGTATAGATTTTAGCTTATAAAGTTCAGCTTTTGTAAGGTTAGTTTGTTTATATATTTAGTCCTTACGTTTAGGTTTAGGTTTTAAGAGATTTATATATTACTACTATGTGGCTGAATTTCTCGTGACATCAGTTTTATGTTTTTAACCAAATACATCAGGAAAACAAGAGAAGGTGCATAAATATTTAGTCCTTAAGTTTAAGTTTAGGTTTAGGTTTAGGTTTTAAGATATTTATATATTACTACTATGTGGCTGAATTTCCCGTGACATCAATTTTATGTTTTTTTTTTTTTTTTAAATTTGTTTTATGTAAGGTTAGTTTGTTTACATCAGTTCTTTGTCTCAAAGATAAGGCTTTTAATATATCCCTTGCAAGCACACATGAACTTAAATTGTCTTTTAATATATGCATACTTTATTATTTTCTAATAGTTTTCCCGTGCATCGCACGGGTTAGCGACTAGTTATTAATAAAAGTAATCTAGTTTGAGTTTCTTTTAATTTATGCCAATCATACATCATGCGTTTCCATATCTATTGAAATATTAAACAGAAACTAAGTTATGTTAGGTTCCTCGGACCACAAACTTAGTGGAAATTAATACCCTATGACATCTATTGAAGTATTAAACAGAAACTAAGTTATGTCAGGTTCCTCGGACCACAAACTTAGTGGAAATTAATACCCTATGACATCTATTGAAGTATTAAATAGAAACTAAGTAATGTCAGGTTCCTCGGACCACAAATTTAGTGGAAATTAATAACCTATGACATCTATTGAAGTATTAAACAGAAACTAAGTTATGTCAGGTTCCTCGGACCACAAACTTAATGGAAATTAATACCCTATGACATCTATTGAAGTATTAAACAGAAACTAAGTTATGTCAGGTTCCTCGGATCACAAACTTAGTGGAAATTAATACCCTATGACATCTATTGAAGCATTAAATGGGTTCAATGGAAACTAATACAGCCTCTTATTATTACAATACCAGTGCCACATGAACTTGGGCATTTCAAAATAATAAACCCTCAAGTGCCATCCTCGGATCACAGGGTTCCTAATTACCTAGTGAAGATATAAATCACAATAGGCTTGTGAGCATCACTTAATGTATAATTGAAGTACCTTAGACCTAACTTTATCTAACTTTTGAACGCTTCCTTAAGTTTCAATTTATTAGAATGGATATATGCATATCCAAAATATATCTATGTGATGTTATAGTCTTAATGGTTATCGTCCATTTTAGCTGCCAACTGTTAATGTGTGTAAGTTATATTTTTTCTCTTGTATAAACCAAGGACAATCAAGATGAAACCACTCAAACTAAAATGACAAAACAAACAACACAAAAATGAGATACATAGCAACTCAAACAAATTCCAAGAGGTAAAAATGCGTACTTCATTAAGATATATCTAAAAAAAAAAAAAAAAAAAAAAACAAACAAACAAACAAAAACAAAATCCCTTACAAAATTTCTAATTGAATTACAAAATAAGGCCTATTTTTTCAGCTTAATTTGAAGCTTGGAAGTTTGGTTGCCGGTTTGTCTACCTTCGAGGTAGTTATTCCCTCTTTGTCCTTAGAAGCTCCCATAGCTGGCATGACTGTAGAAGCCAAGTCTTATTGAAATCCTTGAGAAGCTACCTCTGCCTCCGGAACGGCTACAGCTTTATCCAAGGATGCTTCTTGGGAAGCACTGATCTCTTTGGCTGGTTCTTGTTGGATAGGAGGAGGTTGATCTTAAAGAGATACTTCTGGATTTGGATCAACAGTTACGGAAATCACTTCGGCTTGAGTGGAAGGAGGATCCGAGGCTCAGATTGCAGGAGGGTAAAACACATTCTCTGCCTTCCTCAACTCAGATGAAGCCTCAACCCCAGCTCGATTAAGGGCTTCATCCCAAGTTTGGGCACAGTATATGTGGCACACCACTGGGACCTCTGCCCTAAGGGTTTCCTCGGTTTCAGCTACCTCGAGGTCATAACCTTTCTGTTCGGCCACGTCCATTGCCTTCTCGGCCTCAACCTTTGCCTTCTCGGCCTCCTTCTTGGATTTCTCAACTTGATCCTTTAGCCGTTGGGTTTCCTCCAGCTGCTTTTTAAGGGCTGCCAATTGCTCCCTGGCAGCTTTCAATTCTTCATTTGCTTCGCGTGGGCGTTTCCTCTGATCCTCGGCTTGCCTTTGTGTGCCTTCCAAGGCCGAATCAGCGCTACGACGATCCTGCTCCTTAGCAGTCAATTTTTTCCTCGCCTCGGCCAGGTTGTGCTCCGATATGGTCAAAGTTTGTACGGCAGACATCCGTTTTTTCCTTTCATTCTCTAACTGTTGGTAACAGTTATTGAACATTTCATCCGGTCTAAAAGTATTTTGGATAACCTAAAAAGAAAGGATCAACACCATAGTCAATAAAAGCACACATCAGTAAATAATAATTGCAAGTAAAAAAAAGGGAAGAGAGTTGACACTATACTATTCCCAAATATCTTTTATTGTTAAGGATGAGTTTATTCTTCCTTGCATTTTTTAGCTCGGCCATATCCCTTGCAAGCAATAAAGCCTCCTCTACGGCCAAGGCTACGTGGCACCCAATGCCACCGTTGAAATCCCTAAGTGATGCCTCATCCCTCAGGGGCTCCCCACTGTGCATAGGTGATGGCAACCAAGCTTGTGGCTCAGGAGGTTGAGTGTCCGACCTTTCCTGGCCCCATTGTAAGGTATGGCTGACCTTCTGCTGCTTTGTAGCTCGTTGGGCCTTTTCTTCCCGGGTCGGATGGGATTTTCCAGTATCCACCATGTCCTTCCCTTTCTGCCCCCTTCGCCTTTTCAAATCAGCAGTTTCAGCTCTGACCTACTAAGGAGGTTGGTGAGGAAGTTAGTGAGGAGCGGGAGGAGGAGACTTGGTGGAAGGAGGAGGAATTTGAAACTATGTAGATCTCCCCGGTGCATTTTTCCCGGGCTGGTTCTCTATCAGCTCCATTAGACTTCTTTGGGGTTTCCTTTGTACACCCATTTTGTCGAGATCGTCCTCAGAGTGTATAGTCTGATTGAAAACCTCGAACTCGTTCGAAGAGTCTGTCAAATCTACAACTTTGTTCGGATTTCTTTCTTCTTCTTCTTCTTCCTCTCTTTTGTCCTCTTCTTCTCTGAGGACGGGTTGGGATGTGGATGCTCCTGCTGAAAGACTGGCAACAAAAAGTGACTCGGTGAGGGGAGTGTCTCTAGGGAGCGGGATACCCTCTGGAACGACGAACCCCTGGTAGGCAACGCTGATACGTTGGAGCCGAGGGTCACGAGCTCGGATAACGTACTTAGGAGCTCGGAAGGCGAACGAGAGAGTTGTGTATCCGAGGATCAAATGAGCTGCTTGGAGTTGACCGTCAGTTTCGTTCACATATATTTCGGCTCGTAACACCCTATTCAAGCTCGCTTTGTTGACAAAGTTGAGTTTGGTTTGGTATAACGCCTATCTGCAAAATCATTGAATTAAAGGAAAGTTTCATGAGAAACAAGGATATTGAGACACAGAACAAACAAAGAAAAGATGTAAACCAAAATTCATGAGTCCACGGCTATACTTCCACCGGGTTCTCCCTCCTCCGTTGGGCAAGGCAAGCCATCGTGCCATTCCCCGGAAAAAATAAGGAAGTCCTCCTTTAAATTTTTGTTTGAAGTGGGAAGGCACTGGATTAGTCTTACTATGGGATACCTCGATTTGAGGTAATATCCCTGCCTCTTCCAATTATGTAGATTGTACACCCAGTTTACATCATGATGGGTCAAGTTTAAGTTCATTCTCTCATTTAAGGTTTCTATACTTCCTAGGACCCTAAACATGTTTGAGGCACACTGTGTGGGAGATAACCTAAAAAACCTAAGGTAGCTTCTAGTAATAGCACCCATGGGAATGGTCATCCCACCTTCTATGAAGGCGATCATGGGAATGACCACCTCCTCTGTTCTCCTATTGCCAACCCATTCTGTCACGACCCAAATCTATGGAACATGAATTTAGATGCATGACCAAACTACTAAACTTATATAACTCCATAAACGTAATTAATCCAAAATAAATTAAAAACTCCCAAGAAACAATACTCTTAAATAAAACCTCTTACAAAATCCAAACTCCACAAATTTAGAATAATCTCCAAAATACAGTGAAATCTAAAGCGGAATAACAAAAAAAAATATAACTAATAATCTTTTAAGACTTCCAGTATTATTGACTTCGCCTAAAACTCCCACGCTCTCTCTTGCACCTTACGAAGCAATCCAAAGGTTCTGTTACCCAACTAAACTTTAATCTGAAAAATTGTAATTGATGGGGTGAGCCACACATCCAGTAAGCAATTATACACAATATACAACAGAATAGAGTCAAGCAAAGCACGAGTTTGATTTCACAATTTCACTCAAAATATTCGATATAGTTTTCCAAACATATAAAGAACCACTAAACACACACACACACACACACATATATATATATAATCAAATCTTAAAGTTATTCAAAAACACATACAGATAATTGATCAGAGCACAGTATCACATATACACATCACATATTCTCATATACAATCCTGTGAGCGGATACCAACATCTAACCCCTGTTGGTGAGGGATCAACACATATTCTCACATACAATCTTGTGAGCAGATTTACACACATATCTGATATATCTGATCAATTCTAAAAACACTTATTTAAGTCACATATCACAAAGTAAAGCTTATACAAAATAAAATAATTTACTTGATATTAACAATTTCCTTTCAAATACAGAGGCATATCAAAGATCACAATATTCAATAGAATATAAATCAAAGGATGCTTGACTCTCTTGGGAAACGAATAGCGACTGAGGAGTTTATGTAAATATATTACAATTCTTGAGTAAATATGAAAATTAAATTTGCTAAAAGAAACATTTTAAATACCATTTGAGAATAGGAATGTGACTAAAATCACTTGGTTTTAACAAACTTAAAGAACAAGAACCTTTTTAGAAAACTTACTTTGAAACTCAATTATTTTCGGAAAATAGTTTAGTTTAGAAATCATCTTTTAAATGAGATTTGGAAATTCAAAACATTATTTCAAATTCGAAGTCTCTCTTTAAAACATTGTCTAAAAGTCGAAGTTTCTCTTTCAATAATGTAAAAATAATTCTTTCAATAAACTTTAGAAAACGTAAGCTTTAAAAACATAACTTTTGAAAACTTTTGACTTCTAAGAACCTAAAGAATAAAACTTGTGCATATTATGCATAATTACTTACAGCACTTGAATCTCTCTGAAAGTTCAGCTGAAACACCTTCCAAAGGCCTCAAAACACTCTTAAATAAGACCTATATTCAATCATAGAAATTACATACTATCCTCCACAAAATATAAAACTTATTGAATTGACTCACTAGGAAAAAAATACTGTGTTGAACTGATAACACCTTAACACTAAATTAAAGTTTCTCTAACTAATAATATTCCCTTGCATTAATCAAAACTCATATCGCCATGAGGAAAGCAGTAGCCAAAATATCACTGACCTAAGATTTAATATAAAACCCCAATGAAAAATTGTAAGAGCCATATACCTGAATAGATATTTGTAATCCATGGCTTGTTCTAGAGACACACAGTGGCCAACTTAGGATTTAATTATATAACTCCGATGAAAAACGTGAAGGCCATGATTATTACTAATATTTTGATCCATGTCTATTTTCATGGGTACACACGGTGGCAAGATCATTGACTTCAAATATATTATAAATTTACATGTCCGTAGGAAGACATATGCCATAACCATAGATCCTTGAAATTCAGTGGCTCAACTTTTGGATTATATATATATTTATATCCCAACGAAACCATCTTAAAGTCATCCTAACGTAAGCCATCCTTTAATATATATATATATATATATATATATATATATATATATATATATATAACTCAAGAAACACGATAAAGCTACCTAATATACAACATCTTTCTGCTAAAACCATAAATATATCTCAAGGTTTATAACAGTATAATAGTATTAAGATGGAGTTCTCACCTTGATTTCATAGCCCAAATCTTATGCCCCTAAACAATTTTGCCTCTTCAATCGTATGTGCTCTAAACTCCAAGAAAAGAAACACCTCTTAGCCTCCTTAGTGATGAAACCCTAATTTATCTTTTCCTCCGCTTTATATTTTAATCTGATGTGGGCTTGGTGGAATAATGGGCTGGACTTTAAAATCCTCTTGAGCCTATCTCTTTAGTCTCCAAGAAGCCCATAAAACATCTTCATCCTTTTTATTTATTATTTTAATTGCCGCACCAAATTGTATGCACTAAAATTTTAATTTCTCACCTATTTGTAGCACCACAAAAATTGTCTACTCCCATCTTACTGTGCACACACATATACTACCTCAACTCTATAATAAGATTGACAAGATACAATGATAATCATAAAAAGCAAAAATTGGGGTATTACACATTCCCCCTGGGCAGCGTACCTCAAGCCCACTGTTGGTGGGATCCTATACTTAGCTCAAAAACTTCTCATACCCTCCTCGGATTCAACCAGATCTTTGAACTTACCCATTTTACTAAGGGGTTTCGAAGAAAAATTAACAAGTTTAAGATGAAAGCTAAAACAAGTTTTAAGAAGACTTACAGGTTTGAAAAAGGGTCCTCGGACAAGAGTCTAGTATTTGTAGACGCACAGGGAAACGAAAGAAAGTGACAGGTTCAGTGTATGAGCTCTAGGATTGTGTGATTGCTGAAAGTAAGAGAGAGAGAATTGATTTGAAAAACTATTTATAGTGGCGCAGAAGTTACAAGCGGGAAAATTCCCGCTCGAAAAACAAGAAAAACCATCCACCATACAATTTACATCTTACTATTGAACGTGGGGGATAGAGGCGTCGCCAAAATTTAATGCTGGCACACTTTGGATGCCGAAGCGTCAAGAGCGTATCCAGAGCCTACCAAAAGACATGTAGGAGGTCAGGAATATGGAGTAAAGCCAAAAATAAAATGGGATAAGGACATCAAAATCATCCTTTTCTTCTGAGGAGTCAAAAAGCAAGATTTTGAGGGGCTATTGTGGGGGCCGGTTAATTAGGAAGTATTGTTAAAAGCAGTATTAGCTGGGCCTATGGCCCTATTCGAGGACGTTAGACCATCTGAGGAGGCCCAAATAAGGCTATGAAGAGAATAAATTTAAGAGAGGAATAGAGACAATGTGAGATGGGTCCAATAAGCGTCCAAGGACAAAAGCCTTCTCGGCAACGTATGTCTAAGGTAAATCTGAGTGCCATATCATCAAAGACTTACTTCAGAGTTACACCACAACTAAAGATGGGACATTGGACCAGGGATAAGAAAAGAAAAGTAAACAAATATCTTCAAAAGCTGCTACCTCCGCATTAAATTCCTTTCAACCAACTCTCTGGCCGCATTAATGTGGAAATGATGCCTGAACAGTGATCAAGCAGCCTTACAGCTACTGGTTGATGGTTCTAGGAGGTGCTGGATGGGACAGGAAGGAGTCCCCCGAATCTAACCTACACGTGTGTGGTAAGGATGACACCAAGATTGCAATATATAACCCGGAAGAATGCACTGAGAAAGGGGATTGGAACTCTTGTACAATTTCTGTCTGGAAGAAAACCATATGAAACAAATAACTTAGTTTGTTTCGAGGGTAAGTTTGCTAATCTTATTTGTGTCAAACCCTCTTGAACCGTTAAGTCTAATCATTTTTCTTCTGGGATAAATCTAGTTCTTCTATCCACGCTCTACAAATTTATTGTTTGGGCCGTTAGCATTTAAGCCCAATCCGGTTTTGGGACCAATAAAATTTCAGTCCTTACAGTAATAAATTTCACAACAATTTCTCTTTCGATATACAAAATCAAGGAGTTTGTTATAAAATAATCTTTCATTTTGTTAGTTTTGAAAATATTTATAATGGAAAATGATCATTTTGAAATGGAAAAAGTTTAGCTCCAAACCAATACTAGTACTATCTTCCTCCAATCCATTATGTGGCGATTGAAGAAACCATTCATGTGTGATTTTAGTTAGGTGACTGTTTTAATGAGTTATGTGACTTATTTAAATAATGCACACGAATAGTCTTAAAAATCGTCATGTAATGGGTCGGAAGAGATTCCTCCAAATTTGAAGGTAGAAGTTGTCATTTTGTAATTTGTAATAAACACTAGAAGAATAAGTGTGTGTCTATATATAATCACTTTATAAGTACAATAACTTTATAAACAAATTGATAAGCTATTTATTTTCTGGTTTTTAATAATTATTGGCACAATTAAAGTTTGAATCCTGAACTACATTATGCTCATAACGATTAAATTCCATTTTCTAGTTTTTCCTGATAAGTAAAATCTTGCAGATAAAACTTGTTTACCAACCAAAAAAAAAAAAAAAAAAAATTTCCCATGTTGTGTGCGTCTGAAAAATGTTATCATTGTGGTAAGTAAAACATTTTATTCTTTTTTTTTTTTTTTAAATTTTTTTAATAGAATTTTTTTGATAAGCACTTTAGTGGATGTAACAAGACGAATGACATCAAGACCTCAGATATAAAAACGATAGGTCCTCACATGATTTTCATTAACTTACTAAGAAAATTAGAACTTTTTTAAGGGGAAACCTAGACTCAATGCTTAGCGGAATGGAATAAGGACTTAAACTCACATGCCAACTCCAAAACTGCATGCGGTAGTTGGAGTCATGGAGCGAGTTATAAGTCCCTCTCCTAACACAAACCTAAGCGATGTGGGATAATTTAGAACTATTTCCTAAATGATTAAAAAAAGTGCAATTTTTCCAAATGCATTATGCCTATGAATTCCAAATGACTTATTAAAGAGATATTATGGTGGTAAAAGAGTTGTATCTTTAAGAAGCGAACATTCAATTCATGGAGAGCATAGCATAAACCGTCAAGGTTGACAATCATATTTATTATCTCATTTATATGTCCAAAATTTTTCTAACTAAATAATTAATTAATGTTAACAAATACAAATAAAAAAAAATCAAAGACAAAATACCCAAACAATTCTTTAGGGGGAGTAAAACAATATGGTAGTACTCAAATCTCAATGCTAAAATTTTAACTTTGGATCCCAAAAACTAAAGTGTCATACCAATCACAAATGTGCCTTAGATGGTCAACTGACTATTTTATTTGTTTGGGCTAACATTTAATTTTGGGGGACCAAATATAATTTTCTAGATCCATAGTTTCAAATTATATTATATATATAATTTTTTTTTATTATTGTGGGGAGTGGTTGAGGAGGGGGGGGTCCCTTGGTAGAGAGAGAGAGAGAGAGAGAGAGAAAGAGAGAGAGAGAGGAAATAAATAAAATAAAAATAGGTGATTGATTTTTATTTTAAATAGTAATGTATTATATTTTTAATAATAAATTTAATAATTTTTTCTTCATAATTTCTTATAAATATGAATTCTAAAAAATAACAAAACTAAGTCGTTCTATAGTGTTTAGTGTCCGTTTGAGAACAATTTATCTAACTTTTTGCTTAGAACCTTTTGCTGAAATTGTGCTAAAGTATACTTATACCTTACATAGAAGTTAAAAGTTGAAGTTGATGCCAAACAAACTCTTAATGACATAGTTTTGTGGATGGAAGGATTACATACATTAAAAACTTAATTAATAAGTTAACGGATGAAATGGAAAAAACAGTAAAATTATAGGGATAAAAAATGAAAATAGGTTAAAGTTAGAGGTACAATTTATTGTTTATACTTTAGAATTTTTCTTTTTATTTATTTTGAGGACATCACCTAAAATTGATGGGTGATAATTGGTAAGCATGACATTAAATTTAAAATAATTTGAAAGATTAAATAATTCATATAGTTATTGATAAACCAAACATAAAGATCTTACCTTTGGACGGATTTTCTTTATTTATTTATTTATCAAACGTAACGTGTGCATAATTATATTCTCCAAAATCCAAGTTGTTAGGCATTACATTTAAGAAAATATAGATGTTGGAAAATATTAGATGTCCTAAAAGCATACTATGTTAAGGGTTTTTTTTTTTTTTTTCAACCTAATAGGATTGGATTGAGGGTTATAGTATTCGCATTCGGGTGGCCAAAAAAGATTATATTTTACACCCTAAAAACCTACTTTATCTATTTTACCAATTTATTTTACAACTCATCCTACATACCAATTTTTATTTTTACATACAACCCAATAAAATAATATAAACTACTGTATGTGTAAGTTAGATTTGGACTTATATGAGTGAGCAGAATAAGTTATTTAAAAGTACATTTACATGAAAAGCTTGAAAAGATGCTAGTTTTAACATGACACTCAAAAGAGAGAAAGAAAGTGATAAAAAGAAAATAGAAAGACATGGGATGTACGTGGAAAACCCTATAAAGGGATGAAAAACCACGGTGTGAGTAAGAATAGAATGTTCTTGCTCTTCTCAGATTGTATTATGTGTGAAAACAGGTCAATCTTGTACAATAAGGATATTTTCCTTCCTATCTTATCAACTTTCTACTCTCTTCTCCTAATATCTATTTGAGTTCTTACCCTAAAAATATAGCTGCATGTCGCTCTTATAATCTGAGGAATATGGCTGAGTACAAGGAAAGGTGTCAAGTCATCATTTTCTTATCTTGGACTTTTTCATAGCTGTGAGGTTATTTGCTAATTGGAAGATAGGAATTGTGCCAATGTGGCATTGGGATTCGTGCGTAGGTGACTTTGCCACTGCTCAGGGAACAACTCTTGGACATTGAGAGGGACATCAAGAGTACTATGAATAATACACGTGTCATTGAAGTGGTCCAACATGCACTCAACCAATAAGGGGTGTCCTCATAGTTGCTGACCTCAGAAAGTCACTATCTCCTTTTTTGTAAGTGCTTAAGTACCATGTTAGGTGCATATCTTACTTTCTTTCTAAGGCAGTCACACCTTTAGCACAAACCAAGAACAAGATCCCTTAGCCAACACTTTCTCTTCCTCTGCTCATAGCCGTTCCATGTGTAAGGTCTAGATTTAACCACATATGCATTCTCCCATGCCTTAGTGGTGTTATGTACAACTACTTAATAAAATAATATCATTTTGTGCACAAAGATGATTATAGCAGTTCTGTCATTGAGGTATGAAATTCTTATCAAAATTTGTTTTTTTGCATTTGGTTTTAGGACCGAAGAGCTGGACGCTTACAGCGTGATGGTACAAGGGATATGTCGACGGAGAAGCATGTCTTATAAGTGGAACTTGTTATGATTAAACTATTTGAGCAACTATTCAATTAACTAGACAATGTTATATGTAAATTGATAATATATTTTGATGTTAATATTACGTTAGTTTGGAGACATTTGTTGTGTTGTTAATTAGTTACATTTGTAGTATTGTGTTAATTAGTTATAGGTTCTTTGTAACATGTTTGTAAAAAAAAAAATAGTGGTTTTAATACAGGCTGGCTGGGAAAAAAAAAGAAACTCTATAACAACGGTCAAAAAGTGCTGCTAAAGGCGCACATATTATGATTTAAGGGTACGTTTGGTACACTGAATGAGAATTACAACAGGAATTGTAATCTTTATTACTAGGAATAAAATGTGTTGTAATGTAATAACTAAACTTATTCATTAGTTTGGTTGTGAGTTATAACATTAGAATGAAACTTAACATTTATTTTTGGAAATTTCTTACTCATACAATTATATTTCCTTAAAAATTGTTATTTTTAAATTTAAGAGAGATATGTGTTATTTTTTATGATTTTTTATTTTTATAATTGTTAAATGTATATGGAAAGTTTGTTTACTTGGAAATATATTAAATTTTGAAATTATTGCACTTACTAAGGAATAGCTAATACAACCTTTTAAAGAGGAATATTTATTCCTCATTTTGAAGAATAGCTATTCATAAGGAATGGTTATTCCTTGTAATAAAAACATAACCAAACTAAAGAATAACTAAATCATAGGAATAACTATTACATTACAGCGCTTATTACAGTTTACCAAACATGCCCTAAATGATTCTCTATAGCGGCGTTTTCCCCTGCTGCTGAAATGTTTACATATATAGCAGTGTTTCTACCCGCTGCTAAAAGTTCAATGAGTTCGTTTTAATTCATTCCCTATAGTGGGGCTTAATGCCCACCGCTATAGGTTGCCACAATAGCGGCAGGTATAACCAGCCACTAAAAGTCAATAGACATGAATTCTGACAACATATGGCGACGGTTTTCTTCCTGCCGCAAAAAACCAAAAACGCCACTAAAAGGTGAATTTATAGCGGCGTTTTTTGTTATCGTCGCAATTGAACTATTGTGGCAGTGCATAGCAGGCGGGTGGAATTGCCGCAATAGCCCAGTTTTTTTGTAGTGTGTGGTGGATGGTGATGGTGAGTCATTTTTTGTGGTGGTGAGTTGCAATGGTTGTGGTGGTGGGGGTTGAGCTTTGATGGTTGTGGTTTGGATTTTCAGTGATGGTGGTGGCCATTATTTTTGGGTAATGTTGGTGGTGACAATTTTTTTGGGGTAATTTTGGTGGTAACAAATTGGGGTTGGTGGTTGAGTTTTGGTGGTGTTTGTGGTGGCTGAGTTTTGGAAGAGAAAAGAGAACATAATTTTTTTATATTATATGATATAGTTTATATTATTTTAATCAGTTGGATGTAAAAATAGAAATTGGGATGTTGGAGGTATTGTAAAATGAGATGGTAAAATAGATAAAATAAGTTTTTGAAGATGCAAAATAGAATTTTTTTGCATCTCCGGCTGCTAATGCTCTAAATATAAGTATCTACTGTTCACGGGTTGTAAAATTTTTAAAATTTGCATACCAGATTGGAGCATGTTTGTAGATTCTCAGGGGTTTAAATACTAACCGGAGGTGTTTTACACCTATCCGAAGGCCAAAATGGCCCATTAGCATTAATTTTTGAAATATTTAGCAACAGAGCACTGTTTCGGAAATAATTAGGGAAATACCACTTTTTCGGGCCCTATAGCGGCGTTTTCCTGCAAAATTTTTTTATAAGTATAACAGGTTCAAGGGGACCTATAGTGGCGTTTTTAAGCCCTATAGTGACGTTTTTGGGTCCTATAGCGGCGTTTTCTTACAAAATTTTTTTATAAGTCCCATAACAGGTTCAAGGGGCCCTATAGTGGCGTTTTTAAGCCCTATAGCGGCGTTTTCCTGCAAATTTTTTTTATAAGTCCTCATAACAGGTTCAAGGGGCCCTATAGGGGTGTTTTTTAAGCCCTATAGTGACGTTTTCGGGCCCTATAGCGGCGTTTTCGGAAAAAGTGGTATTTCCCTAATTATTTCCGAAACAGTGCTCTGTTGCTAAATATTTCAAAAATTAATGCTAATGGGCCATTTTGGCCCCTATCTGAATTTTCTTAAGGAACAAACTTTTCATTAAACTATCCCAATAATAAAAATAATACTCTACCAGGTTTGAAGTGGCATTGGACTGTCAATCATTACTGGTGAACAGTACCTATCTGCAAAAAGTCATGGGTCAAGCCTTGATGATGACTATGATATGGGAATTCAATCCTATTCCTATATATATTATGGGTGGCGCTGAGCATGCTGGTGAAACGTGTGGGTCCCAATCAAACACGTTTCAACCTTTTTTTTTGGTATGATGGGTTATATTGCTTACAATTGCTGATTGCTACTTTGATTTTGATCGATGTGATGATACAAGAGATTTCATGACGATGATGAAACTTTTTATTAAACGTCATTTTTATTCAAACAATAATGTAGTTAGCCCACCCGACATGAAAACTGACCTGGCTCCTTCGACTGCGACTGAGTATTGCACCATTGATTAATTTATTTACCTTTGTATACTAGTTTCATAGTACGACTGGTCTTTTTTTGCATAATTGTTTTAATTGTATATTCTAAATTGTCCCTAGCAAGGATAACAAAAAAAACCGTTGTAGCAGTTGTTCTTGCCTAATATTTAGTAACTTTTAGGAATATCATTCATGGAAGAGACTAATGAAACAATCATTGTCATGGCTGTTTGGTATCCTGTAATTTTCGGTAGCTTTTGCAACCAAAAAAAAAAAAAAGTGAAAAAAAAGGAGTTGAAAACTTGAAATGGCGCAAAATAGTGAAGAAAGAGTTAATAATCTACAATGTGTTCAAGAAATAATTAGCTTCAGATATAGTATATTAAAAAGAACTTGAGATTTATTGATGAATAATTTTTAGTGTTATTGGTATCACAATTTTCGTTACTTTACTGTGACTTACAGCTAGACAAGTCTGATGAGCTTCCTTACTATGAATGGTGGAGTAAGCAAATATTTCAGGCTATACCATGGCCTAATCTTGAAATGGCATCAAATCCCAGTTTCCCAATTCTTGGTTATATACAAATAATTGGCCATCCTTCGAAATCAACCAACTACATACAGTCTGGCAACGGTTAGAGTACCATTCATATGAATAAGCAACAAAATGATGCCAATTTGAGTTATCCCGTTGCACATCACAGTAAAACAATGTCGTGCCCCAAGTATTCACAGAGAATTTCCATTCCACCTCCAACCCATCTGGAACAGCAATATAACCGAGATCATTATCGTGTGATTGACAGTGGATGTTCATGATCATACCAGATCCTAGCTTGTTCACTACTCTAACACGAACTTTTCCTAAGACGATGAATCTTGATAAGCCAAAGAGCAGCAAGAGTAGGATGGTGATATTCCTCATGTTACTTTGCTATTTGTTTCTTCTTTTGTTTTGCTACTATCAGTGTTCTTAAATGAATAGCTAGTTCTTTATAGCCACATTCTAACTCCCAAGCAAAGCACATGACAAGCTACCTACCTCTCTTTTCATATTTGTTTATGTACACATTAACTGCATTGTTGTTATTTACCTTTGGTTATTTGAAAAGAAAGACCATGAAAACAACAACTTTGGTTAGTTAAAAAGAAAGATTATGAAGCCAAGTGGGTAATATTACTTTCCTGTGGGGGTGTCTTTAGTTCTGATGAAAGCCTAAGCTAAAAATAATTTCTTTCAGCCAAATTTAGAATAAGGTTTGGCTTTGTGTTTTTCTGAGGTTTTCATATGGGAATGTCAAACAGTCATTATTCATTAAAGTTGCAAAGGAAAGAAAATTAAGTGGCTCACACAATATAACAACTGATCCCTATACATTAGAAAAGAAAGTAGATAAATTTAAATAAGACTTGGAAAATATAGCATAGGAACACGGTTCAAGCGAGGGACAGAAGGTTTCTCTATCGTGATAGTTTTTAGACCCCTTAAAACACAATTAGATTAACCTAGCTAATTAGCTAAGTGATTACTTAGTCCAAATTACAAGTCTAGGTTATCACAATCAAACAATCATATCATGTATAGCAGCGGAAAATAAATAAGACAATGATATGATCACCCAGAAAAACCAAACCGGTAAAAAACCTGGGGAGGATTTAACCTAACTATCCTCAAGGTAAAAAGCAAATCCACTAGAAAGAATCGAAGTTCATACAATAAGACTTACAAGCCCCCACGCTCGACTTCTTATTGCTACCAACCAGTAGAACTTATTGACACGACCACGTGTTTTTAGACCCCTTAAAACACAATTAGATTAACCTAGCTAATTAGCTAAGTGATTACTTAGTCCAAATTACAAGTTTAGGTTATCACAATTAAACAATCATATCACAATCATATCATGTATAGCAGCGGAAAATAAATAAGACAATGATATGATCACCCAGGAAAACCAAACCGGTAAAAAACCTGGGGAGGATTTAACCTAGCTATCCTCAAGGTAAAAAGCAAATCCACTAGAAAGAATCGAAGTTCATACAATAAGACTTACAAGCCCCACGCTCGACTTCTTATTGCTACCAACCAGTAGAATTTACTAACACGACCACATGCAAGCTCCGAATCCACAGACTCTTTCTTTCTTTGGCCTTTGCAAAACACAAACACCCCCGTTTGTGACTTTGAGATCCCACTCAAAGGTTTAGCAATACAAACTCTCCTGTTTGTAACTCCAAGACCACCCTTGAAGGTTTAGATCATCAACACCTTTGATGACAAGAGAAGGCAACAACTTCTACAATACCAGATCTTGAGATTCTTTAAGGAATAGCACCGGTAGAAAACATAAGAGAGCTTTTTAGGAACAAAACCCTAAATACAAAAGAGGCACACTCTTTTCTTTCTGAAAAGCCACATAAAAACGTGCTTAGGGTTTCCTTTATATACTGGGAGAAGTAGATTAGAAACCCTAATCCTAAATGGGCTTGAACTGCTGTTTGGGCTTAATTAAAATTCTGCAGATACGACTTTCGATCGATCGAATCTGTCTTTCGATCGGTCGAACCAAACAGATTATGAAATCTTCTTTCTGCAGCTTGTATGTTCTTGAATCTTGACTTGAATCACATTGAACATTGTCTAATAAAACCTATAGACTCTAAGATCTATATCTAGACAAGTTTGTGTTCACGATTTGCCAATTATTCTAAACATTTAGAACCTAACATATCGCATTATGTCAAATTAACCATAGGTCTAGCGTCGCTGTGGTTTGGCTGCTGACAAATCACAACGTAATTCTCAGCATGCAAATATGAAGGAACCCTTCAATCAATCAATTTTACTAAAAAAACAAAAGGTCAATCTTCAACTTCAATGAAAGTGGCAACCTTCTGTTGTGTAATATCATAATATGGCACATTTTCGCCACGGTGTGAATCAAGAAGCTCTTGCTACAATATGTATGATTTAATAACACAAGCACCACCAAGTTCTAGGGTAATGCATTGTAGTTCCATATATAGTTTAAGATAACAACACAAGCACCAAGTTCTGCAATACATCACTCCATAAGTCAGGTACATAGACATACTACATTTTTAACATCAGCAACATCACACTCCAGTATCTCTAAGTCACAGATTCATATCCATACATTAACACTCTTATTTAATTATGGGAACAGACTTTTTTAGCCTACTCCACTAGTAGCTACGTTAAGGCGTCAGAATCTTTAACCCCCTTAAGCCAGCAAGGGCAAGGAATAGAAAGAGTCTAACCTTTTCGCAGCGAGCCAAGAATGATTTGCCTTCGGCGCAACCACATATTAAGAAGGATAGGATAGCCTTCCAAAAGAAACCATTTGCAATCGCCAGGATCACAACAAAGCTTCTCCATCTGGTTGCGAGATGGGGATTGGTATACTTAAAACCAACCCCACCTGATACCTTGCTACATCAGACTGTGAGGTTACAGCAGTTATCTGGTGCTGTAACCCACTTAGGCATAACAAGGCCACGCCTACCATCGATCAGATCTGCAAAAGGGTGGGCTGGAGGTATGAGATGGTTGATTTGAAAGCGATCAAGATCTCCCCTAGAGAACATACTAGTGACCTCTGATATATTTGAACCACTGCCTTTGGCATCCTTTGATGAGTTAAAGGTATCACTATCAGACTGAAGGACTTCAGAACCCTGAGAACCAGTGCCCTGAGAGAGTTGTCCATCTCCAGTTTTGATCACTTCAGTTCCACTTTTTTCTTTGTTCGTATTCTTTGTGTTCAAGAAACGGCCACCACATCCCCTTGGTCGGCGCATTGCATGGAGATGACGTGATTCATGCATATATGGCTGTAAAACAAACACAAAACCTAAGTATTACAACTTGACTACTGGTTAACCATATCTGCATTTTCATGTAAAGAAAGATTTATTTTCATCAGGAGGGAATGAGCATATTGGTATCAGTTAGAATGAAATCTCAGAACTTTAGAAAAACTGTTAATCTACTACAACTTAAGATTTTTGAACATGGAGCGAAAGCTTAGATTTTAAACCATAATTTGCAGGAAGTAACAATAAATATATTCCACTTAAGAGATTTCTATAGGCCAACCAAATTTTCTTTAGATTGTCATAATAAATCTGATTTGTTGCCCACAGAGAACTTGATAGCTTCATAGCTGAGACGGTCAAAACTTTTTACTTTTGACTTACAAAGGCTACAAAAACTTCTGTTAGGGGTGCTTCCATGCTACGCCAAAATATAAAGCACAGAGACTTGCAAAGTGGGCATGGAAGGATTGAAAGATGAGTCCTGTTCAACCAATCCTACCACAACATTTAATCTTCACATTGATCACAGTACATGAATATTTCTTATAGAGAAAAAGAGAGTAAAACATTGAGATAGAAATCAAGGTGTCATACTTTACGAGCTCTTGTCAATTTATTCTCCATTACAGCCTTTGCACGGGACTGCCGGCGCCTGATAATCCCATGGTACTGCTTAGCATTAACATATATAGGTCCATCATCGGTTGCCATGTTCATAGGCAGCAGCATAACACGGCCCTAGTCATTATGAATGGATAGGAATGTGAAACAGTAAATACTGCTACACTAACAGTTGTAGTGGATCATCAATAAGAAATAGCATAATTTTGGCACTTTTTAATTGATTTATTTTTTATCAAGAATAAAACATGACTCAAACAGAGGAATTCTGTTGCAAAGAATATATCGTCTTTATTTCTCTAACAGTGTCTGTGTACACTGGTCGCAGGTGGCACTACCACACACCAGAAAATGTGCTTGAAAGAATACATAAACATTAATAAGGATATAGATTGCTTCTTTCCTTATTTCTTATGTTATATGTGACTTTTTCCTCTTTCACTTTCCTATTATGTCACAAACCAGACCCTTAATGCAATTGTTTTGCCAAGGATAACAATTGATTTATTAAGGTGAGCATGAACTGTAATTCCACAAATAACCAGGCATCATTTTGGTTAGCTAATGGCAAGAAATGTAACTCTCAACAATTGATTAGATAGGAGAAATGAAGAGAAACAAACCGAAATTTGAGGTCCACAATTTGGGAAGACTCCATAACATTGGTCAACGTAAGGATACTTTGCATAGATCTACAGATTTAGTCCAGAAACAATTAGCTGTAAGTTACCACTCAGTGACAATGAACTAAATTAGAATATTATGATAAATAAGTGTAATGTGAAAGAAAAAATTTACCATAGGCTGACTAAATCCTAGCTCAAAGCGACCTCGATATTCTGACGGAGATGATTGGAGAGAAATGGTTGCCTGAGGTTTTTGCCCATCCCCTGAACTTTTGCAATTATCTGTATAAGAAACCTCATGGTTGGTTAACAACAGTCAAATTGCAGTCCCTCATATAGAAAAAATTTCAATATGAAGTTAAACTACTGTTTGTATAAATTAGATACGGGAACTTGTTTGCAGAATTGCAGTGCTATCCATTATGATCAATAATCAAAATAAGTAGCAACCAAAAGTATATTAAAAAACCATGGAATTTTGTTAGCGTAGTGGTACCTGACAGAGATCATATTATCAATCACAAAAAAGATGGTTATAATTTTCCATTACTAACTGTGCAACAGGATGGTCATAATCCAGCTTTTGAATACTACTTTCTCTCTCTATATATGAGAAGGTGGTTGGACACTGCGATCCCAAAACTTTCCTCTACCAATCATAGACATCATTGAAATTTGCCTCAAGAGTTACCAAATGAACAATTTTCTATGAAAAATAGTAGTTTTTGAGACCAAATCATGCCCAAATGGTTTTATAAATTGAAATATTTTATATTTACATCTCCTTTATGTTAAGAAAAAAATTGGTACCAAACCAATAAAGTTGGAAATCCGTATCCATACAAAATACAACATTTTGTTATGCCAAAGTAAATTGTTAGAGATCAGGATTTAGGACAATAATAATCCACTTAACATCTATGTTAAAATTTTTTAAACTAATGTAGTAAAATTCAATAAGAAGCAGTTACACTTAGGCATTCAAGAATATTAGTTTACTCTTATATTTTTGTTTTTTCTATTTCTATATAATCATGAAAGAGCAGCATATCAACTGGGCCACAAACTATCTTCACCATGAAATTCACTAGCTCACAATTACATAGCATTCTTGCCATCAGGTGTCTAAGATTCTCGAATTAGTTCATGAAGTTAATGAACATATGCAAACAGAAAGGGATGATGGACAACCAGTTTCCATAAGCAGCGTAAAGTGTGCAGAGCTATTACTCTTACTACTCCCTTAAAGGCTAGTAGCTACAAGGCACTGCCATCTGGTTCCAGAAACATATAATTTTCAATCAAGAATATCCATCAATTTAAAGAAACAAAGTGGCCATCTTTGTGATGGTAAGGGACTGCCTACCATTCTTGGTGATAATTGTGTTGTAGTCTTGTAGATAATGATGAATACAACCAAATCATTTATGGTATGGTTGCAAGCTTGTATCAAAACATGAGTAACTAAATTTAACAAACCCAAGAAACCTGATTGTACAAAAATGGCAGAGCCCAAAGCAAGAGATTACCAGGAAAGATATTGAATTGAGTTGTATGCCCTCTTTCTGCTCCATGTTCAGTACCCCTCCCAGCTTGTTTGTTGGCAATCAGTTGGTCTCCACCACTTGGCAGGTCCATGGAAAAAGACTTCAATTGGCCACAGGATTCCCCATAACCCAATTTAGAAGTAAAGGAACCCCACCAAGACGATGGCACCTGCCCCATAGAATTGTGGACAATTCCTTCATGTTCTTTGAAATACACAGATTGAGTAGCCATCTATGTCCTCCAAAATGGTTGCAAAAGGGGTTCTGAGATTAACTGTACTTAGAATGTTCACTCTATCTGCAATTCAACCAAAATTCACAGCTTAGTCTTGCTAATTACAAATTCAACATAATATCAACAAAGTATGAACAAAATATATATTTATCCTACATGTAAAACAAAGTTCTTCTAGGAATTAACTACACTATAATGCTGTCCAACACATTTAATTAATCTCATATACAGTCCTGTCCATAGGAACATCCCAAAAGAGGGAATTGAGCAGAAGAAAATTAAAAAAATAAAAATAGTAAGGAATTATTAGAAATATCCACGTATCAATCAAAACTTAATTACATGACTATGAAAATGAATACAATTTCAAAAAGGAAAAAAAAGCCACAAACTTTCCATGAACAGAAACCAAAATTCCCGGGAAAAATCAAGGACAAAGAAAAAAGAATACACAGAAGAACCCAATTGATAAAAGAACAAAAACAATTAAATAGATAAACAAGAAAGAAAATAGAACCCAGATTAGAGCTTCACAAAGGATTACGTCAGCACAAAACCACACGTCACAGTGAAGCATAGAAATGATGAGAAAGTAAAAGAGTTACAAAGTCAAGGTTCGGATATTCCTTAAAAGACCAAGCACAAAAACTGTACGGCAAGGGAGAAAAAAAGAGTGTTCACTGTTCAGTTTCACTCACTTCTCTTAGTACAAAGAAGCAACTTTGAATCATCCGCTCAAACAAAGAAACCCCATTTTGTAGGAACCATGTCTGTACAATTTCAATGCTTAAAAGAGAGGGGGAGAGAGAGAGAGACGGCCGATAAATGCGTACTTAGTGTAATGGAACAACACGCACTTGTCCAATAAGCTTTAACTTTCGTGCAAGTCCTTGGTATCGTGTGCTATATATATAATATAAACTCTCACTCTCTCTCTCTCTCTCTCTGTCTCACAGGCACAGGCACATGGCACAGGCACACGCATTCTTCGGTTTTCTTAATCATATAAAAATTTTCACTTCTCAAAGTGGTCCCTTTCTTGGGGTCTCTTTTGTTTCCATATTTTTTAAAATAGTGACCCAACAGGGCGATTTCTATAACCGCCTGCGTTCTATATTTGGTAACAAAACTGTGCCTCACCCTCTTACATTTACAAGTGGTTAACCAATTTAGAAACTTTATTTTCTTTAGGTAAGTGGCTCTCAGATATAGAAATAATGTTGCAATTCAACTTTTGGAGATGTTCAGTGGTCCTCTAATATGTTCTCGGGTTTCTAATTCGCACTAGCTTTACATGTTCTGGGTTGGCCTTTAACTCTTTTTTTTTTTTTTTTTTTGCAATCGCCTTTTAACTCATTGAATGGGTAGGAACAAGTAGTACTATCATTTTTTTCGGTGCTTAACCTTAATTTTTAGTAGCTTACAGCTTTTGATACCACTTAAATCTTATTTATTTTGACTTCAGCCTTCTATGGGTATAGGATTCTTTGTTTTAATTTTAAAATCCTAACTTATTTTTATCATTAATTTACATACAATTTTTTAAAGTTTTTATTTTATTTTATTTTATTTTTTTATGTATAATATATTTGAAAAATTATTAATTTACATTGTACTATTAGTATAAGACTTATATTGTAGACTAACTTATATTGTAGACTAAATAAACATGTACATTGTACAATGTTGTATACAAGAGTACAGTGTTGTACACTGTGCATACCCAAAGTATGGCTATTGGGCTTAACCTCTACTTGGACTCAAAATCTATTTGTTTTGTAGACTTTTGGGTTTCCTACTGTGAGTGGTTCTATACTCGGCAGCCTGAATACACTCCGGTTTACTTAGACCCTTCTCTCTACCTCACAGAGTTACTTTCTCTCAGAGTGACTGCCCTTTTCTCTCAACCTTCTCTCCAGAATTGCCCACCCCCTTTCCTCATTCTCTTCTCTTATTTATAGGCTAAGATGAGTGGAGGAGTTATGATTACTTCTCCTTCTTAGTGCGAATGGGGGTCCAATTGCATCATCTTAAAGTGGATGCTTCGTCGGGAAAGGTGGGAGTGGCATTGGAACTGATGCCCACTTCTGCCGCTTGCTCGACAGTGACATTGTCAAGTGCATGGCCGGGTAGTTGGGCACGGGGTGTCTCCAGGCAAAAACACTCCTGTCTAGGTCAGATATGATTGGGGGGGGGGTTTGCTTGAGGTGTTCAAGTTAATGTAGTCTTATTTCAGTTTTTGGGCCCAAATTAGGCTCGGAGGTATCTAGTCCGAGGCTTAAGGTCCAAGAATGAGGATGGTCATATGATGTGCTGTGGGGCTTGGGCCCGAGAAATACTAGTTTAGGGGCCCAATCCCCGTATCAAGGGCCCAATCCTCGTACAATAGCCCCCCCTTGATTCGTGCCCGGCTACCGAGAACGAATCAAGGACAATCAAGTAGTGGTAGTGGTCTCCCTAGAATCTTAACCGTTGGTTGTCAAGTGATACGAATGCCCATCAATGCCCTCTTAAAAGGAGCACCGCGCTAGGCTGTCACGTTCTGCAGTAATTATGAATTGCTGGTTCGTGAACCGTCTGACGATTCGTGAACCGAGCCCACGTGTGTGGGAGTTATCTGGAGGGGAAGAAGAGGTTTTCCCACTTCTTTTGCATTAAATGCTTTGGTTCCTATAAATACTACCTCCTGATTTCCCACTCTACTTTTTACATTCTCTCCTCTCGAGTTTTCTCTCTGCCAAGCACCTTTTTTAAGCGTAATTTTCTTGAGCGTACACTTTTTAGCCCAGATCATCATTCCTTAGAGCCTTCAGTAAGTCCTCTACACTTTTCCCTTTCCTTTCAAGTTTCCTTTACTCTTTTAGTTTTTTTTAAAAAAAAAAAAAAAAAATGGGTTACTCTTACCTTCTTGCTCCTGGAGCACCTTTGATTGCCTTTAAAGCAGCCTATGGTGTTCCGAAGGATGTTGATATTGCCTATTGTCACGAAGGCGATATCACCCTCCAAAGGCGTGCTGGTCCAAACGTAGCCTTTTTTCCTCTGATGGCCATTCTTGAAGGTGGGGTTAGGTTTCCCATAGACCCCTTCATTATAGGAACCCTTAGATTCTATGGTTTGTGTCCTGACCAACTCCCCCCCAACTTTTACTGAGTGGCGAGTTGTGTTAGTAGATTAAACCAAGTATTTGGGCTAGAGCTAAACCACCATGATATAAACTTTATGTATAGTTTGTGCAGCAATATAAAATCCGATTACTACCTGAAAACTAGAGATATGCGAGTATGGCTCATATCGTGCCTTCCTGATTCAAACGGAAACTCAGCGGGAGAATTTGTCTGGGTGAGCAGCAATTGGTTTGTTGATGAATTCCCCTGCCCTCTTTCACCTCGTGAAGTTGGTTGGTACCGGGCGCTTTTACTTATTTTACGTTTACCACTTTTGTTTGACTTACTAACACATGGACTAACTAGTTCTTTTATTGATTTACTGCAGAAGGAAAAAGATTTAAATCGGACCTGAGAGTTGCGTACGTGAGGGATCTCAATTTTGTCCTGAGGTTAGAGATCTTCGTGCACTCGGACAGACAGCTCCAAGCATCCCACCTGATACACGGTGTTGATCCTGTATATACCACCTGACAAGCATTCAGCCAGGCCTTACTAGTTGACAGTCCTCTTCTCTCCTACATTGACGTTAGGCATGCCAACTTCTTTCCACCGTCCTTGACCATTGGTGAAGCTCGGGACCTCGGCCCCAGGTATACCATCGCAGAGGATTGTGCACCTGTGCAAGACGAATAAGCGGAAAGTGTATCTCAGAGCTGCAAAGTCCATGTGCTTGTTAAAGTGCCTAACGCCCTTGCCCAAGTAGCCGAGCCAGTAGAAGCCGAGGTCGATCAGGACGCAGCTATGGTGACCAGATGGAAGATGATCGTTGATCGGTTTATACCTGACACTTAACCCTCGTCTCAGCCTTAAGGTAGGGACTGTGCTCCCCCTCCTCCTGGCGCCAGCCGTTAGAAGAAGAAACAGTGGGTTGGTGACCAACCCCCTAAGGTCCCTAGCGACGCCCCCATAAAGACTCCTCCTAGAGGCGGGATAATGATCTGGGAACCGGTGGGTGAACCCAGCCACCTGCCAAGATTGGCACGGACATGGCATCCTCATCCTGGCCTGCGAACATTTGGCAGCCCAACTTTAAGTTCCGCGATGGGCCTTTGCCTGCATCAACTAGCATTAAGGCTAGGGCTTAGGTTCAAGTGGGGGGGGAGGGGGGGTGGCATAGAGCTTAGTGCATGGCCTCCTACTGCCTGAGGATGTCCAGTTTTTCTCAGACGGGACCGAGGACTCGTTGGCAAGGCGTTTACAATGGCATACCATCGCTGTAATTTTCTAGCTTAGTTTCATATTTATTTTAACGCATGTAGACTCCTTATTCTTTCATACTGACCACTGTTGTAATATCAGGCCGCCCAGTTGACTCACATCTTCAGTGAGAGGATGAAGGAGCTCGTCGAGGATGCTGAGCGGGAGAAAGCTCTGAAGGGCGTTGTTGCTACTACAGCCAAAGACAAGGGCAAAGTTGCTGAGGTTGCTGAGAAAAAGGCCTAATCCACAGAGAAAGCTTAGTTGGTGGCAGAGAGGAACTTGGCTGAGGCAGAGGATAAGCTAAGGGCCATAGAGCTCAAACTGGCGGAGGCAGCCAACCTAAATTTGGCCTAGGTTGATGAAATAGCTGACCTAAAGGTGGCCCTCAAAGCCTATGAGAACAAGTGGTATGATGAGGGCTTCGCGGATGCCGAGAACTCTGTGGAGCCTATCATCTATCAAGCCCGGTCTTATGGGTTTGGGGAGGGGTGGTTGGCAGCCCTCCAAGCTATGGGAGTGCCTGAGGATTCCCCACTGAGGAACTCGGTGCAAATCCCATACCCGACTCCACCTCCCTCAGTCCAAAGCCAAGCTAGTGCCACAGATGAAGAAGATACCCCTAGCATGAGGGAGTTGGTCCGAGCGATTGATGATCATGCAAAGAATGTTGATCTCGAGGTTACCAACAATCTCAACGCTACCGATGACATACAAGGCCAGCCACCACCGACCAAGGATGTGTTAGGGCAGCAGGCTGGCGATACCATACAACTCCCGCCCACCAAACCTTCTGTTTGATACTTGAGTTTTAGTTTACTTTTGATGCATGTTTACTTTTCCCTTTTACTTACTTGATTTGCCTATGCCACCGGGTTGTGGTGACGGAACAATGATTAACTCTTAATTACCTAAATTTTATTTACCTATAGTCACCGGGCTGTGGTGACAAAACACTGGTTTAAATTTTATTTGCTCGTTTTAATTGTGCTTATGCATGTTTGCTATTAAGTTATTATTTTAGCCATGCCCTTTGATTGTATCTCTCCTTTATATATACACATATTCCAAATGATCGGGTAGTTTAATCCTGGTTTGCCTCTAATCGGCAATTGAAACTGCTCCCTTATTTATCTTCAAAAGGTTGGGTAACGTCTAGGTATGCATGGTGGCCGGGAATGGCCTAGGGGAGATCACCTTTGTCTAGAAAGAATTGGTTCCTCGGCGACAATAACTAAACTTGTTATACGTTGAACCTTTAGGAGGATGTAAGGTAATTACCTTCCTCGTGATGTGGATTGTATCCACGAGATTGGTTTTACGTGATTCTTGGACTAACTCAGTGTAAAATTCCCTCTCGTCCGGTGATGAAGACCCAATCGAGAGGAAGATTGCCGTTAGATAGAACTTAGAATTAGGTTTCCACTTGCCTGGTGTTAAGAAACGACCCGATGACAGGTTTACGTCATTGGAATAATTCTACATAAGGTTTTCACCTGCCCGATGATAAAATCAACCCAGGGACAGGCTTCTATCCTTAGAGTGGTTTAATGCAAGGTTTCCACCTGCTCAGTGATGAAAATCAAACCGAGAACAGGCTTCTGTCCTTAGAATAGTTTAGTGCAAGGTTTCCACCTGTTCGGTGATGAAAATCAAACTGAGGATAGGCTTCTGTCCTTAGAATAATTTAGTGCAAGGTTTCCACCTACTTGGTGATGAAAATCGAACTGAGGACAAGCTTCTGTCCTTAGAATAACTTGCCCTAGCCTTCTCCGCATATATTGACTGGGGGCTAATGAGTTAGCAACGATGGAATTATAAGTACAAATGCTCCAGTATGGATAAATATCACTTTTGTATTAATTAACAATAAGCACACATTACACTCAATATGTACCCCCGTGGACTGATAGTTTAGTGGTACAATTTCTTTAGATTGTGGGCATTCCATGGCCAGGGGAGAGGTCTCTCGTCCAAATTCTGCAAATAGTATGCCTTTGCGCCAGCAATGGCAGTAACTCTATACGGTCCCTCCCAAGTTGGTGCTAACTTCCCTGTGTTGACGTCCTGTGTATTCCTTACTACCTTTCGAAGTACTAAATCCCTCGCTCTAAACTCCCTTTTTCTCACGTTCCTGTTGTATCTCCGAGCAAGTTTTTGTTGATACTCTGCCAGTCTTATAGTCGCTGATTCCTGGCGTTCTTCCAACAGGTTCAACTATTTCAGCATCAACTATGAATTCTCGGTGGGGTCAAATCCTGAAACTCGGGCACTGCATAAGTTCACTTCTGCCGGTATGACTACTTCTGCTTCATATGTTAAGGAGAACGGGGTTTCTCCCGTGGACCTTCTTGGGGTAGTTCAGTTTGCCCATAGAACATTAGGCAACTCCTCTACCCACCTGCCCTTGGCACCCTCTAGCCTCCTTTTCAAACCGTGCACAATGGCATTGTTGATGGCCTCGACTTGGTCGTTGCTCTGCGGATATGCTTGGGTGGAATATCGATTTGTGATGCCGAGGCTGCCACAAAACTTGCGGAAAGCTTTGTTGTCAAACTGCAACCCGTTATCTGACACTAGGGACTTCAGTACCCTGAATCTCGTCACTATATTCCTCTATACAAACTTCTTAACATCTATGTCCCGGATGTTCATCAAGGCCTTTGCCTCCGCCCGTTTGGTGAAGTAATCTACGACTACTAGGACAAACCTCCGGTTTCCTGTTGCCCGAGGGAACGGACCAACAATGTCTAGCCCCCACTGTGCAAAGGGCTAAGGGCTACTAATGGGATTCAAGTTCCCTGCCGGTTGGTGGATCATAGGGGCGTGCTTCTAATATTGCTCACATTTCCGTGCATACTCGTTAGCATCCTTTTGCATTCTTAGCCACCAAAATCCCTGGGTCATTGCTCGGTGAGCCAATGAACATCCCCCCATGTGACTGCTGCACACATCGTCATGTAGCTCGGCTAGGAGTTCCTCAATCTTGCTAGGGTGCAAGCACTGCAGGTAAGACCCACCAAAAGATCTTCAATATAGCTTATGATAGGCAGACAACCAATACCGAGCTGCTGTTCGGTGTACTTTTTCTGTTTCCTTCTCATTAGTCGGCACTCGATCCTCGGCTAAGAAGCTAATGATCGGGTCCATCCAACACGGCTCAATTATTGCCACTAGTGAGACACCTACTCCTGCACTGATACTTGGCTCCGCTACCAGCTCTACTTTTATTAATCGAGGGATCTCCTTGGTTGATGATAATGCCAATGTGGCCAAAGAGTCAGCGTGCTAGTTCTGTCCTCTCGCCACCTGAACCACTTTAAGGCTCAGAAAGCGGTCCATAATTTGCTTCACTAACCATAGGTACTCCATCATCCGAGGATCCTTGGCTTTAAAGCTTCCCTATACCTGATTAACCACTAGCCAAAAATCTAAATAGACCTCTACCTTTCTAGTACCCAGTTCTGATACAACTCTCAATTTGGCCAGCAAGGCCTCATATTCGACTTTCTTGTTGGAGGCCTTAAAGCCTAACCTCAAGGAATGTTCCAATTTTATTCCCTTTGGGGTGATGACCACAATCCCTGCCCTGGCTCCTAATGCGCTAGATGCACCGTCCACAAATACCTTCCACAGAATTACTTCTATGAGGTAAACCATCTCCTTTCCCCTTCTTGGGGAGAACTTTGCAACAAAATCAACGAGGATCTGACATTTCATCGAGCTTCTTGGTTTGTACCTAATATCAAAAGAACCCAACCGAGTCCCCCACTTAGCTATCCTTCTCGTGAAGTCAGATCTCTTCAATAGCGACTGCAGAGGGTACTCGATCAATACATAAACGGTGTGAGCATGAAAGTAATAGGGTAGCTTTCATGCGGCATGCACCAGTGCTAACACCAACTTCTCCAAGGGCAAGTACCTTGTCTCGGCATCAACTAGAGTTTTACTGATGTAGTATATCAGTTGTTGCACTCCCTGGTCCCTCAAAAGTACGACGCTCATGGCATGTTTTGACACCAAAAGATACATGAACAGATCCTCCCCGGGTTCTGGAGCAGTCAGCATTGGTACACGCATAAAATATTCTTTTAATTCTTGAAAAGCTATGTCGTACTCCTCACTCCACTAGAACCCCTTCCACTTCTTCAAAAGCTGGTAAAATGGACGGCATCGGTTAGCAAATTTGGAAATAAATTGATTAAGGGTAGCTAACATACCGGTTAGTACTTGGACTTCCTTTGGACTGCTCGGTGGTTTAAGGCGTTTTACTGCTTCAATCTAGTCGGGATTGACTTCTATTCCTTGGTTGGTAATTAAATATCCTAGGAACTTGCCAGCCCTAACTCCGAAAGCGCACTTATCGGCATTGAGATGCAGCTTGTGCCATCGAAGTACTTCGAACACCTCTTTAAAATCACCGATGTGCTGTATTTCCCGCTTGCTTTTCATCACCATATCATTAATGTACACTTTAATAGTATGCTTGATCTTGTCTCTGAACAGTCTCATCATCATCCGTTGATATGTGGCCCCGATATTCTTTAACCCAAATGGCATTACGGTATAATGATAGTTAGCGTTAGGTGAAATAAACGCTGTCTTCTCCTGATCCTCAACAGCCAAAGCGATCTGATGGTAGCCCTGATAAGCATCTAGAAAACTCATTCTCGAATGTCCATAGGTGGCGCCTACCAGAATCTTTGGCATAGGAAAAGGGTCCTTTGGACATGCTTGGTTTAGGTCGTTGAAGTCAACACAAACCCTCCATTTGCCATTCTTCTTTTTTACGACCACGGTATTTGTGAGCCACTCCGAGAAGAAAATCTTTTTTATAGCCCTAGCTTCCTTTAACTTCTTGACCTTTTGCTTGATAGCTTCAACATGCTCTCCAGCCGATCTTCTCGGCTTCTGCTTCTCGGGAGGGTACAAGGGATCCGTGTTGTGCTTGTGAACTATGAACTCGAGGTCCACCCCGAGTACCTCGTACGGGCTCCAAGCGAACATGTCTACATTTTGTACAAGAAACAACAACATTTCTACCCTTTCTTCGTCCTTCATACTTGCTCCAATAAGAAAACTTCTATCGTCATTCGGCAATATCTTCACTTTTACCAGGTCTTCGGCACAGTTGGTCCCCTCTTCTTCTTGGGGTTCCTATAATTTTTATAAGGGAGTCTCCTTAGATGACTCCATTTGCTTGATTCCTCGGTCAACTGCGGCCATTAAGCATTGCTTGGCCACTTGTTGATTGCCCCTTACTACGGTAATTCCCTATGAAACCACTATGAACAGGTAGGGATACATCACCTCGGCACCACTCCCCTGATCTATCAACACTTTCTTCACTATGAAACCGTTTATTCGGGTTGTAACCACCAAGGCATCATCATGTGGTTGAATCGTGCCCTCCAAATCATCATCATTGAAGGAAATGAGCTCTCGAGTATACTTTAATTTCTTCTCTGAGGGCTGCTTACCTGTACTACCTTCTGCCGATACCACAGCCAGCACCCCTTTCCTCTTGGACACCTAGGAGCCCCTCGGGGCAGCGTGGATGACTTCTATTACTCCCAAAGGGGGAGGGAGAGGATTCCCGCGGGGCCAAGCACCCTGCCCTGCCTCTTGATTCCTAGGGTCCACCACAAACTCTTTCAGATACCCTGCCTTCACTAATTGCTCCAAATGATCTTTTAACACTCTGCATTGTTCGGTGGTGTGCCCCTTGTCCCTATGATAAGTACAATATATATTTTGATTTCTCCTTGAAGGGTCGCCCCCTATCTTGTTTGGCCACCGGAAGTACGGCTCATTCTTGATTCGGTCCATAATCCTATGCATTAGTTCCTTGAATGCTACATTCACTTCCCCCATCTGTGGCACCGACTCTTGAATCCTTAAATCCTTATGAGGCCTGGATTGTAAACTAATATGCCGAGGATGATTTATGACTGGGGCCTTGCCTTTGCTTTGTAACCGATCGTCCCCCAACTGTTTATATTCTTCGATACGTCTCATCAATTGCGTCATAGCCTTGGGAGGCCTTCTTGTCAATGAGTCCCGTAGTTCAGAGTCCTCAGGCAACCCAATCCGAAAAGTACTCACCGCAATTTTTTCATTTCCTCTGGCAATCTCGTTGTACAGGTCCCAGTATCAGCTAGCGTAACTGCAGAGGGTTTCCTTAGCCTTCATTTTCATTGAGAGCAATGCGTCAACGAGCTACGGAACTTGGCTGTAGGTCATGAACTGGACACCAAACTTTTGAATCAATTCAGAAAAACTGTGAATTGAGCCTTTCCTTAGCCCTTTGAACCATCTCAAAACAGTGGGACCGAGGCTTGAGGGGAACACTTTACAAATCAGTGCATCATTATGAGCGTGCAAAGCCATCATTTGAATATAATGGCTTACATGCTCCACTTGGTTTGTCTTTCCATTATAAATATTAAACGGTGATCGTGTAAATCTGCTCAGCATAGGTGCTCCTTCAATGTCCCTTAAGAAGGGTGATTGGGCAGCTCGGCATAATGCGCGGATCATTGCGTCCATTGCCGCATTACGGGGTCGCCTCTCCTCCAGGGAAATCAAATCCTGGTCTGCATATTCCCGTGAGCGATCCCAGTGCCAATGAGACCCAGATTGATGGGACCCTGCTCCACGGTGATCCTCCACACTAGCCGATCTTTCTCTTTGGTCCTCGTTATCCCTTCTCTGACACCTACCTCTTGCTTGAAACTCCAAATCCCTCACCAACCTATGAAGACATTCAAGTTCCTCGTCCCTTTGCTCAAGCTCTTCATCCTTTCTGTTGAAGCAATTGCGCCCCGAAGCGCCGGACATTGTTCGATACATTTGAAACGACCTTTTGCCAAGGCCAGATTGGCCTTCCTCATACTCCCTATCTTCGCGTCTCTTCTGCCTTTGTTCCCGCTAGATGGATCCCCCAAAGCTACTTTCATTATAACTCCCTGAACGTCTTTCAGACATTTCTCGGGCGTGAGTCTCGGTCGAACTACAGCTTTGTAGGAGATCCCCACAGATGGCGCCAATTGTGCTTACCCAAAGTATGGCTATTGGGCTTAAGCTCTACTTGGGCTCACAATCTATTTGTTTTGTGGGCTTTTGGATTTCTTATTATGGGTGGTCCTATGCTCGATAGCCTGAATACACTCCGGTTTACTTAGACCCTTCTCTCTACCTCACAGAGTTACTTTCTCTCAGAGTGACTACCCTTTTCTCTTAACCTTCTCTCTAGAATTGCCCACCCCCTTTCCTCATTCTCTTCTCCTATTTATAGGCTAAGATGAGTGGAGGAGTTATGATTACTTCTCCTTCTTAGTGTGAATGGGGGTCCAATTCCATCATCTTAAAGTGGATGCTCCATCGGGAAAGGTGGGAGTGGCATTGGAATTGATTCCTACTTTCATCGCCTGCTCGGTAGTGATGTTGTTAAGTGCATGGCCGGGTAGCTGGGCACGGGGCATCTCCGAGCAAGAACGCTCCTGTCTAGGTCAGATATGATTGGGGGGGGGGTTGCTTGAGGTGTTCAAGTTAATGTAGTCTTATTTCAGTTTTTGGGCCCAAATTGGGTTTGGAGGTATCTGGGCCAAGGCTTAAGGTCCAAGAATGAGGATGGTCATATGATGTGCTGTGGGGCTTGGGCCTGAGGAATACGAGTTTAGGGGCCCAATCTCCGTACATAGACATTTGTTTACATTGATAGTATAGTATAAACCAATAATTGTCCATTATATTTTTATATCACTTATTTTTTAAACAATATAAACCAATGAAGATAAACCCACTTTTTTTTTTTTTTTTTTAGAAGAGAAAATAAACTCACTTAGTTACACTTTTAACTCATCATTTGAGGGGACTTAGGATTAGCTACTAGCTTAAGTAAGAATGACAATGAAGCTCTAGGAAAAATATTGCTAAGGACATATTTTTATGTAATTGGTATGTCCTTTGACAAAACGCACTTTACTTATATTTGGGTAAATTTAAGAAAGTTCAAGATGATCATTACAAGTGGTTAATTGAAGGTATGAAGATTATTCAAGAACTGCTCAAGAAAAGTGCAATTTGCAAGTCTTGATGCCTACTTGACAGAAGCTCGATCTATTGAGATTCATTAAATCTCGACACATGTCTCGATCTATCAAGCTTACGGGATTCAAACAATAGCCAACAATGTTTTTATCCTAAAAGGATATTTGTTTATGGGTTTGTATAATCCTTATAGGACTAGGAAAACCTAAGGTTTGTGGGTTTGTATAATCCTTATTGGACTAGGAAAGCTCAAGGTTTATGTAAACCTATTTGGAATAGGAGAGCTCATTAAGCTCCTATTTAAAGAAGGTGGAAAAAGAAAAACCTAACCCTAGAGAGCTTCATAAGGTTTTCTTTTTGAAACCCTAGCCTCCTCTTACAGAAGAAAGAGTTCTTGCTGCGTTTCTTGTACGCCTTTGGTTTTTGTAACCAAACAAAGTCTCTCACACCATTATTGAAGATCTTATTGGTGTTACTATGTGAGGTTGCTGCAAATCAACTATAACAATCAAAGGGTTGCTATGGAGTTAGTTACGTACTGGGATTCGTGCATCATTGGTTAGTCACGTACTAGGAGCTGTGCATTGAAAGGAGAGATTGCCGTTACATTATAAGTCCAATTGGGTATTGGGGTAAGGGTTCAACTGTAGGTTGGTATTAGGTATTGAGATTTTTACTTGTAACCGCTTGTTTTGATAATAGTGGATTTTCGAGAGTGGTGACCTTAAAATTCACCCGGTGGGGTTTTGCCTCGGTGGTTTTCCCTATTTGTAAACAAATCACCTGTATCAAATTTATTTTCAGCTGCATTTAACTTAGTTGGTGATTTGTTTGTGCTACCACGCTTATTGCATGAAATTGAATCTAATTAATTTCACTTGACTAATTAATTGATTAATTTCCCAAAAGAGTTAATACATTTGATAGGCCACAAATTGAATGACCCCTTCTGATAGAAATTAATTAATTAATTAGTCAAGTTGTTAATTAATCAATTTATCATGCAAACGCATGGTAGCACAAACAAATCACCAATAAACTAAGTATGCAGCGGAAAATAAATAACACGGTGATTTGTTTACGAATGGAGAAAACCTAACGGCAAAAACCCCATCGGGTGATTTTCAGGTTACCACTCCTAAAACTTCACTATTATCACAATAAGCGGTTACAAGTAAATGAATCCCAAGTACCTTACCAACCTACAGTTGAACCCTTACCCCAATACCCAATTGGACTTGTTCTGTAGTGACAGTTCCCTTTTCTGATGCACGACTCCCAAGTACGTGACTAACCAATTGCGTGGATCCCGGTACACGACTTCAATCACCAACTAAGAAGGTTGTTAGTTGCAAAATTCTTCAGTTCATCCACACGATGAAGATCAAGAAGATGCTTGGTCACAAAACCCTACGGTGCACATACATAGCAACTTCTTCAAGAGAAAGAGATGAACTAGGGCAAGAACTTCATCTTCGGTCACAATTTGCTTGAACAGAGTTTGCTCAATACTTGTGCAACTTGTGAACTGTTTGACGACCCTTAAAACAATCCTTTTATATGTATAGGGTTAGGAGAAAAGATGGCCTAAAGACATATTAACAGATCCCAAGAAAATCATATTTGAATTTTGAAATTCTTAAACCTCGACAGATAGGAGGTGTCGAGTAGCTGTCGAGCAGGTGTCAAGCACACCAGTCTTTGAATAGCTTTATTAAGCTCGATAGATGTAGCTGTCGAGCTAGCTGTCGACCTTTAATGAATTTGCACTATCAACTTGTTTTCTTGGACAGACTTGAAGGCTTCAACACTTGATCTTGAAACATGGTTTCTTGAAGTATTTAAACACATTCTAAATCTACCCAAATACAAGTAAAGTGCGCTTTGTTAGAGGATAAGCCAATTACATAAAGTAGTGACATATGTTCCTAACAAGTGAAACACATATGTCCTAACAACATTCTTGGCCTATCAAGTGGTATTAGAGCGGGCACACTCTAATTAGGTTTTAATATTTGCTGTGTGATCCATTGACCCTCGTTGTCATGGAAACTCTTGATAGTTTTGATTTGCATGATCTTGTGTTGAATGATGATGATGATATTCAAGATGCCTATTGCAAGCTTTATAATTTTTGTATGAAATCTCTTGAATAATCTACAAAATTAAAAGCTAATTTTAAAAAGGTCAAACTTGAAAGAGATGATTTGATTGCAAAATTGGATGAAGCTAATAATTTGAATGAGAGTTTTAAAAATCAAATTTCATCAGGTGGACAAAATTAAGAGTTTGAAAACGCAACTAGTTGAATTTAAAACTAAAATTGAAAAATTAACTAGTGCCAAACTTGTTGTTGAGCCTAACTCAAAAGAAAAAGATTTTTATATTCCTTCATTTAAAACGAATAATGAAGAGTTGAAGGCTAATATTGATAGGATAGACAAAGGTAAAAATTCTGATGTTAATGCTGAAGTTTCTAAACCTATGTCTAAAACTCCTCATTGGAAGAATAAAAATTCTAAATTTGTCCCCACTTGTCATCATTGTCATATTGTTGGTCAAATTAGGCCAAATTGTCCTAAGTTAAGGTCTCTGTCAACCCCCAATGTTAGACCTCCTTCTAGGAAACCAAGTAGTTCTGAAACTACTCATGTTTGTCACCATTGTGGTGCTTCAGGTCACACTCGTCCTAATTGTTTTAAGTTGTTTCCTCATAAATGAATGTCCAATAGGTCTCATCCTTTGTCTAAAGGTTCTGTACCTATTCTTGGTGAGTTATTAAAAGTTTTGAGCTTTTTAACTCAATTTTAGGAGAATTCTAATTCCTCATGTCCTTTAGTAGTCATACTAGGACACATGCCTTTTCATCTTCATGGCCAAAGAATAGTGCTATGTGGGTGATAAAGGATCCTAAGACTTAATTGTCTTTTTGTTTATCCTCTGCTTTAATTTTTTCCATCTATAGTAGGACTCTCTTGCTTGATTTCTTATCTTTTTGGAATCATGCTTTCATGCATATGCATCTTGTTTTATTGCTTTCTTTTTAGTTGTTTGCTTGTTTTTGTTTGTTTGTTTTTAGTTTTGTTTTATATAAAAATAAAAAAATTGAAAAATAAGAAAAATACAAAAACAATGTGTGTTTGTGTACATTGGTACTTGTATACCTTGGATGGCCATTGAAACAAAGTTTTCTAAACTTTGCATCTTTTGTAACTTAGATGAGCATCTCAATGCACAACTAAGCAAGTGAGCTTTGTGGCTTGTGTTTGTGATGAGTACGATTAAGTAATCTCTTATACTTATCACTCATATCACTCTTTTTGATGGGAAGGACTAAAAAATTCTAAGAGAAAGATACAATTAACCATCTCACCACTAAAGCCCACCAATCATGTATAACATCTGTGTGCTTCAGCATAGTAAAATTGTGATGTTTGTGGCTTAACATAATTAGGTATTTCTTTTCTTTCTCTTATATGCCCATGCATGATATGCCAAAAAAAAAAAAAAAAAATACAAAGAAAATCAAAAGCAAAAAGAATTAAATGCTTTTAAATATGGTTACAAGCGTGTTTCTAGGAGATGTGGGAGATGTAAGATGTACCTCGAAGGTGATAGTCTCCATCAAGTAGTTATGATTGTGTGTGAGTGATATTAATTTTCTTATATCTCAAAGCGTCATAATATGAGACACTTATGTACTCTTACTATGTTTTCACATATAACACGCAAATTCTTTGCTACTTTTGATACATGTGTAGGTACAATGTGATTTGGCCATCATAAGGAATATATGTGTTAATGTATACTCACTAAATTGGCTTATCGTGTTTTTGAAATATAAAATTGGTTAGACTTGTTTAGTGTGTGTGTGTGTGTTTTGGATCTTTGAATGCTTTGCATTTTCTTATTCAGAGATGTTTTTGAGAACTTAACATGTTGATTGGATCTATGTTTGGGTAGCTTGCTTGTTGCATTCATCTCTATGTGTTTTTCCTCTCTTTGAAAAACTCATTTTCTTCAAGCTCGATAGCTTCTCAACAGATCCTTGATAGATTCTTATCTATTGAGCCCCTTGGACTTCATTTCTTGACAAAAGGTAACGCATACTCAATCCGTCAAGCTTTTTGGAATTTGTCTTGATAGCTTCTCGACAGTTTCTCGATCCTTTGAGAAACTTTCTATCTGGTCGATAGATTCTCGACAGAATCTTGATCCATTGAGGTACTTTTGCCATCGATAGATTCTTGACAACACCTCGACAGATTAATATTTATCGAGATTTAATGCTTGACAAATCTTGATAGCTTCTCGATCCATCGAGGTTTCTAGGCTTCTTCTTGACACATCCTCAATAGATACTTTGATCTATCGAGATCCTTTTGCTGTCAATTCATATCTCTTCTCTCATGCATTTCATGCATTTAGACCTAGGTTTCATTCTTTTTAGGGAAAATTTTGTTTTGTTTTTTTTTTTTTTTGTGTTTTGCTAAAATTTTTGGGATGGGTGATGTTTATTTGATCTTATATGCTCATGCATTGCATTCTATGGTCATTATAACATTGCCATGCATTGTTCTATCTTTTCTTTCTTTCTTGGACCTTTTCCTACCGTGCTTCTGTTTTCTTTTTCTTGTAGGTCTGTGGTTCCTTGCTCTCCTCGTTCCCTCTGTGTCTGTTTTTTGTCTATCTCCGGTGAGGTCTTTTGGCTTTTTATGCCCTTTGACAATTATGTCAAAAAGGGGGAGAAATTTGAGAATTGAATGTCTTTCCTCAGGGGGAGTAATAGATTTAGGGGGAGAACTTCATGTTAAAGGGAATAATGTTTTTGATGTAACTAACTTATGGGGAGAGTTAGTTTGATACACATTGATATTGATATATTTTTTGTGTTGTGTATCTGTACGGGGATTGGGTCTTTGATACGGGGATTAGGCCCCTGAACTTGTATTCCTTGGGCCCAAGCCCCACAGTACATCATATGACCGTCCTTATTCTTGGACCTTAAGCCTTGCCCCAGATACCTCCGAGCCCAATTTGGGCCCAAAAACTGAAATAAAGACTACATTAACTTGAACACCTCAAGCAAACCCCCCTAATCATATCTGACCTGGATGGGAGCGTTCTTGCTCAGAGACACCTCGTGCCTAGCTGCCCAGCCATGCACTTGACAACGTTACTACTGAGCAGGTGGTGGAAGTGGGAATTAGTTCCAATGCCACTCCCACCTTTCCCGATGGAATATCCACTTTAAGATGATGGAATTGGACCCCTATTTGCACTAAGAAGGAGAAGTAATCATAACTCCTCCGCTCATCTTAGCCTATAAATAGGAGAAGAGAATGAGGAAAGGGGGTGGGTAATTCTGGAGAGAAGGTTGAGAGAAAAGGGCAGTCACTCTGAGAGAAAGTAACCCTATGAGGTAGAGAGAAGGGTCTGAGTAAATCGGAGTGTATTTAGGCTGCCGAGCATAAGACCACCTATAGTAGGAAACCCGAAAGCCCACAAAACAAATAGATTGTGAGCCCAAGTAGAGTTTAAGCCCAATAGCCATATTGCCATCCCTAAGTGTGTTGATGGCTTGGGTTAAGGATCAAGTATTCTAAAGAATGGAGACTAGTTTATGATAAGAAAAATGAGAATATCAATCAAGAGAGTCAATATCGTATACAGTTGAACACATGCCAAATGGAGCTTTGCCATTGATGTTCAAAAAGAAGGAATTAGATGTAACAGAAAGAGAAGGGAAGACAAATTCGAGAGCCACTACCAGTGATGGCAGTAGCGAAAGGTGGTGAACGAGTTCAAGGAGGAGCTTGTCCATGGAGAGAGAGAGAGAGAGAGAGAGAGAGAGAGAGAGAGAGAGAGAGAGAGAGAGAGAGAGAGAGAAAGAATTGTTGAAGGTGATAAAAAGGGGGGAGATATATACTACATTATGCTTAACAATTTGTCCACAAAATTTATTGTGAATAGTACCCAAAATACACTTATTGAGATTGAAAACCCATTTAGTGTGTAAAACACTTGTGAATGTTTAGACTCCCAAATTCAAATTCTCCAAATGAAGGTTATATTCAAACAATATATGTGCCGAATATGAAATATAAGCAATACCCAAAAATCAAACTACTCTAAGCCATATTTTATTCACAACTCAGTAGTAATTAAAAGTAAAGAGTAAGGGATAAAGAGAAGCAAACACAAGATAACACTGGCACGTGTTATCAAAGAGGAAACTGAAGAAGTAGGTGAAAAACCTCTTCGCCACCCTCTAAGCGGTAAAATGATCCACTAGAAAATCAGTTGGGATACATGAATAGCAATAGACCCTCCAAGCCTAATCTACCTGATGCACCTAAGCCCTTCAAGCGTCTTACTTCAACAAGGTTATGCCGAACTGTGTCTTCTCTAGTTTATCGGATCTCTCAAGTAGCCCATTGCATCAACCAATATGAATTGGTTCTCTCTTGAACTACTTCCCAAAACACCAAGAACCTTCTCACTACTCTGAATTTGGTGAGGTAAGGATTTGGCTTACAATCCTTTCATGGGTATGACAATGGAGAGGGTGAAAGTAGAGGAATTTGGAGAATTAAATGTATAAGATTGTGGATGAATCAATCTTGTTTTTCTTTAGGGTTTCTCTCTCAAAATTCTCTCTGGAAGCTCTCTACATTTCGTGGGTATAAGGGTATTTATGGTAGGGTATGAGACAGAATGTGAAAAGTCATTTTTCAGTAAAACAGGGTGTACTGGTGACTCACTTCGCGACTGGGATGAGTCGCGAGTTCCAGTTGCCAGTTACTAGACTGGCCAGACTGTACTTTTTGTCCTGTAGTGATCTAGTTGTCCTGACCCTTCAACTTCCTGCATGCTTCACGCGTGTGCTACATTTTGGTAAGTCATCACTTGCGAGTTCCAGTCGTGAGTCACTTCTTATTGCACACTCTTGATCAAATCTTCAAACTCTCTCACACACAACCCTTACAATATTCCCACCTAAATACAGGGTTTCTAAATGCAGAATTATGAGCAAATTTGGCATGGAATAAAGCCAACTCATAGTTGAATAAATTCAACTTTACAATCTCTCCTTTTGGCTATTCTGTGACAAAACCCTAAAACAAACTCTAGACTTATAAATGTGAGTTGGGAACAGTTGCCAAAACTCACTCATATCTAATTCTAGATCTATGAAGCTCTTGAACCATATGAACAAGTCTCCTGAAAACAATATCACAAAATGTACTCATTAAGTTCATTGTAAGCGGAAAAACTTAGAATGCATATGGAGCAAGCACAATACGATTAAGCAAGTATGAATATGATAATGAAGCATAACTTGACCATACAAGAACAATCACTATAAATAGTGACTACAATGAAAATTCACACGGTGAATGAACATTCAGACATGCAAGCAAATAAGATCAATGCAAAGTATCATTTGCATGTCCAACACTTAACCGATGCAAGAACACTAAAGCTATTGCATCAAGGATACAAGATCCAACAAGGGCATAAGAGTATTAAAGAAAATGTAAAACATTAACTAAAAGTCCTAAGCTACATAAGCAAAGGTACATAAAAACATAGTCTAAATAGCTAAAACATCCAAGTATTTATAACACAAAGCATCCAAGTATTTTAAAAACCAAAATACTAAAACCAATAGAGTACTAAATCAAAGTGCTAAAACCATAAGTTGAAACTATGTTCTCCCCCTCAATATAAGCTCCTTCTCAAGAGCTACCTAATACTACTCTCTCTTTTTGATTGGAATGGCCAAAGGGCTAAGGTTGGTGAGTAAAGCTGCCAAACTTGGTTGCCAACAAGTTGATTTGGTCCTGGATAGCTGTAAGGCTGTTGGAGTGCTTAGTTGTTGGAGTGCTTAGTTGCTACATCCCGAAGACCATCAATCCTCTTAAGTATGATCTGAAAAGTATTGGGAGAAACTGATGATGATGATGATGCTTTGCTCCTATCTCGACCACTACCACGTCTTGGAGGAGGTTGTTGTCCTTCAACTTTAGTCTCTGTATCAACAAGAGGTGCTTCTTCAAGTCCTTCAGCTTGTTCATCTCCAGGAAGTCGAACCCTACTTCTTAGGATTGTTTGAGAGTTGATGGAAGGAGATGAAGACATTAGGCTTATGTGTTGTGGAGTCTCCATACCATTTTCATGAAGAATCCTCATTATAAGACTTAGGACAACAATGTCCCCCATGTCAAGAGTGAATGCACGACCTCTAACCTAGCATTCTATGTGATCCTCTTTGAGTGATGCATTAGCATAGAACTCTCTGATCAAAGGTTCACAAACACCGGAGAATTCACCAAGAAATTTATCCCAGCCCCGTCCTTCAAAACAGCTAAGAATGAATGAATCCTTTAAGATTAGCAAGATTCACATATCTCCTCTCCTGAATGATTGGAGTTATTTCAAATTGAAGGGAATATCTCTCAAAGTGTTGAGGGGAGCAAAACAAGATGTTGTTATGGCGTTTTCTCTTGTCACCACGTTGAGCAACAGTTTTTCATGGAGCCATCTACAAAAAGCAGTAAATACCACAAAAACAGAGCACAATGAATGGTAACAAACTTGATTAGCAAGAAGTTAGTACCAAAAAATAAACTATGAATTAAACCCTAAAAACTGAAATTTAAAGAGCAATTAAAAAAAAAAAATGATATGTGAAGATGCTAAACATCAAAGCATTAATAATCATGGCATTAAATATACAACATGTCAAAGGTTGTGTGCGTGTGCATTATATGAAAAAGTGTGCATATAAGAGACATGAAATCATGCAGGGGGCAAAGTGTGAACCACATAGCCATTAGTTGTTCCTAACAAGGAAATATGATTATCCCCAAAATTTTATAGTCAATAGAGTCCAAAATTACACACAAAAACATCTAAATAGACATTTTATCAACAAGATGGTATTCACATCACAACATAAAACATTGTATAATGCATGAGAATGTAATAAAAACATGTAAGACAAGCAATATACCATCATTCTCAACAAAACCCATACGTCAATTTCATCAAAAACTACCAAAACCCATGTTCTTCAACCATATTTCAATATCTCAACAAAACAAGAAATCCATGAAATATAATGCTTTATACTTGAAATAAAGTAAAAAGGAGTGAAAACCCATACCTTTTTTTGGATTTGGAGTGAAGATTGAAGAGAAAAATTGTCACGCCCCGAACCCAACTACAAAGATAGACACATAACAACTGCCGCATGCTTATAAAGTAAGCACCCTACAAGTGTGCAAGGCTTTCTTAGCAACTAAAATTTATCCTCAAAGATTAAAATCAATAAATCCAAAATACCTCAACAATTTCTTTATGAATAGATCTCCAAAAATTTAATAGGAACAAAATTCAAACCTCATGTACATAATGCCAATTGGCCAATAAATATAAAACTATTAGAAGACCATCCAATCCCAAAATCACTAAGTTTCTTTTCCTGCTCACAACACAACGTCAAATCTCCCAAAACTTGGTATTCTTCACAATCTGAAACTAGAGGGGAAAAAGGGGTGAGCTGACAACACAATAAGTAACCAAAATCCTAATAAGTTCTATCAAGCAATAAATCTGTAAAGTAATAAGATGTAATATGAGTTTTCAAAAGTTATAATATACTATGGCTTTCCAAGAATAACTAAGAAGTTTCATAGTCTTAAAATAATAAGTTGCAAATAGATCATGTACTTTAACCTTACAAATATATATCATAGATGGTTTAGAAATTAGTCAATTTTCCATATATTAGAAGCTATAACTTACAATAGGTTCCAAAAATACATAAGTAGTTTAAGTGACTCAAAATAGTTAAATACTCAAACATTTCCAAAATCACCTATGTAGTTTTAAGGAATCAAAATGGTTCAAATACTCAAACGTAATTTGTATTCTTAAAAATCTTATGACTATGGTCACGCTATATCCCCATGACTGGGCATCAGAGTACCAATGAATAACCCCCGTTGGTTTGGGTATCAGAGTACCAATGAATAACCCCCATTGACTGGGTATCAAAATCAATTCATAGTCAGATTATTCATAATCATATACATGAAATCATAGTTTCTGACAAAAACATATCTTATTCAAGCATGTATGTAAAAATCATATACTTAATATTAAAATATATTTCTAATAATCTTTTACTTGAAATCAGTAATACAATAGAAATAAAAATTCTATGTATCAGAGTCAAAATATAGTCAAATTGTCTAAAATCATATATATTAAATCATAGTTCGAACAAAATATATCTCATTCAAATACATATATATATATATATATATATATATAAAACTATATACTCAGTACTCAATATATTTGTGATAATTCTTTATTCTTTACTTTAAATCAATGTAGCTAAAACAATTAAATAAAATAGTAACAATTATAAACAAATTTTAGTAGTTAAAATATAGTAGCAAAATAAAACCAATTAGGGTAAAGTTACTTACCTCCAAAAGCTATTCCAAAAGAACTTGTTCTTAACAATTCCTCTAAAATCTTTAGATATCACCTAGAACAATTTTCAAATATTTTTACTCAATAATCAAATAATTTAAGGATATATAATCAATCATGGAAATATACTTAATATTCTCTACAAAATATAAAGCTTATAGAACTATACAAATGGACTCACTAGGATTATATTTTGCTGAACTAATAACACTTTAACACTAAATTAAAGTTTCTCTAACCAATGATATTCTAACCAATAATATTCCCTTGCATTAATCGAAATTCATATTGCCATGAGGAAGGCAGTAGCCAAAATATCATTGACCTAGGATTTAATATACAACCCCAAAGAAAACGTTAATTCATCCTAACATATATAATAAAAGAAATGTGGCAAAACTAAAAGGACCTAATATATACAAATCCAATAGAAGACCTAATGGCAATATATATACCTATTCTAGGGACCCACAGAGAACAAAGAGAGAACCATACTCCCACAAAAGCCAATTCCAAACTTTAATATATAACCTCAATGGTTTTACTAGCATAATCTCAATGAAACGGTGGCAGCATTATTGACTTATATATATATATATATACACATATCCGAAAGAAGATCGTAGGCATAATCATAGATTAGAACTTGTAATTCTGTGGCTCAATTCAAGAATGAAGTCTGTATACACTAACTAAAAGTGTAACAACAGTTCTCGGAAATATCCCTTTTGAAAAATCTAAACTTCACTAACGTTTCTAAAATCAAATTCTAACTCTTTTAAATTCTTTGTTTCTAATAGATGAAAAATCATACCCGGAACAAATGGTTGCCTCTTCAATTAACTCCAAGGAAAAAAATACAATTCATAGCCTCCTTAGTGATGAAACCCTTCTCTACTTGAGTAATTTGGATAGTCTCCTCTCTCAAAACTAAATAAGCTTATATATAGCTAAGGTTTCAATCTTATTTTCTAAAAACTCTCTTATAATTATAAATTATAAAATTGGCCCCATAAAATAAATTTACTTAAATACCCCTCCTTAAATCCCTTTTTTTTTTTTTTTTTTTTTTTTTTTTCGGGGTATTACAAAAATGAAGGTTTTTGGAGTGAAAATGGCAGTTTTGAGAGAGGTAGAGATGGAGAAGACAAAGAGACATGCATGTGATGTGAGGGAAACTGAAAAGTTTTGAAAAACTGTTTGATTTTTAACCCTACTTTTGCAAAACACGCGTTTTTTGCGACTCAACTGACTCGCGAGTGAGTTGCCAAACTGAGTCAGCAAAATCCCTTGAATCTAGATTTTGAAAAATTTCTCCAAGACTTTTTCGCAACTGGGACTTTCACTCGCCAGTGAGTCGTGAACGCCTCTAGATGAACTCGCTACTCACAATTGAGTCTCCAAAATGAGTTGCCAAAAAGTCTAAAACCCAGATTTTGAAAAAATTATTAAGTATTTTTCGCGACTTGAACTCTTACTTGCCAATGAGTCACGAAACATTCTGGGTAAACTCGCGACTAGAGCTTTGAAAACTCGTGACTCGCGAGTGAGTAGCCAAAATCCAAAGTTGAAAATTTTTGGATTTTTGTGAAATTTTTCAAAAAAAAATTCTTTTCAAAAACAACTAAAATACTCAAAAATATTTTTGGGTTTGATCAACAGATGCTTGAGTATGTACATCACATTTAATCATGTACAATCACACAAATGAATAAGACATTCATTGAACATAGATATGTGTGGTGTGGGTGGGTATCAAATATGAGATAGTCCTTAGTCTAATGTGAAGCTTCAATAATCAATTCAACCAAGTCATACACAATTAGCACTAAGTAGAGTGACCTATCTCAATTGTAGAAATGAATATATATGACCTCCCACATAAACTTGATTACATTGAGATAGAAGCTTTTCATTTGGCTTCTTTTCTTATGATCATTTTGATCTTTACATCTCTTTTTGAGATCGATGCCTAAAATTTTTGATATTTCAATTTGTTGAGTAAGCCTTTGGCTTTTGCACCATACATTTCAATACATGTCGCTTTCCCTTTTTCCTAGTCAAATACTAGTTTGTGCGACAGCTTTTTTAGCTCAATATCTCTTTTCGAGATTTGACATTGGATGAGCTCTTAAGAAAAAAAAAAATGAGTGGGAAGAAATATAGGCACAAGTATACGCAAGTCTTAAGATCAACAAAACAATTGACTAATCATTCATGACAAGTTTGAAGATCTATTTACAACAATCACATAGATGTCAAGATATTTCCCACAAAAATACAAGTGCATAGAGAACAAGCTAAGCTCATTAATGCACAAAACCATTAGTACGGCAGTACAAGGCTAAACATGCATGTGACAATACACAATACCGCCGATCAAACTTTTTGGATTTTATACTTTTTATGTGTTTTTGGATTTTTGACACAAAGCAAGTAAAGAATGATAAAAAACAACAAATAAACAAAGCTTTTAAACATAAAAACAATAAAAACATGCTCCCAACAAAGTAGTGTGTGCTTTACTTAATTAAGACCAATTCAAGATAGATATGTAAAACACACAACACACATGAGATTTAGGGAATGATATCAACACCGATGGTCTTATGGAGCAATTCGAACCGAGGACCATCAAGAGGTTTGGTGAAGATGTCCGCCTTTTGGTTGTCAATGTGGATGAATTCAAGACATACGATTTTATCTTCCACCAAATCATGGATGAAATGATAACGAATCCCTATGTGCTTGGACTTTGAGTGCTAAATAGGATTCTTGGAAAGATTTATGGCACTAGTGTTGTCACAGAACACACTCATCGTTTCTTGAGGAATCCCATAGTCATGAAGAAGTTTCTTCATTTAAAGAAGTTGAGTACAACAACTCCCAGCAGCTATATACTCAGCTTCAGCTGTAGACAGAGACATCGAGTTTTGCTTCTTACTCATCCATGATACAAGATTGTTTCTAAGATAGAAACATCTGCCTGAAGTGCTCTTTCGGTCATTAACACTTCTTGCCCAATTTGCATCCGAGTAACCAGCTAGACAATCATTAGAGTCTTTTGAGTACCATAGACCATACTGGAGAGTGCCATTAATATAACGTATGATTCTCTTCATAGCTGTCAAGTGAGACTCCTTTGGAGCTGCTTGATAATGAGCACATACTCCCACACTAAACGCAATGTCCGGCCTGCTTGCAGTGAGATATAGGAGACTTCCTATGATGCTCCTATATAAAGTTGGACTTACTTCTATCCCGGAAGAATCAAGACTAAGCTTGGTAGATAAACTCATGGGAGTGGAGGCATGCTTTTTGGAATCTAGTCCAAACTTCTTGACAAGATTTCTAGCATATTTTTCTTGAGAGATGAATATACCATCCTTCCTTTGTTTAACTTGAAGATCCAAGAAAAATGTTAGTTTCCCCACCATACTCATTTTGAATTCCTTCTTCATTTATTCGGAAAACTCTATAGCACGGGCGTCTATGGTGGTTCCAAACACTATGTCATTAACATACACTTGAGCTACAAGAAGATAGTTCTCATCTTTCTTCATAAACAAGGTCCGGTCGGCATACTCTCTTTGAAATCCTCTATCCAAGAGATAATTTGTAAGCCGATCATACTATGCTCTAGGTGCTTGTTTCAATCCATAGAGTGCCTTCTTCAATCTCAAAACATGATCTGGGAAGTGAGGATCTTGGAAACCTTTGGGTTGTTCAACAAAGACTTCTTCATTAAGGAACCCATTGAGAAAGGCACATTTCACATCCATTTGGTAGAGTTTGAAATTAATAATACATTCAATGGACAAAAGGATGCGAATAGACTCAAGTCTAGCTGCGGGAGCAAAGGATTCATAAAAATCTACTCCTTCCACTTGAGTGTAATCTTGAGCCACCAACTGAGACTTATTTCTTATTATCTCACCATCATCATCGGTCTTATTTTTGAAAATCCATTTGGTGCCGATGACATGAGCGTTTTTGGCCCTTGGGACAAGTTCCCATACGTCATTCCTCACAAATTGATTCAATTCTTCACGTATTGAATCCACCCAATTCTTATCTTGAAGAGCTTATTCTACCCTTTTTGGCTCAAATTGAGCAAGGTAGCAGTGATAAGTCATATGGTTCACAATAAGCGTGCTTCCCTTTCTAAGACGAAGACCTTCATCTAGAGAATCGATAATGTTACTTTCCGGATGATTTTTAACCACTCTAAATGATGGCTTCTTTGAGGTCGACACTTTATCATTCCGAGAGATAGGAGGATGAACTTCTTGAGGGGTGAAAGGGCTTGAGGATCTAGACAATGATCTTGTCTCCATTCTAGAGTTCATGAGAATAGATTCTCTTTCCGGTGAATGTTCTTCCACTTCAACATCTTGGGCTTCAATCTCACTGATAGTTTCTTTGGAGCTTGTTCCTTCTCCACTATCATCATTTGCTACGTTTGTTATGGCATCATCAATAACCACATTGATGGACTCGATCACCATTTTTGTTCTCTTGTTAAAGACTACATGCCCGACTAGTGGTTGAGTACCTGAGAAAGATACTTTCATCACTTTTTGCATCAAATTTTCCAAGGTTCTCTTGATCATTTAGAATGTAACACTTATGCCCAAAGACTCGGAAGTATTTCACTTTTGGCTTCTTCCCATTCCAAATTTCATATGCGGTCTTCTTTGTTCCTGCTTGGAAGAATATTCTATTACAAATGTGACAGGTGTTCACGGCTTCCCCCCAAAATTTTAGAGGAATTTGCTTGTTGAGTAGCATAACTCTTGTCATTTCTTGAATCACCCAGTTCTTCCTTTCAACCACCCATTTTGTTAAGGAGTTTTAGGAGCTGAAACCTCTTTTTTGATCCCATTCTTCTCACAAAAAGACTCAAATTTTGCATTCTCAAACTCTTGCCATGGTCACTTCTTATCTTGACAATTGGTACACCTTTCTCATTTTAAAGCCTCTTACAAAGATTCTCTATCTTCTCACATGCTTCTGATTTCTCTCTAAGAAATTCCACCCATGTGTGTCTTGAGAAATCATTGACAATGACCATGATATACCGTTTTCCTCCTAAGCTTTCCGTTCTTATGGGCCCCATTAAATCAACATGGAGAAGCTCTAAGCAACATGATGTAGAGATCACATTCACCTTTTGATGATTCGCCTTTGTTTATTTTCCCATTTGACAAGCGCCACAAATGGTCTTCTCTACCTTCTCAAATTTTGGGAGCCCCACAACGGCTTCAAGTTTGAACACTTTTGCCACTTGTTTGAAGTTGCATGGCCGAATCTTTGATGCCAAAGTTCCAACACATCGACTCGGGCACTCCTACAAGAGATATTTGGTGTACGAACTACTCCATAGCAATTGTTGGTAGTCCTATATCCCTCCAAGACTTGAATCCCTGCTTCATTTATGATCACACACCCTTTTTTTGAGAATTGAACAAGAAAGTCCTCATCGCATATTTGAGTGATGCTCAAGAGATTCGCCTTAAACCCTTTGATATATAGAACATCTTTCAATCGAGGTAGCTTTAGTATCTCAATAGTCCCTTTGCCAAGAACTTGAGCAAGGCTTCCATCCTTAAATGTTACATAGTTACAAACCTTCTCTTTGAGAGACTTAAATAGTGATTTATCTCCTGTCATATGACAAGAGCATCCACTATCAAGATACCATAAACAAGAATTGAATACTTTCAAAGAGGTGTGCACAAACAAGCAAGCATGAGATAAGCACTCTTGTTCTTTAAAAAGAAAATCATCTTCATTTTCTATTCTCTTACTAGATTGAATTCTCTTTTTAAGGTGATCAACCTTGTCACACAATATTCTATTTCTTCTTTTATACTTCTCAATCAATGAATTTGACTCACATAGACTATTGTGTAAGACATGGTTCTTGTGTTCAAGATACTTTAGCATATGAACAAACATTCTAGCATGTTTCTTTGTTTTTAATAACTCTAGGAGTTTATTGTTAGGATAATCTTTAAAAATACTCATAGAGTCATTATCACAAATATTTGCACCACAATTCAACATAGCCTTTTCCATAGCTTCATCCATAGTTACAAGGGGTCTAGGATCACACTAAGGATATAGAAATCCGTCAAAGTGTACTTGCTCTTATACCAATTGAAAACTCACTTAGTGTGTAAAACACTTGTGAATGTTTAGACCCCTAAATTCAAATTTTCCAAAGCAAGCTTATATTCAAATAATATATGTGCAAAATATGAAATATAAGCAATACCCAAAAATCAAACTACTCTAAGCCATATTTTAATCACAACTCAATAGTAATTAAAAGCAAAGAGTAAGGGATAGAGAGAAGCAAACACAAGATAACACCAGCACGTGTTATCGAAGAGGAAATAGAAGAAGACGGTGAAAAACCTCTTCATTGCCCTTTAAGCGGTAAAATAATCCACTAGAAAATCAGTTGAGATACATGAATAGCAATAGACCCTCCAAGCCTAATCCACCTGATGCACCTAAGCCCTCCAAACTTCTTGCTCTGACAAGGTTATGCTGAATCGTGTCTTTTCTAGTTTATCAGATCTTGCAGTTAGCCCATTGCATCAACCAATATGAATTGGTTCTCTCTTGAACTGCTTCCTAAAACACCAAGAACCTTCTCATTACTTTGAATTTGGTGAGGTAAGGATTTGGCTTACGATCCTTTCATAGGTATGATAATGGAGAGGGTGAGAGTAGAGGAATTTAGAGAATCAAATGTATAAGATTGTGGACAAAACTATCTTGTTTTTCTCTAGGGTTTCTCTCTCAAAATTCTCTCTGGAAGCTCTCTACATTTCGTGGGTATAAGGGTATTTATAGTAGGATATGAGATGGAAGACTGGCTAGACTATACTTTTTGTCTTGTAGTGATCTAGTTGTCCTAACCCTTCAACTTCCTACATACTTCACACGTGTGCTACATTTTGGCAAGTCATCACTCGCGAGTTAGTCCCGAGTTCCAGTCGCGAGTCAGTTCTTATTGCACACTCTTGATCAAATCTTCACACTCTCTCACACACAACCTTTACAATATTCCCACCTAAATACAGGATTTCTAAATGCTGAATTACAAGCAAATTAGGCACAGAATAAAGCCAACACATAGTTGAATAAATTCAACTTTACAAAGATACTATTCATAAATAACTTAATCCTCTCTCTCTCTCTCTCTCTCTCTCTCTCATATCTACAAAAAGTATGCGCAATTTGAGGTTCAATTTAGTGTGATGAGAATTCCTCCTAGAAAAAATTGTAAAAAACACTTAAAACCTATGAATGAGTCAAACACGAGAGAGGTGGAGAAGAATACAAAAATGACCATTGCCAACCCCAAGGTGAATCAACTATAGGGAAAGTGTTAAAAATACAAAAAAATCCAAAACTTAATAAGAACTCCAATAAGAAAATTAGCTTTTTACAAAATTGAAAGAAATTTAAGAATGAAAGCGCATGATGCAAAGCCTAGAATTGATAGTTCCTAGAATTAGGGATAAACTAGTAAATGAGAGTGAGGAATGATTGAATTTTCTTCATTGAATGGGCGATGGTGCCTTTAACTTAAAAAGAGAGAGAGAGAGAGAGGTAGAGAGAGAGAGAGAGAGAGTGTGTGTGTGTGTGTGTGGAAATATAATAGTTAGGCGAGGTTGTAAGCACCTTGGATCTAGCTCCCATCGATTTGAATAGGGGTTTCCAAGTTAATGGATTGTTGTGATGCAGGATTTTGACTAGTATGGGTCTATCCTAAACATAACTCCGAGAGCACACCACTAACTCAAGGTTAGAGCAGAGAAAGGGAGTTGTCACCTTGTTGTAGGTCTAAGAACCAACATTGAACTCTATTTGCAAAGGTCTAACTGGTTGAGATTGACTCTAGAGTTAGGGTAAAGGTGTCCAACACCTAAGACAGTCTAGTCATGACTAGCCTTCACTCATATTACTGAATTATACTTAAAAGGGATTTTACTATGTTGACCCTTCAAATCACACCTTTACAATTCTAAACCCTAATTGAACTAACAATGAAAGGAAATCATGCAATAAAGCTATAAATTAATTAAAGCAATTAAAGAAAGTAAATCATCCAAACATTAAGGCAAGCAAGCATATGAGGGCCAAATAAACATATGAACATAAATCAAATATATAAGTATTAATCAAGCAATTTACCTCACTGATTGCTTTGATTCAAATTTTAATTTTAAGTCTTATTTAAAAGATTTCAAATTAAAAAGTTTTCCTCATTAAATCTTAGATGTCTTCCTAAATTAGTTTTGAGATGACTCATTAATGTCTTCCCTTAACTTGAGATGATGTCAACTATTCCAAAATTCAAACTCTAGAGTGTTTCAGAAAAGATTTTATTATCTTTAATGCTTTGTTTGTTCCTAAATGAACTTTTGAATTCAAATTTCAAATGCATTTGACTTTATCATTAAAGTGTGATTATCATTATTTTAGAAGAATTTTATCTTTATTAAGCAATCAATTTTTTTTTAGGGATAAAACCCTTTTTCGTCCCTACATTTTCACACGATTCTCACTTTGGTCCCTAACTTTTTTTTTCACCGCTTTTAGTCCCTTTCCTGAAAAACATGTCTCGTTTTAGTCCCTGATGTTACATCAGAGACGGAAATTGCACAGCTGGCAAACGGAAAAAATTAAAAAATATTAAAATAATACACCCTGTGTCCACGTGGCTTTCCACGTCAGCCTCAAAATTAAAAAATTAATTTATTAATTCTAACTAAATAAAAAAAAATTAAAACTCTCATAAAAAAAAAATCAAAAACAAATTTAAAACTAAACCCAGCAAGAACAACAAGAACAACAAAACCCAGCAAGAACTAAACCCAGCAACAATTTAAAAAGGGTTTTATCCCTTTTTTTTAATACCTATTTAGCAATTTATATTCAAATTTGAAACTTAAACTTTGTTTTTACTATGCTTCTTTAGGAGAATAATCTTTTGATTTTAATGCTTCAAAAACTATCATTTTCCAAATCAATAATTTCTAGGCTTCTCTTCTTTCTAATTATTTTACTTTAATTAAGAAGAAAGAAACCCTAGACCATGCACTGATGTACCCTAAAATTTTTAAGTGCACGTGGAATGTACTTTGAGACAATTTCTACTTCGAAGCAAGACTAATCACAAGTCTAGGCAACAAGAAGTTTATTATTTCACATATCCAATAAGGGATTACATGGATCTGTTTATAAAACTCATGCTTTAATTCTATTTGCCACACATGTCTATTGGTTGGCCTTTCTCACATATGCTAAAGATAAGTAACAACATACTTAAACATATGTTAAAGATACTCCTAACTAATCCTAACAAACATGCATGTGCTAAATTTACACGTGTTTCTAGTCCTAAGTGTTAAGGACATATTTTATGTAATTGGTTAATCCTTTGACAAAATGCACTTTATTTGTAATTGAGTAGATTTAGGATGGGTTTAGTACTTTAAGAAACAAGAGTTCAAGTTAAGTGTTAAAACCATGAAGATTTGATCACGAAACAAGTGAAGAAAGAGCTGTTCACTAAAACTCGACAGAAGTCTCGACAGAATCTTTTCTATCGAGATTTAATGTTGAAGCTCGATAGAAGCTGTTACTGTTGAGACTTACGAAATCAAAAATTCCAAATCTGATTTTTGGCCCATGCTTGTATATTTATATAGGGTTTCTTTTCTCATAACCCTAGACATATATAAGGATTATTTTAAAGGCCGTTGCGCACGCAGAAAGTGCCCTAGTTCATTATTCTCTCTGAAGAAACTATTGCGTCTTTACGCCAAGGGTTTTGTGACCAAGGAGCTTCTTGATCTTCATTGTTGATGAACTGAAGAACTTTGTAGCCAATAACCTCTTCAAGTTGTTGGAGTTAGTCACGTACTAGTATCCGTGCATCATTGGTTAGTCACATACTGGGATTCGTGCATTGAATTGGAAGACTGCTACTACAATACAAGTCCAATTGGGTATTGGGGTAAGGGTTCAACTGTAAATTGGTATTTCGGGATAGGCCAAAGGGTTTGGTAAGATTCCTTATACTTGTAACCGCTTGTGATTGATAATAGTGGATTTTTGGGAGTAGTGACCTAAAAATCACCTAATGGGGTTTTGCCTCGGTGGTTTTCCCCATTTGTAAACAAATCACTTGTGTCAAATTTATTTTCTGCTGCATTTAGATAATTTGGTGATTTGTTTGTGCTGCCATGCTATTGCATGAAATTTGATCTAAATAATTAATTTGGATAATTAATTAATTAATTGCAAGGGGTCAGTTCATTTTAACCCAACACTAAGGAAGTTGTGGTGCAATTTTGAAGGTATATAAGGTTCAAGGGCAGATCAGCACTTAAAGTTTATAATGCTGGTTTTCAGCCTAACAATCGCTAAATGAAGCTTTTAAGTGTGAAAAGGGCTTTAAAACTATCTTTAGCCCTCCTAAGTCCTAATAGCCCCCGAAGGAGAATCAGAGTTGAAAACAAGCCTTTGTACTCGATGGTGGTCTTAGATTGCCTTCTTCTATGGGTAGGAGTTGCAGTTATAATCTCAAATCTTCAAATTTCTGGTTCTTGTTTTAGTCTACTTGAGTTCTTACATGGTCCTAACCAGGGGCGGAGCCAGAAATTTTTGTTTGGAGGGGCCAAGTTGCGACACTAATATATTTATCAAGACAACCCCCACATACACACACACACATATATATATATACACACACACACACACTTTTTTATTTGATAAGTTATATATATACACACAACTAGCAAAAAAAAAGAGCTAAGTGTTTTCAATCAAAATTATGTTTGATGGCGATCTTTTATAAAATAAAATTCATTTTGTCCATTTTCGTAGTGAAATTCTTAGAAAGTTTCATTTTAAATACAAATTATCAAATTTTATACTAAAGTAGTAAGAAATCTTTCAATTGAACCAATGAAATTTTCAAGAACATGAATGATCCAAAACTTGGAGGAATAAATTAATCTCCAAACATATTTGAAACTATCTTGCTCTAACCTATTATGTGGCAACTAAGACACATTTCACTACAACAAAATGTATTTTTAGTGACGAAAATTAGTGAGGAAATATTTTTCGTTGCTAAAAATACAGCTTTAGTGACTAAATATGAATTTCGTCACTAATAGTTAAAAAATTATAACATTTAGTGACGAAAAATAAATTTCGTCGCTATTGAGATCTAAAAAATGGGCGCCAACAGAGGGAAATTTTGGCGGGAGTGTAATTAATCTGTAGCGACGAAATATTTCGTCACTAAAAGTTGAAATTTTTAGTGACGAAATATTTCGTCACTGTAGGTATTGCTGTGGATAGTATTAGTGACGAAAATCTTTTCGTTGCTATAAGGAAGAATTAGTGACGAAACATATTCGTCACTAAAAATAATAATAGTTTTGCACTTATACATTTTTAGTGACGAAATCTAAATTCGTCACTAAACGTATACTACAGCGATGAAAGTTAAATTTCGTCGCTAAAAATGTTAACAAAAAATGGTTTCTTTAGTGAAGAAAATAAAATTCGTCGTTAAAAGTTTAACAAATTCTAGGTCCTTTTGTGACAAAACAGAAATTCGTCACTAAAAGTATGCTATAGCGACGAAATTTAAATTTCGTCGCTAAAAATCTTAACAAAAAAAATGGTTTCTTTAGTGACGAAAAAGAAATTCGTCACTAGAAGTAGGAGACAGTGACGAAAGCGTTTCGTCGCTATAAAGTTGTCTTTGGCGACGAAATGTTTTCGTCGCTATTGCCCACTTCTAGTGATGAATTTCTGTTTTGACACAAAAGGTGGTCTTTATCGACGAAAACATTTCGTTGCTAAAATACCACTATAAATACTCCAAACAAAGCTAACACCCACTCAGCAAAACAAAAAACTGAGAAACCCACGCTCAAAAAAAAAAAAAAGAGAGAAACCCACGCTAAAAAGAAGAAGAGAGAAACCCAAATAAAAAAAAAAAATGCCGATGAATCCAAACTGTTGCCGTCGCTGTTGCCGTTGCCGTTGCCGTTGCCGTTGCCATTGCCGTTGAAGCGTCGCCGTTGCTGTTGAAGCGTTGCAAAAGAAATACCAACGAACACCCACCGTTTCCGTTGCCATTGCCGTTGAAGCGTTGCCGTCGCCGTTGCCATTGCCGTTAAAGCGTCGCCGTTGCCGTTGAAGCATTGCAAAAGAAATACCTACGAACACCAACCGTTTCCGTTGCCGTTGCCGTTGAAGCGTCACCATTGCCGTTGAAGCGTTACCGTTGCCGTTGCCATTCGCGACGATCGGTAAGGTTTTTCTTATTTATTTATTTTTTCTTTCATTCCCTTAAATACATAGTTTGTTGAGAAATTTCTTTTAACACAAAAGATAAAAAAATTTCTTTTGTTGAGAAATTTTGTGCCAACAATTGTAGGAGTTGTGTTCTTTTGGATTTAGGAGTATGAATTTTACAGCTCTTATCAAATTCAGAATAATGTTCAATTGAGTTCAAACTGAATTAGAATAATGGAATTACTGAATTCATTCTGGAAATTTTGGTTTATTTATTTAGGTTTCTAGTACTAACAAGAAAGTTCATTAAACTTGATTGAGTATTCGACAGAGGCCTAGTGTTGAGAAATTGTGCCAATGATCTAGTCCAAATGGCGTGTCTCCCCTTGTAAGAGCAAGGTGGAGGGCAATAAAGAAAAACTGAAGTGTTGAGAAATGGCAGTAACATACCGACTTTACCATCCTTAGAGCTGAAAAATATTTGAACTATTTTGTTGAGAATGGGTATTTTTTTTGTAATTAATCCCAGTTCATGTTTGTTGAGAATGGGTATTTTTATTTTTGTTGAGAATGGGTCTATCCAGTATGTTACAGGAGGAGAGGTTTATCCAGCTCAGGTAATTTACTCTAGAGCATTTTTGGTTTCTGACTAAACGGTGGTATGGATGAACTGAAACCCTTGTTATTACTTTTCCTTTTGTTTAGGCGTGATAGTATTGCTAAAAGCTTCATATTTTATTCCATGTTTACATCATGCTTCAGTGACTGTTATAAATTAGTATTTGAGATTTGTGTGTGAATGGTTGTTGCATTACGGATGTTGTTATTCCTTTCCTTTAGTAGTACTTGTCTAGCGAGCATGTTGCCCCTCCAAGGTCATATGTCTTACTTCCCTGGTTCAAGTTGCATGGTCTTTGTTGTTTGTGTATTACATTTAACCTTAATATTAATTGGAAGGAGCTAATTTTTATGACATTGAGTTGGTTGTGCAATACATGATCTTCCTATATCATCCTATCTCTGGCCTCTAAGAGATGTATCAAGGTGAGGAACACAATTTTACCATGCTTAGTTGGGTTCAATCACATGTTTGATGTCAGTGGATGTGGATTAACAAGTTTAGGAGCTGAAATGTTATGTTTCTATTTGTACTGTTGTGTTCTTTATTTGAAAGAAACATGTATGGTTTATACTACTAAGGGATTTGTTCACTAAACTTGTTTGGTTAATGACGAAAAACTTAAAGGCATATATATATATATATATATAGAGCTGTTAGGTTGTACAATTTCATAAAGTAGGTAAGTAAAGGCCATCTATTTTTTGATAAGTAGTAAGAAAAGGCCGTCTACAATGACTCAAAAGAGGCTATTTAGTATAGCCTTTAATAACCCTAGAATTCTAGTCCTTTAACTTACATATAACAATTAAATCTTAACTATAGCTAGTCTCAATTGTTTTCTTTTTAATTTCTTTTTTAAGTGTCCGATGTTGAAGGAATTTGTACCGTTTGATGCTAGAGATGACAACCAGATTTCCTTGTGATGGTTTTGGTATGATTGCCGAATTGGCTTTTTTTTTTCTTTTTTTTTGTGCTTGGATTGGATGTTGTCACAGTAACATATTTAGCCTTTCATAAGAACTATTCATTATAAAGATTGAAGTACTTATAAGTTTAACTTTTCTTTTGCAGGCTAAATACACATTGTTTGCAATAACTTTGGATTTTTTCTGAAAGTTGTAAGCTTAGCTTGAGCAAAGTAAGTAAGTTTTAGTTGAAAACCTTATAAAACTCTATACTTGTGATGTTGGAAATTGGATTTGTGATGGTATGCTGTGTTGGAGCAAGCGGGTGGCTTGCATGGTGTTATAAGGTGGTTTAAATACATATTGGGAGTGTTTTTAAATTCTTGCAAATGTGAATGAGTATTGTTGATTAGATGTGATGAATATAATTTTATTTGATTTCAATACTTGTAAGTACTCTAGACTTGTGATGTTTGTGATTGATTTTGTGGTGGTATGTTGTGTTGGAGCAAGCGGGTGGCTTGCATGGTGTTATAAGGTGGTTTAAATACATATTGGGAGTGTTTTTCAATTCTTGCAAATGTGAATGAGTATTGTTGATTAGATGTGATTAATATTACTTTATCTGATTTCAATACTTGTAAGTACTTTATACTTGTGATGTTTGTAATTGGTTTTGTGGTGGGTTGTTGTATTGGAGCAAGCGGGTGGCTTGCATGGTGTTATAAGGTGGTTTAAATTCATATTGGGAGTGTTTTTAGTTTCTTGAAAATGTGAATGGAACTTGTTAATTAGATATGACGAATATTACTTTATTCGATTTCAATACTTGTAAGCACTCTATACTTGTGATGTTTGTGATAGGTTTTGTGGTGGGTTGTTGTATTGGAGCAAGCGGGTGGCTTGCATGGTGTTATAAGGTGGTTTAAATTCATATTGGGAGTGTTTTTATTTTCTTGAAAATGTGAATAGAACTTGTTAATTAGATATGATGAATATTACTTTATTCGATTTCAATACTTGTAAGCACTCTATACTTGCGATGTTTGTGATTGGTTTTGTGGTGGGTTGTTGTATTGGAACAAGCGGGTGGCTTGCATAGTGTTATAAGGTGGTTTAAATTCATATTGGGAGTGTATATTTGTGTGTGCAACGTATATTTGTTTAAATATTAATATAGACTTGTGCATTCATGAATGTGATAGAACTTTATCTAAGTGGCTTATAGATTTAGATGTTAGAATGCATTATACATGATTTGTCCTTATTTTACTAAAGTAGAATTCATTTTATAATTGTAGTCAAACATGGATAAAAGTTGGATGACAATGGGTAAGACACCCGATGGCAGATTAAGTCATCCATATATTGAAGGGGTGAATGCATTTATTAATTTTGCAAGAGCAGTTGTGGACTTGAGTGGTAATATTCCGCGTCCGTGTATTCACTGTGTGAATTGTTATCGACAATCTACTCAAATTGTGCGTATCCATTTGCTTCATCGTGGAATTATGCAATCTTACATTAATTGGTATAATCATGGAGAACCTCGTGTATTGAACGAGAACATTCATGATAGTGAAATGTCGGATGGTGATCATATAGATGGTATCGATGCCTTGGTAGATGACCGAATTAGAGGGGAACCAAGAAATGCAACCGAAGCTGAGAAGGTGTGTCATTTTGACAAACTTGAGGAAGATGCAAAACGTGAGTTGTATCCGGGTTGCGCTGATTATAGTATCTTGAAGTTTGTTATTGAGATGTTGAATGTAAAGGTAATGACCAACTTGAGTAATAAGAGACTTGATATGATGCTAGAATTGCTGACAAAGGTTTTACCGAAAGGTAACTTGGTTCCAAGGTCAACTTATGAAGCAAAAAAGATATTACGTGACTTGGGCATGTCATACGAGCATATAGATGCATGCAAAAATGATTGTGCATTATTTTGGAAGGAAAATGAAAATCTTGATAAATGTCCGGTGTGTGAGGTGCCTAGGTACAAAGATACACGTACCCAAGGTAAGAAGATTCCTCATAAAGTATTGCGTTACTTTCTGTTGACACCGAGACTGAGGAGATTGTACATGTCAGGCCAAAGAGCTAAGGACATGAGATGGTATATAGACAAACGTGTGGATGATGGGATAATGAGGCATCCGGCTGATAGTGAGGAGTGGAAGGAATTTGATTTGCAACATCCTGATTTTGCCCTCGAACCTCGCAATGTAAGGTTAGGGTTGGCTACAGATGGATTTAATCCTTTTGGGAATATGAACAATAATTATAGTATGTGGCCTGTCATACTTATCCCCTATAATCTACCGCCTTGGTTGGTTATGAAGGAGCCATATTTTATGTTGTCCTTGCTTATTCCCGGTCCCCATCAACCGGGGAATGATATTGATATTTACTTGAAACCATTGGTTGATGAGTTGAAGGAGTTGTGGGAAGAAGGTGTAGAAACTTATGATGCTTATAATAAAGAGCATTTTCAGATGCGTGCAACTTTGTTGTAGACAATACATGACTATCCTAGATTTGGTAACGTATCCTGGTGGAGGACAAAGGGTTATCATTCTTGTTACACTTGCAATGGTCAATCATATTCAGAAGTTTTGGAAAGTAAAATTGGATTCATTAATCATTGAGTTTATTTACCCATGGAACATCGTTGGAGACATAGTCGGTTGCATAATGGTTTACCGGAGAAACGAAAGAGATCTTTAGAGTTACAAGTGGGAAAGATACAAGAGCAGCTAGATAGAATACCAAATATAATTTTAGGAAATCATCCAAGTAACAAGAAGAGACAACTCATTGGGGAGCCAAATTGGTCAAAGGTAAGTATTTTGTACAAGCTTCCATACTGGAAAAATAAGAAGTTTAAGCACAACATTGATGTCATGCATGTGGAGAAGAACATTAGTGAGAGTACTTATGGTACTTTGTTGGGCATTGAGGGGAAAAACAAGGACACTAACAAGGCACGGATAGACTTGCAAAATATGAACTTCAGGCACATGTTGCATTTGAAACAACGTCCTGATGGATCATATGACAAGCCTTGGGCTTTCTTTTCATTAAGCCCCAATGAAAGAGATGGTTTTTATGACTTTTTGAAATCAGTCAAGTATCCGGATGGCTATGCAGCCAACATATCAAGGTCAGTGAATGCAAAAAATGGTAGATTATCTGGTTTGAAAAGCCACGACTGTCATGTGCTACTACAACGAATTCTTCCAATTGGGTTGTGAGGGTTTGCAGATAAAGACATTAGTATTGTATTGTTTGAGTTAGGCAAATTCTTCCAAGACTTATGCTCAAGGACCCTAAAGCGGAGTGAGTTGGAGAAACTAGAAGAACGTATAGTTCTTATATTATGCAAGCTTGAGAGATTCTTGCCTCCAACATTCTTTGATGTTATGGTCCACCTTGCTGGTCACTTGCCTTGAGAAGCAATTCTAGGAGGCCCGGTACAATATCGGTGGATGTATCCAATTGAAAGGTAATTAGATCTTTTGATGCATTCATCAATTGCATATTTCCCACGTGGTATAAAATCACATTCTGTGCGTATTTTTTCCTCATAGGTATCTTGGAAAATTGAAAAGATACATTTCCAACCGAGCTCGACCAGAAGGTTCGATTGCAGAGGCTTACATTCTTAAAGAATGTATTAACAACTGGTCTTTGTATATTGATGGGATCGAAACTGTGCATAATCGAAGAGAAAGAAATGAAGATTTTGGGGAATCTAGCGAAGGATTGATAGTTTTTTCACAGACTGCCCGACCTACAGGTGGTAGGCGAAATGATGGCGACTTCTCTCGTGCATTGCTTGATACTGCTCATTGGTACTTGTTGTACAATAGTCTTGAGCTAGAGCCTTATTTAAAGTATGTGATTTTATATACATATATTGTTGAATCAAGTTTTGAATATTATCCACAATGCTTAGTTGAAAATAAATCATCTTATTTTTAACAGCGAACACAAAAACACATTGCATAATCCTACTAGAGAAGCCATAATTCAAATCTAACGACAAGAGTTTCCCAAGTGGTTTAGAGAACGTGTAAGACATTTGAAATTTAATCACGCACTAATAAATTTAAACATTTAATTGTATTCGTCATTGCTTATTACTAATTAATATCACTTGTTGTATGTCATTATAGATGAATAGATTGAAAGTTAATGATTCATTAGAAGCTACTAAACAGATATGGTCATTAGCAAATGGTCCTAAACCGTATGTGAAGGAGTACACAGTTTGTATGGTCAATGGTGTAAAGTTCCATACAAGGGACCTAGACAATTATCGTGTAACCCAAAACAGTGGTGTATGTACCGAAGGAGACCATGAGGGAGAAATGCATGACTTCTATGATCATGTGTGCAAAATTTGGGAATTAGAGTATATGTTTTGCCATAAAGTTGTTTTGTTTCAGTGTGAATGGTACAATACTGGTACCAATGGTCGAAGGAGAACGATACGAACCGATGCACACTGCACAAGCATTGATGTTACAAGTCGATGGTATCAAAATGACCCTTTTATACTTCCTAGTCAAGCGAAACAAGTTTTCTACATTCAAGATACGAAATTGCGTGACCCTTAGAAAATTGTGCAATACATCCAACATAGGGGAGTGTTTGATGTCCCGAAAGTCGGGGGCGGAGAATCCAATGATAATACAGAAGATAGTGATGCATTCCAACAAGAAGCAATTGTTGATGTTGTCCCTATCAATGTTGAAGACAATATTATTGAGTATTGTATGGGTGATGTTGAAACTGAGGTTGTTCCTGAAGGTGGAATTTCAAGAGATGCTAATCAAAATGAAGAGCATGACATACCTGATGTTGATCTTAATATGGATTATGATATGTAGAGTTATAACAATTGTCTTAAATGTTATGTGCTTGTCTTAAAGTTTTATGCTTGTTTTAAAGTTTTATGCTTGTCTACGTTGCAATTGTTATTGAAATGTTTTGTGCTTATCTTAAACTTGATATGGATATTAATGTGGTCATTTGTTGTGTTGAGTTAGTAGCAATTGTATTCAAATTTTGCACTTGTGAATTGATTGATATGGATAATGATGTGGACTATAATGTTAAGTTAGTAGCAATTATACTTATCTTTCATGTCAATACATAGTTTCAAAAAATGCCCAAAAAGGCCAAATATACTCATAATATACCGAGGTATGAGATGACAAGATTGGATAGAATGAGGCAAAACCAAGAGATAATTGATGCTTTGGGATTGAAGCACATCTCAATTTCTCTAAAGGATTCCGCTCAGTCTAATTGTGCAAAAATGAAAAGAAGTAGAGCTAGTGTTGTGGTAGATGATGATTATGTACCACCTATTGGTGACGATGATAATGATGTTGAGTCATCTAACTCTTTAATCCATAAGGTACAATAGATGTTCCATAGGGTACAATAGATAATAACTTTGTCGTTCTATTATTTGTAATGACTTTATTGTTCCATTATATGTATGTTTGTTAGTTACAGATGGCACCAGGACGACTTACACGCTCGCGATGTGAGGCATCTATTTCGGTGGTCCAATCTACGGTTCAATCTACAGAAACACCTCTTGAAGCAAATCCTCCCATCCAAAGTTCTTCTAGTGCAGAGGCTACCGACGCATTAACTAGCATGACTGGTAATTACATAAAACATACTTAATTACAACTGCACCTTGTCTTTACTATTGAGATTATACTTAATGTACATAGAATGTATTATTTTATAACATTGATAATTTTTAAATAGGATCTACTAGCAGAAATACCCGTGGAACAACACGTGGTGTAGCAGTACAGGCACTTGTTGAAAAAAGTGGAAAACTGCCAGTACGTATAGCTGCAGAGTATGATGCTCCTGTTGGGAAGAATGCATGCAAGCTTGTCAATCAAATTGGCGTACAAGTGCGAAGTAATTTGTTAAGTTACAACGTAAAAAATTGGAAAAGTGTTGATGCTGCTACTAGAGATGTGGTGCTTCAAAGTATCGAGGTAAATTTATATTGATAACGTCTAACTCGTCTTTGTTGTTACTAAGCATATTAAATTCATATAATAATAATTTTATAATACATATATACTTTAATTTACAGAATCAGTTTGAACTAGAAGGAGATTCCAACTTAGTAACAAAAGCAATAAATACAAAATGTGGAAGATTATTGAGTAGCGGCTCTAACAAGTTGCATCAGACTTATAAAAAGCTTGTACAATCTCATGGTGCTGACCATGCAAAAACCCACTCGCCAAAGAATGTCACACTTGCGCAGTGGACTGGATTCATTGAAGGGAGATGGACCAATAAGGATTGGCTGGTAAATTATTTATGCATATATTATTATTATCTAATATTTATTATATTATGTTGTCAAATGATTAGATTAATACTTAGATGAAGTAAATGTATATTGTTTTAGTCATGATCTAATAAATATCTTGAATGCTCTTTATTAGGAAAAATCAAGAATTAACTAGGAGCAGAACTTCAGGCAAACATAGATGCGGGACAAAAGCATTTGCTGTTAGGGTTGATGAGGAGGTGTGTTTTTTCATTTTCTTAAACCTTAAGTGTATTACATGTTGTGATTAATTAACTATAAATAACTAACACTCAAATGTTACTTAATTAGACAAATAATAATGGCGGTCAAGTTCCTAAATTGGCAAAAATCTACAAAGATGTTCATTTCAATCCAAAGACAAATAGGTGGATACAGCCTGAGGATGAAGCGACATATGTATGTGTATCATTCCATCCCTATTATTCCATCTTTATCATGTTTGTAAAGCTATAGCATATGTATTATTAATGTTGTGATTGCTTGTTTTTTTCTCTTTCAAATGGTAGGAAACTATTCTCAAAGTGCAAGAGGATCATTGTCAAGATCCTAATGCAATTCCCCTTACACAAGAGGAGATCTCAAACTTGGTTTTTAAGAAGAAATCCGGTATTGTAAAAGGACTTGGCATGAGACCTTCCTCTTCTCTAGTAACCACTGCCTCATCTAATTCCTCGGTGGAGTATATTCATCGGTTAGAAAGTGAGATAATTAAGCTCAAAGAGGCAAGAGCTAGGGACAAAGAGGAGCGAGCTAAGGAGCAAGAGGCGCGAGCTAAGCAAGATGAGGTCCAAAAGAATATTCTTAATTTTTTGAGGAGCAAGGGTTATGATGATGCTTTTACCTATGGAGGTGGTTCATCTTCAAGCTAAATCACTTATTGGTTAGTACTTTATCTTTAAATTAAAACACTTCATTTTTTATGTATCATTTGAAACTAATATTTGTCACGTGATAGGTTATTCAATCTTTAGTTTATGATACTGAAGATATAGAAGTGAAATTTCTGTTGGCACTATGTAGAATTATATTTGACTAAAGATTTATATTTGTGCAGATTTCTTATTGGTGGCTTTAGGGGATTTCCTTTAGGCATTATTTGAAGACATATGAGGACATCTTCCGTTAGTTCTAATTATATTATGCCACATTTTTTGTATTGTTATAAAACATCTTAAGTTATTGTATGTGTTGCAAACAATTATTGTATGTGTTGCAAACACTTATTGTATGGAAGGAGTTTGAATTGGATACTTACTTTAATTTTAACTTGTGGAATGTATGGATCGATTTTTTATAAATGTGTTGTTGAAATAAATATGTTAATCAAATGTGAGGTTTTAATAATGTAATGACAGGTTACAGGTTAATATCAACGCCATGAAAATAATAAAAATAGAAAATAAGTTTTAGTGACGAATTTTTTTGTCACAAATATGGCAACAAAAAATTGTTTTAGTGACGAAATATTTCGTCACTAAATGTAGCAGAATTTTGTAAGAAATGGTTTTAGTGATGAAAATTTTCGTCACTATATGTGTCTGAATTTTTTTTAAAATAGTTTTAGTGACGAATTTTTTCGTCACTAAATGTACCCGAAAATAGTTTTAGTGACGAAATATTTCGTCACTAAATATGATTTAATAAACTGAAATGGTTTTAGTGACGAAATATTTTCGTCACTAAATACTGTTTTTAGCAAGGAAAACATTTAGCGACGAAATGTTTTCGTTGCTAAAAGTTTTTTTTTTTTTTTTTTTAAAACAAATCGGACTTTTAGTGACAAAATTTTTCGTCGCCAGGACTTTTAGCGACAGGGCTACAGCGATGAAATGAATTTCGTCACTAAAAGTCCAATTTCTTCACTAAAGGTTCTTAGTGACGAAAAACAGGACTTTTAGTGACGAATTTTTTCGTCACTAAAAATACATTTTCTTGTAGTCATGTATAGTTTTAGTGACAAATTTTTTTTTTTTTTTTTTTTTTATATGAGTTAATGACTTGTTAATCGCCACATAACTGGTTAAAAAAAGATAGATTCAAACATGTTTGATGCCAAATTTTATCAAATATTTAATAGATATAAGAGCACATTTTACCATAAAAAATAAAATTGCGAAAAATAAAGTTATATCTTTATAACTATTAGACCAATTATTTTTTTTAAGAATATCATTGGACTAATTCAAATATTTGGGGGGGCCAACTCTTATTTTTATAGACTAAATTTTGAAAGCATTAAAATAATTATATATATATATATATTTTAAATTTCAAAATTTTGGGGGGGGCCATGGCCCCCCACCCTTCAGCAGAGTTCCGACCCTAGTCCTAATAGTTATTAATATGTTTTAATTTGGTTTATTTAGTTAACTTTGTTAAATGTTATTGAACAAATGATTAGTTGAATATGTTCTAAATTTATAATAAATATTCTTTTTATTTATGTATATCTATACTATTTTTATAAATTTAATGAAGTATTTGTATATCCTATGATACAACACACATTACAATAAACTAAAAAATTGATTCACAGTACGTACAATTCAGATTGTGACAAGTGACAACAATGTAAACGAGGATCATTGTCCCATATTGACCGATTCCTCCAACGTGGGAAACCAAGAACAACCAAACTTTTACCTTGTCTCTTCAATATTTTGTTATATTTAGTGGTGGTATATTCCGTATATTTACTATTTTAGTTTCATGAGACAGTTAATAAGCAACTTTGTCAAAATCCTTAGGAAATGATGGTTAGACAAGAACAATCTCCCTCTCGTTGTCGTCAGTTGTCATGACCGAAGCATCAATGGCAAAACAATTATTAATACCTTAACCAAGCTTAGTCTGGAGATATGTTTGGTTACTATTTTTGGCAAAGTGATATATCATTATTTGTCTATAATTGCCATGGCAGTAGCATGTACTATTCAAACTTACTTATTAATTTGATTTGATTTATTTCTAGAGAATAGTCAGTCCTGGTATTCTTGTTAGCAGTTAATCTGTTTAGAATTTGCCAATTTTGAGCAGCATGTTGATTTGCTTTGAATGGCTGGCACTGGTACTTTTCGTCAGAGTTTAGACGTGCTTGATATTTATACTCAAGGACTAAATTTTTGTACGCTACTTAATACATACTAATTATTATCATATACACTTAGAGTAAAGTATGAACTTTTCTAACCTAGGAAGTACAAACACCGAAACACCTACACAGGTACAACACCTAAATAAAATGTCTATACTTCCTAATTTCCGACAAAATGTGAATATCCGGTTTTGTAAAATTTGGACATTGTGTAAACTAGTGTATGTCAACAAGTGTAAAATAACAATGTGCCTTTTTATTTCGTCTTTGTTAATTTTAAAAAAGTTAAACTTGTTGCACATAAATTATTTTATACCGTACACATACCCAAAAAGTAAACACTACTCATTTTAAAAGAATACTTAGAGCATTAGTATTGGGGGTGCAAAAATCACCGGTTGCTATTTTACCAATTGAAGCCTTAAAATCTCTCACATCCGGGTATTTAGAACTTACTGTAGCTAGTATGTATAAATCAAATAATATTATCTTCTCTCTCTTTCTCTTACCTTTTCTCTTTGTCTTCCTCCTCTCTCTATTCAATCTCTAACTCTCTTCCCTCTTTCTCTCATTTGTCTCTTCTCTACCTTTTCTCACTCACATGGTGGTTTTTTTTTTTTTTTTGATAACCTCACAAGTGGGTTTTGTTGATGGAGGTAGTGGTGAGCTTTGTTGATGGAGGTAGTGGTGGGCTTTGTGGGTATGGTTGATGGTGGTGGTGGTGGGTTTTGTTGGTATTGTTGATGGGAGGTGGTGGTGGGTTTTGTGGGTATTGATGATGGAGGTGCTGGTGTTTAGTATGGATTGTTTTTGTGTTTACTGGTTGAATATGGTGGTTTGTGGTGGTATGCTTGGTGAATAGTGGTGGTCTTGGTTGGTAGTGGAGGAAAGAGATGAGAAACATATTTTTTATTTAATATTATTTTATTGTGTAATTATATTATTTTAATCAGTTGTATGTAAAAATAAAAATTGGAATGTAAGGTGTATTGTAAATTGAGTTGGTATGATAGATATGTAGAATTTCACCGAATTCCCAACCTGTGAGAAACAAAAAAATAGAGAAAACACACGCCAAATAAAACAATCACACGCATAAGACAATATTTACATGGTTCGGCAATTTGCCTACGTCCACGGAGTTGCAAGGATTTCACTATTATCAGAGAAGAAGAAAATACAAGATGCGGCTACAATTATACTTCACTTCAAAAACGCAGCAACCAAACCCACAATAAAAACCCTAATCAAAGTCGGTTTCTATTATACAAAATGGGCCAAAAATTTTTTTCCCCACAAATCTTTTCAAGTATTACCCAATGTTTTCAGACCCGGACCGTTCAGTGAACCGTAAAAGGGAGAGGTTCAAGAGTTTTGAGGTCGAACCGGGGTCAAACCGTGATGACGTCATAATTAATTTAATAATTATTTTATATATATATATATATAAACATTAAATTAATAAAAAAAATTAACTAGAATAGTCTAATTCATTTAGAGAATGAAAATGTTGTTCACATTCCCTTATATTTCAGTTGTGTTGTGCAATCCAAATGAACATTGTTATAATTTTGTCAATCCTGCATTTACAAGTATGTGAGAAAATAAATTAAGAAAAGAGAGAAATCATTATTCTTGAAAAATGCAATCCTCAGACAGCACTTAAAAATATAAGTGGGAGTTCAAAGTTTTAATAGGCTGCAGTTTGCCAACAGTGTAAACAATGCTTAACTTAAGGTTTAAAATCGTAGAAAGGAAATATTAAAAAAAAAAAAAAACTTTTAATAATAAAAACCTACAACCACAAGTATACGAACTTTTATTTAGAAAACTTAAAGCCACTTCCAGGTATCTGTGCAGAGTCTTTAGTTAATGATTGTTGAAACTTTCACTAAATAGTAAAGCAGCATTTATAGCATAAATTTTGCAACTGATATTTCCATAATTAACTACACCAAGAAAAATTCTCACAATACCTTTTGAAACAGAAAAACAACTCCAAAACTAACCATAAGAACCCTCATGAAACACCCTTAAAAAGCCCAAAAAAACCAACCGAATCCCTCTGTAAAACCCAACCAACCCAAGAAATTTCACAACCAAAATCCCAGCAAAACCCACTAAATATATCACTAAAAACAGTCCCCATGAACCTAGAAAAATTCACAACCAAAACCAAAAACAGCTCCCATGAACCCAAAAAAATTCACAACCAAAATCCCAGCAAAACCCACTGAATATATCACCAAAAACAGCCCCTATGAACCCAGAAAAATTCAATTAAAACCTCATTGCAAACATAACACAGGATATGAAATTCTTAGCCAAACACCATAGGAAATCAACCAAGAAAAATTCTCATAATACAACTGCACATTGTGTACAACCTTGTTTCTCATAATAATGTTTTCCAAGTTACAGTACACAAACATAATACAAAATATAAAATACATAGAAATTATCTCTAAAATGTTACAGTACACAAACAGAATACATAGAAATCTTTTCCAACCTTCTTACAAAAAGACAGAAATTATCTCTAAAATACAAAATATAACTTCAAAGTTCAAACGGAATTATTATGATCATAAATCATCAATGTCATGATAGTTATCATGCTCATCATCATTCCCTGGAAATCCAGGAGGAGGGCCAACAGGTTGTCCAAATGTTCCCAAATCAATTCCTTCAACATCACTGCTATCATCTACAGATTCTACACACAAGTTTGAACAAAATAAAAAGAAAAATCATTATAATGTTTACACAAGCTTAAAAAAATAAAAGAAAAATCACTATAGGTTATCAAATTGTTTACATATAAACTAACCTTCAATATTAGAAGAAGGCCCCTGCACTTGCTGGATATGCACCCTCTTCATAAATTGCATTTTCCAACTCTTCATAATTAAGATATGGGTCTTCCTCTTCCACAAATATCCAAAAATCAGTTTTGTCGATACTTGCATAATCAGTGGGGTTAAAATTAAACTTTTTGTTGTAAAGCCTGCATCATAAAATGTCATGGTCATTATTGGAATTTGAACATAATTAGTAACTAACAATTACATTATATAAATGACTTTTTAAAAATTAATATAATGACAAGATATTGCATTTAGTTACCTATGTTTCAATCGCAAGTTATGATGAACAAACACAAGATCGTTGAGCCTTTGATGCTCCAATCTATTTCTCCTCTTAGAATGTATTTGGTCAAATAAACTCCAACAACGCTCACATCCAGAAGAGGCGAAAGTTTGGCTAAGGATTCTAATTGCCAATTTTTGCAAGTTTGGAGTATCAGCACCCCACAACTTCCACCATTCATCTAATTTTCATAACACAACATAATCTAATATTAATCAACATAAACATATAGTCCAAGACTAGATTCTCAACATATAGTATTAAAGTAATTAGATTCCTAACTACATTACTTGAATGCAGCACTATATCCTTTAATAAACATATAGTATTAAAGTAAACTAATTACTTCTCACCTGGATGAGTGGTTGTGCTTGTTGACAATGCAAGATCTCTATCAAAGCTCCCAATATGGTCTCGAAAATATTGGGTTTCCTTAATTACCTTTTCTTTGTCACCATCATATTTTGTCCCAATGTAGTCCAAAACAGCCATATGTACTGCTGGTTTCCGACAAAAATTTTCCTCATCATATTGAAAAGCGGAATTTAACCAATATGCAACAGCATGAAGATCTTTACGCAAATGTTTGTCCCAATAGTTTTTTATAATTGAGGTGTATGGCTTGTACAAGTGCTTCTTCATTCGGAAGATCTTCTTGATTTCCAACCGTGCTCTATGCATGCCCTCATACACATATCCTATTGCAGGCCTTTGATCAGAATCAACAATCTGTAACAAACGAATGAGTGGCGATGAAATCTTGACAAGAACATTAATATCATCCCAAAAAGAATTATCTAAAATGATAGAAACTACTTCTTTTGCCTTTGACTCTCTTGCCAATCTATTGTCCACAAAGAACTTGCTAGTCACTAAGGCTTGCAAGTCATGCTTATGCACATGAAGACTTCCAAATGAAAGGAAAGTAGTAGCAAATCTTGTTGCTCCTACACGTACAATATCTGTCCAACCAGGTCTCTTCCTCAACCAAGCAATCAAAGCCACATGATTATAAATAAAAGCTGTAACTTTGGATGCACGTTTTTTAAGTCTCTCCACATGAGGCATGTCTCCTATATCCTGCAACACAAGATTCAGGCAATGTGCTGCACAAGGAGACCAACTAATAGTTTTATACTTTTCACACAACAATTTACCAGCAGATACATAATTGGAAGCATTATCAATAACTATGTGAACTATGTTTTTTGGACCAACCCATGTAACTACTTCATCAAACAGTTTAAATAAGTTTCTAGTACTCTTCACAATATCTGAGGCATCAACTGATTTTACAAATACCATTCCCCTAGGACAATAAACAAGGAAATTAATCAATGACCTATGTCTAGTATCTGTCCAACCATCAACCATAAGTGTACATCCAACTTCTGCCCAATGCCTACGTTGTGACTCAACCAACAACTGAACCTCCTTCTTTTGATCCCTCAACAAAGGGACCCGTACAATATGATAAGATGGACCTTTGTAGCCAGGACCAGCAGCAGCTACGGCATCAATCATCTTTTGGTAGTACACTGAATTCACTACATTAAAAGGAATGTAATTGTCGTACAGAAACCTTGCAATAGCCATATCAGCTTGCCTCACCCTTTCTTTACTTTGGAATACACTTTTAAGACCAGGTTGAGCTCCTGGAGTAGTTCTTGGAGCAAAGTAATTATCCACCGGATTTGTACCCTTTTTTTTACCTAAAATAGGTTTTTTAGGCAACCCACTACTATATACTTCTTGAACATCTTCATCTTCTTGCATATCACTATTTGTGGAAGGCACATTAAACATTTCTTCTTGACGTTGTTTCTTAGCTTTTTTCTTCAACTCAAACTCCTTCACATATTCCAACATTTGGTATCTCACATCATGAGAAACCTTTTTACATGATCCAATATCACCTTTTATCCCCGCAAGGTGTTTTTTCATCCTATTAATACCCCCACCTTTATATGTTTGCCTACAATACATACATGTAAAAGTATTTCGTCCCTTCTCATCCGCCCCAAGGCTAAAATGTTCCCAAGCCGGATCAACCTTTTCCCTTACTCTAGAGCTAGACTCCATTACATTGGAATCAACTTCATGTGATGGAGTAGACCTGGTCTCTGTTTCCATTTTAATCTAAAAGACTAAACAACCAATCAAACACGCATAGACCCATCAATTTTTGAAATACAGATAGTCAAAGAATCACAACTTCATACACAAAGTCAAATTAACAAACTAACATACACAAAGTCATAGAGTCAAAGAATCACAAATTGATCTATAGGTGCTGATATAGAGAGAATCATAAACTTCAAGCACCTAAAAAATATTAATGTTATTTTGCAGGGCCTAAAATATTGTAAAAAGTAAAACCACTGCCTTCAAGCAGTAGATAACACATAGGATGCTATGCCATTATTCTATAGCTACAACATCACAAACTATGACAGCAAAATGGGGATAGGAAAGGAATGCCACTATGGAAATACAAAGAGGTTCCAGAATGCTAAGGTAGTTCTGTTCAGTATGAAATTGGCTATATATGTGTAATTGATTAATCAAGTGAATCATATACACTAGCAAAAAAAAAAAAAATCTATATTCACATCCATGATTTCCCAGAATGTGTAAAAGTTAGATCAGATAAATAGTATGTAAAAATATATTGATTTCACAAAAGAACTAAAAAAAATATAGATACCGAGAACATGAATGAAGTAAATATTATTGAAACCAACCGCAATAAAAAATACAAAAAAAAAACATGCAGCAAGAAGCAGTGATTTTGGCAGACAGAAAACCAAGAGGAGCATGATTCTAAGCCAAAAACATGCAGCAAGAACCTTCAAATCTATATCATCATCCACTTCAGATCTATATCATCATCCACATTTTCAATTGACCTAACTCAATTTACACACCAACACTTTAGATCTATATCATCATCCACAATCAACTTGCAAATATTAACAAAGAAAAAACAGATTAGAGGTAATAAAGTACCAAACGACGACGACGGCAACGAGGGAGAGAGGCAGAGATGAGCGTGAGAGAGTGAGCTGCGATCTGGGCTGAACTACGACGGCGACAAGGGAGAGAGGCAGAGACGAGAGAGTGATTGAGACTTTGAGAGAGTGAGGAAGAGATCTGGGCAGAGCTATGACAGTGCGACGATGACGAGGGAGAGAGGCAGAGACGAGAGAGTGATTGAGACTTTGAGAGAGTGAGGAAGAGATCGAATAAGGGTGGAACGACAGCGATCTGGGCTGAGCTGCGACAGTGCGACGGCGATGAGGGATAGAGGCAGAGACGAGAGAGTGATTGAGAGAGTGAGGGTTTCGGAGTGACTAAGATTTGAGAGAGGGTTTCAGAGTGAGGAAGACTGGAAGAGGCCAAGAGTGATTTTTGAGAGAGGGTTTAAAAAAAAAAAAAGGTGGAACGACGTCGTATAGGAGGGGAAAAAAAAAGGGTGGACGACGTTGTTTATAAGGCTAAAACAATAAAACCGTTCAAACTGTGTGAATCGGCCACGGTTCACAGAACCGGACGGTCGGACCGCGGTCCAGACGGGTCCATGCTTTTTTCGCATGGAACGGTTCCTTACCTTAAACGGACCGTGAAACTGAACGGTTCACGAGTTTCCCGATCGGACCGTATGGTCCGGTCCGGGTTTAACAACCTTGGTATTACCAACTTATCTTCAACAAGGTAACGAATAAAGTGGTATTTTGTCTGTATATACTTTGACTTTGAATGAAAAGCTGAATTTTTGGCAAGAAAGATTGCACTCTGACTGTCACTGTGTAGAATGCCCATCTTCTGCTTCTTACTCAATTCATCTAAGAAACCATGTAGCCAAATCATCTCCTTTCCAGCTTCAGTTGTTGCAACATACTCAGCTTCTGTAGTAGACAAAGTAACAATCTTCTCTAGATTTGAAGCCCATGATATAGCTGTACCATCCAGAGTAAAAACAAACCCAGTAGTACTCTTTCTACTATCAATTTCACTAGCATGTGCAATGTCTGGCCTTATACACACCATAGCATACATCAAGCTGCCAATGGCTGAGGCATAAGGCACCTTGCTCATATGGTCTCTTTCTTCTTCTGTCTTCGGTGACTGTTCTTTGCTTAGTTTGAGATGACTACCCAAGGGTGTGCTAACTGGTTTAGCTTCATTCATGTTGAACCTGCTGAGAACTTTCTTCACATACTCTGACTGTGAAAGATTCAATGTACCATTAGCCTTGTCTCTAATGATTCTCATACCAAGGATTTGCTTTGCAGCTCCCAAATCCTTCATTGCAAACTGTTTGGACAATTACTTCTTCAGATTTTTAATCTCCTCAATGCTAGACCCTGTAATAAGCATATCATCCACATACAACAGTAATATGATGTAAGAATTGTCAAAAGACTTAACATAGCAACAGTGATCAGCTTCACATCTCTTGAACTCAATTCTATGCATAAAACTGTCAAATTTCTTGTACCACTGTCTAGGAGCTTGTTTTAGGCCATACAAACTCTTTTTCAGTTTGCAGACTAGATTCTCTTGTCCTTGAATAGTGAACCCTTCTGGCTGAATCATGTAAAGGTCTTCCTCCAAGTCACCATGAAGGAATGCCGTCTTCACATCTAATTGTTCAAGATGTAAGTTTTCTACAGCCACCATTCCCAGTACCAATCTGATTGTTGACATCTTCACAACTAGAGAAAATATCTCTGTGTAATCAATACCCTCCTTCTGTTGGAATCCTTTAACAACTAATTTGGCCTTGTAACGTTTGCTACCATCATGTTCGTTCTTTATTCTGTATAACCACTTGTTGTGCAAAGCCTTCTTTCCTACTAGCAATTCAGTCAGTTCCCATGTCTGATTCCCCAACAAAGAATCCATCTCATCCTTCATGACTAAATCCCACTTGCTTGAATTCTCATCTTGCAAGGCTTTATCATAATACTCTGGCTCACCACCATCAGTCAACAAGAGATAATTTAGAGTGTGTGAATAACGCTGTGGAGGTCTAATATTCCTGGAAGATCTGCGGACTTTAGCTACAGGTGTACTCAGATCTACCTGTGAATTTACATTCTCCTTATCTTCTTCACCCGTTTTTTGGACAGTACCTTCAGTCAATTCATCTAAGTTGACAAACTCAAATTTCTTTTGATCTATCTCTGTAACATCTGACACTACAGTTGACCTGTCCTTGTACATAACTTGTTCATTAAATATCACATTTCTACTTCTGATGATTTTCCTGTTTTGTTCATTCCAAAACCTCATCACCATAGCCAATGAAAAAACATATTTTAGACTTTGCATTAAATTTACTACGAGTATCAGAATCAATGTGAACATAAGAAACACAATAAAAAACTTTTAAGTGTGAAAACTTTACCTCTTTACCACTCCAAACCTCCTCAGGAAGTCTGAACTTCATGGGAACTGATGGTCCTCGACTTATTAGGTAAGCTGCAGTGCAAACAGCATCAGCCCAGAAAGTTTTTGGTAGTTCAGCATGCAACCTCATACTTCTAGCACACTCATTGAGGGTTCTGTTCATGCGCTCAGCCACACCATTCTGCTGTGGTGTCCCAGGAATGGTCTTCTCCATCCTAATTCCCTGTGCAGCACAATACTCACTGAACCCTCCATCTATGTACTCTCCTCCATTATTTGACCTCAAACATTTTACTTTCAAACCTGTTTTTGTCTCAATCATGGCTTTCCATTTCTTAAAAGTTTCAAATACATTAGATTTATTTTTCAGAAAATAAACCCATACCTTTTTGCTTGAGTCATCAATGAAAGTGATGTAGTACCTTGAACCTCCAAGGGATGCAACCGGAGAAGGCCCCCACAAATCAGTATGTACTAATTCCAATTTTTCCGCCTTCAGTGTCTTGCCAGTTTTCAAGAAGCTCTCCTTTTTTCTGCTTTCCTAAGATGCAACTTTCACACATGTCAAAATCAATGGACTTCAATTCTGGTAGTTTTCCTTTTGACAGTAGCATCTTCATCCCTTTCTCACTCATGTGACCAAATCTGCGATGTCATAGGCTTGTTTTAGTACTTGCATCAGCAACTGCAATTGTGTCTCTTGGACATGAGGTCATATGCAAAGTACCAGTCTTCTTTCAATGAGCCAATACCCTAGCTCCCTCTGTAACCTTCCAAGTATCACCAACAAATAGTATTGCATGTCCTTCATTATCAAGTTGTCCAACAGAAATCAGATTCCTCCTCAGGTCAGAGATATGTCGAACCTTCTCCAGTAACCAAATAGATCCATTGGGCAACAATATCCGGACGTCTCCCATACCTATAACATCCAAGGCTGAATCATTAACCAAATACACCTTACCAAAATCACCTGCAACATTATTCTGTATGATTTCTCGGTGTGGAGTGGTATGAAACGAGGCTCCTGAATCCAAAACTCAATCATCAAGTGGACTGTCTATTGCAAGAAGTAATGCATCCTATACTTCTTCTGTTACAGCATTAGCAGAATCATCTCCATTCTTCTTCTTAGGACTTTTGCATTGATTCCTAAAGTGATCTGTTTTCCCACAGTTCCAGCATTGTACTTGTTGGCCTGATCTAGATTTGCTTCTGTTCCGATTAGAATTTTGGATTTTGATTTGACTCGGTTTGAATTTTTGTCATTACCTCTGCCTCTTGTCTCAAGGTTTAGGGCAAACCAGATCTTGAGGTTTTGCCTGCATCTCTTCTGTGAATCTTTTTAGTCAGAATTAAATCTCGTATGTCATTGTACTTCAGCTTTTCTTTTCCTGTAGGATTGCTTACTGCCATCCTCATTGCCTCCCAACTATTTGGCAAAGAAGCCAAAACGATCAGAGCACGAATCTCATCATCAAAATCAATTTCTACAGATGACAATTGATTTGTGATAGTATTGAATTCGTTCAGATGTTGTGCTATAGAAGTATTCTCTGCCATCTTCAAATTGAACAATTTCTTCATCAGATGCACCTTGTTGTTTGCGGACGACTTTTCATACATATCAGACAAAGTTTTCATCAAATCTGCTATGATCTTCTCCTTTACAACATTGTGTGCAACAGACCTAGACAGAGTTAACCTAATAATTCCCAATACCTGTCTATCAAGAAGAGCCCATTCCTCAGCCTTCATAGCCTCAGGTTTTTCCCCTAGAAGCGGCAGATGCAACTTCCTCCCATAAAGGTAATCCTCGATTTGCATCCTTCAAAATCCAAAGTCTGTGCCATCGAACTTTTCTATTCAAGATGTCTTTCCTGCTTCCTCTGCCATTGCTCCCACTCAAACCTAACCCTAGGCTTTGATACCAGTTGTAGGGAATTTCACCGAATTCCCAACCTGTGAGAAACAAAAAAATAGAGTAAACACACGCCAAAGAAAACAATCACACATACAAGACAATATTTACGTGGTTCGGCAATTTGCCTATGTCCACGGAGTTGCAAGGATTTCACTATTATCAGAGAAGAAGAAAATACAAAATGCGGCTACAATTATACTTCACTTCAAAAATGCGGCAACCAAATGGGTCGAGTCGGGTCATTGAACCGGATCAAACAAAACTAGGCTCCACAAAACCCAACAAGATAAAACAAATTTTTAGATGGTAAAATACAACTTTTATTTTATCCCCAATGATAATGCTCTTAGAAAGCTGCAGCGTGGCCAAATGGAAAATATGAACATGCAATGGCATATTAGGGAATCCCTCAACTTCCTTTAAAGAAGGAGTGAACTAGAGCCAGAAATTCGACCAGTTGATAACCAAACAGACTACTCCAATTAATATTCCTGCTTTGACCACCCATAAGTTTCCCAAAGAGGCTGTAAAAGGTCCAAAAGAGCTTTGAGTTTCTTCTCTCTCCTTCATACTAAACAAATATTAGCAATCGTTGTTGTAATTATGTTACAGGCCTAACTTACCCCAATGAAAGTTACTTACTTTGCTCATAAAAAGAAAAAAAAGGGTAACAGTTAATTAGTGGATACTATAAAACCTTGCCTCATGCATGACGACTCAGGTGCTCCTTAAAAGCCATAGGCCACTCTTTTGAGGCTAATTTCTTCTTTCTCCAGTTTCCGCATCTCCATGTTTGCCCTCTTATCATAGTAACTGGTCACGTTGAATAGATAAATGTTTTCCTCCACTTCCATACTGAGTGACCTGTGACACGTGTTGGGTTTGTGGGACCCAAAAGAGTTGTTCCTGTTGGCACGCGCAGAAGTATCCAAGTGGATATCTCTCTGTAAGGGCACGTAGAAAGAAAAAAGTAGTGTGTTTTTATGTTGCCGTTAGATTTGCAATCCACATCAGATGGAGCCAACTTTTGCATTTCTTATTAGACGCTAGCAAACACCACCAATATTAGGCTCATTATTTGGATAAGTTGGAATGCTTCTCTTTTGCCTTTGCCACAGAGAGAGAGAGAGAGAGAGAGAGAGAGAGAGAGAGAGAGAGAGAGAGAGAGACGTACCTTCAAAAAAAGGTAGGATTGTATGCACCATCAGTGGGTTAAGCGGGCTTGAACCTTCTTTTATATGCTAGTGTAATTGTACATGCGTGAATTGAATATGATATATATATATATATATATATATATATATATTTTTTTTTTTAGATTTTCATCCTATAGTGTCCACTCCTGATGATAGTTCTTTATCATCAGACTAAGACACTGATTGGTTTTTGGTGTAGGCGGAAATTGAACCCTAGATCTCTTATTCAACCATCAGAGATTTTATCAATTGAGTTAACTGGAATCCACATATGATACTTTTTTTACAAACAATGAGATACTATTATTTAAAAACTATATATATATATATATATATATTTTTTTTTTTTTTGATAAATAAGTTTTGGTTCCCAAAGAATGGAAGACTTGGAGATTTGAATTAGTAAACTCTTTGTTTCATAAAGTAGGGTTTTAGAGCACTCACATAAGTGGGTGCAAAATTGTGCAAAATAGAAAAATATGTAAAATTTACACAATATTTTCTAAATTTGCTTCACATCAGTTTGGCTATAGTTGTGTATATATACACATTTGCTATAGTAACTGTGCATATTTGCACGGTTATTGTAGATGTGTATATTACAATTTTATTAATTTTTTCTCTCACCTCTGCTCTCATCAGTCTCTCTTCCCCACATACTCTCAAAACTGCCTAACCACCACTCAATCCCCACCACCACAACCCATGATATTCCAATCACAAAATCAACCAAAAACAAAGAAAAATCAAACCAAACCCAAAATCAAACTTTCAACAAAAAACCCATCAACCCAAACCCAAACTCAAATCAAAGTCGCTGTCACCACTGCCATGGAGAGCTTGCTGCTTTCTTTGCCCGTGGAGAGCTTGCTACTGCCATTAGAGAAGAGAGAAACAAGTGCTTGAGAGCTATGACAAAGGAAAAGATCAAAAAAAAAAAAAAAAAAAAAAGAAAAAGGAAAAGAAAAAGAAAAGAAGAGAACAGACCGTGGGAGAGGAAGTAGAGAAAAGATGTGTTTTTGTGAGATAAAAAATGAAAAAATAAAAGAGAGGGCCAGATGTTTTAGTGGTGGGGGTTAAAAGTGAGGTGAAAAGAAGCTTCCTTGAAACTTCCTTACTTGTAAATATCTCTTAATATAATTTAATTATAAAAGAATAATAATTGAGATTTTTTTTTTCGAACAAAGCATGATTTTATTTGGAATTTTATTAAAGTCTATATTAAAATTTTTAATTCAAATCAGTGTCTTTTTTTAAAAATAAAATCATACTAATAGTAAATAATATATATATATATCTCTCTCTCTCTCTCTCTCTCTCTCCAATGCTTAATCCTGAAACGGCACACCGAAATATTTCATTGATGGTAGAATGATGGTCGAAAACACTGATCTGTTGGTTGTCGCCGAAGCCACTATTTTGGTGGTTTGGCCACCAGTGTTAGCGGCACGGTGGGTGAAGACACCGATCTAGCGGCGGTTGTTGAAAACACTATTTCGGAGATTTGACCATTAGACCTCCACCACAAGCGGCTCCATTGGCCGAGTCATTGGTGTTGGTAGTTTACTTAAAATATAAGTTTAAATTAAAAAAAGTATGACCATTAGGGAAAATAATAAAAAATTGATGAAGAATGAATATTTTATTGAAATATTTTGTAAAATAGATAAACTGATGTGAGTGTTTTGTAAAAGTGATGGTGTAAAATAGAAAAAGTAGGTTTTTTGTGTAAAATAGACGGAATCTTTTAGAAGAGCTAATGCAGTAGCTCATAAAGTTGATTGTGCTTTCCTTTGATATATATTATTTTAAATATAGATATCAACAACACTTGGGATTTGGAAAAAGTGATGGTTATATGAATATGATAGGTAAAAATGGATCCAGAAATATTAAAACGATGGATGAAAATATGGAAAGGAGAAAGATATATGGTTCATAACTTCATATTATTACTTAAACTCAAACTAGGGAGTTTTACGAAGACTATTATTGGCAGCATACAAAATTGTCCCTACAAAAACAATAGACAATGGAGTAATTTGCTCATAATATTCAAGAAGAAAAGGTAAACAAAGCACGGGTCCTATGGTAGTATATCGAAAGGAGGAACAAATACGAAAATTTTAAATGTAGTAAAATATTGTCATAAAACAGGGGAAAAAGGTTATAAAATCAGGTCAAAAGTTCCTCGGCAAATTTGTGGTTGACTGCCAAAATACTGGCCTCTAAAGTTTACCAAATGAATGATATTCGTTCCTATAGTTTAAAAAATGAGCACTATTGATTTTTCTATTTGGATCTAGTGGCGGTGTCACATGCAACTTATGGTATTCTTGACTTGCAGAAAAGAAAAAGAAAAATTAAACTTGCAAAAAAAAAATTATATATAAAATTATTTTTAAACTAGCCTATTTTGTCTACCACACAGAGTTATTGAACACTCTAACTTAAAAATCTCAAGAATATGAGTTCAACAAAAGTAGAGTAATGTTATATTCACATAATTTTACAACAATAAGTTTACAAAAGTACCTAATACGTATCACCTTAGGTTTCACCCTTCTTGTTTTGTCTGCCACCCCCCCCCCCCCCCCCCCCCCCACATGATTTTGATAAGTTATGAGCTTAAATTAACTTTCAAACCTTTGTCTTATCCCCATCTATCCATCAAGCCATATGACCTAGTCTTAACTATCTTTTTCCTTATTATTTATTATTAAATAGTAGAAACAAGGGGCAAGTACACTTTACCCCCTAAACTATACCCCTTTTACACTTACCTCCCTAAATTATGAGAATGTACACTTTACCCCCCTAAACTATACCCCATTTAAACTCACTCCCCCTAACAATGAGAATACACATTTACTTTCCTAAACAATTATTCATGGGATGTGGTGCAAAGAGTTACAAGCGTAATAGTTTGGGGGGGGGGGGGGTAAGTGTGCATTCTCATAGTTTAGGAGGGCAAGTATTACACAAGTAATAGTTTAGAGGGATTAAGTGTAAAATGAGGTATAACTTAGGGGGTAAAATGTAATTTTCCCTAGAAACAATGCATTTAATCTATAGCATTTTTATAAAAAAATTCTTCTCCTCCCAAAAAAAAAAAAAAAAAACTATAGCATTTTTCTAAAAATATATTTTCTTCCATAGCATTTGGTAATTTATTTGGTTAGCCTTATACTCTTCAATGCTTTTGTTTTTGTTTTTGAGGAATGATATTATTATCCGGTAATTTATTTTTTTATTAAATGGAAATAAATAAAATTATAGTTTTAGATATATTTTCAACCATTTTATTGTTGTTACTTAAGTTTAAAATGTAAAATAAACATAAATTATCTCCAAAGATATTTAAAATATACCTTAAATAAATAAATAAATATATATATATATATATATTAATTATCGTAACCTAGACATATCATACCCTTGTTTTTCAAGGAATGACATACCCTCGTATTTGTATCCGTGCAAAATAGCATTTCAGCTTTTACTCTATCTCTCATTAGTCATTAGTCCATTAGTCCATTTTTGCCTTTTCATTTTTTAGTAGAAGAAAATTGTAAAATTTTATGTATCTGCGAGTTTTTTTATTTATTTTAAATGTTTATATATTCAAGCTCTCTTTTTATTAGATTTTGTATAATTTAAGTTTTAGAGAAATTACACTTTACTCTCATAAACTATACAATTTTTACACCAAAAATGCACACTCACCCCCTAAACTATACTCCCTTTTACACTTACCCCCTAAACTATGAAAATGCACACTTTGCCCTCTAACATAACTTTTATAACATATTAATAGATGTGAGACATAGTTATGATATAATGAGAAGGTATATGATAAAATATGAAGAAGAGAAAAAAGAATACAAAGATAGGAAAAAGGGAGAGAGAATACAGGAAATTAACATGATTTAGCTTGAGAGGCTTACATTCACAAGGGAAAGCTTTTGATTGTTATAATCTATATTTGTTAAAATAAACCCATTGAAGGATTTTATAAAAGACTAATCCTACACTAATAATAAATAAACTAGGGTTATCATATTTGAACTACAAGTAGGATTATGATTAATTTACTTGCATTCTAAGTAATATTATGATTACTTTGTTTGCACTCCAAGTAAGATTAGATACAATGAATTTAGACTAAAGTTATATAAAAGGCTTGGCCCTTTACTAGGGCTAGGAACATGATATTTTGAACATCCCACCTTGAACTTAAGGTAGAAACTTGAAGAAAACTTGAGTTTTAAAAGAAGTTAACACCTTGAAGGAAAGTGAAACCAAATTGGATATGGAGTGGACTACCCTAGACAAAATTAAATGAATTAAAGATGACAATCTTGAATACGGAAAATTCTTAGGTACTCCCGTAGCCTGGAGAAATGGTGCTCCCTCTTCTCACATTCATGGTGGACCCTACAATAAATTTAATGAATGGACTCCACCATAAATGTGAGAAAATGGAGCACCATTCTCCGTACTCCGGGAGTACCTAAGAATTACTCCTTGAACATAGGCTAAATGTGCACAATTATTGAGGCTTGAATGTGGAGAACATCGTAGATCAATTTGCGGAGGCTACTAATTAGAGGTGTTGTTTGAGAAAATTTACTTGAAGATGATATAGATGCTTGTTAAGAAAAGAAAGCCAGTAAGATATTGATGAGAGGCCTGATCTAAGTAATAAAGACTAAAGATGGTAAAGAAACATGATAAAAAATAAAGCTAATTATAGATGATGCTACTAATGTACATGCTGTGTGATACTCGACCAAGATGGTTATGAATGATTAATTAAAAAGGAAAACTGAAAACTTAATATAAAAGAAAGATGCATGTACTTATTGAATTTAGTTGAAATCACCAAAATCTTCCTACCATAAGAAGTTGACAATTATGAGGTTGTGAGGATGTTGTCTGCGGTAGGGAATAAATTAAGATAAGCTTCCTACCATAAGTTGACATTTTATATAATTGGCTTATCCTTTAACAAAATCACTTTACTTGTATTTGGGTAGATCTAGGATGGGTCTAAGACTTCAAGAAGCATGTTGTTCAAGTCAAGTGTGGGAGGCACCCCTAACATTGGGGCCTTGATCTTGAGCAACATATTGCACAACTTATTCATTACAATTTTGACTATTAACAAAGTGTACATATATATTTTTCTTCCCCAATTTTGAAAAGTATTTGACAACCCTAAGAAATTGGCTTGGTAATTCCCAAAGATTTATGATATTCATGAGGTTCTAGGTTTAAAACCTCCTAAAGATTTATGATATTCATGAGGTTCTAGGTTTAAAACCTCTAGCTAGTGTCTTAAGGCAACCCACAAGAATTCTTCCTTATAATAACTTGATGCGTGTGAGATGAGAAGATTAAATAAAGCTCTTGACACATATATTTGATTCTTTATAAAAGGAGAAAGGGAAAATGTTATTTTACTCACCTATGATTTGATTTGAGTTGAGTTTAAATTCCCAATTTATAGTTTTAAAGTTGGGACTTAATTTATCCACCTAAGATTTTATTTTATTTTATTTTTGTTAGATTTAAACCCCTAAGACAAACAATGTTTAACTAGTTTTAAGGCCAAGTTATTTGTTAAATCTATTATGAAAGCCATAAGTTAAACAATCATACATATCATGCAAGTGCGGAAAATTAGGTAAGACACGATATGATGATCTAGGAAACCTTATGAAACAATTTGTTCCAAAGGAAAAACCTTGTGGGACTTGACCTAATCAATCCCGATTTAACAATTTTACTATAAGCTGGAGATTTATAGTCAAGAATATCAATTCGTAGTAAATCTAACTTTAGTTACCAAACTGAGCTCTGAATCCCACAGACTTCTTTTACAGTGAACTGCTACAACGTGAACCTCCAATCCACACACTTCAAAATCCCATTGAAGATTTAGATCTCCAATACAGTTAAAACTAAAGGTTATCAACTTGATTTCATCAGTTCAATGAGCATGTGTTTGATCTTTGGTAGAGGCTTGAAAGAGTAGAAAGTACAGAACCTCTTAGATATCAAAAGAGCAGCTCCCAAGTCTTAGAAAACGTGCATTATGGTTTCACTTAAATATTAAGTGTAGTTGGATTGAAACCCTAATCACTTACTAGGCTTAATGGGATGAAAAACAAATTCTAGAAATTGACTTTAGATTGGTTGAACTTTAGTTTCAATCGATCGAAACTATTAAATTTTGATTCCTTGAATCTGTACCTTCATATTCTTGTACACTGTCTTGTCAGCATCTTGAGTATTGTCTAATCATACCTATAGACACTATGATCTATATCTAGACAAATTTATATTCATGTATTTACCAATAAACCTATACACATATATAGAACCCAACACTTTTAGTTTCTACTTTTAATGTAGGCCAAAAAAAAAAAAAATCCTAGAGTTTGACTCAATTGCAAAAAAATCCTTGATCTTTGAATTCTTCCTTATAATTAATTGTCCGAGGTTTCTATATCTACCAAATTAACCTTTGGAATTAACTTTTATTAGCTTTTATGGACAGAAAAATCACGTGACCATCCTATGACCACATTAAGAAGACTCAACAACTTATTCATGTCACTACGCATGTAATGGTTATGTGATTTTTCTGTTCATAAAAGATAACAAAAGTTAGTCACAGGAGTTAATTTGGTGAATATGAAAACCTTAGGAAGTTATAAGGAAGAATTTAAACGTAAAAAAGTGTTTTTACTATTGACCTAAATCTCATGGGGTGTTTTTGCATGACCACATTAAGAAGACTCAACAACTTATTCATGTCACTACGCATGTAATGGTTATGTGATTTTTCTGTTCATAAAAGATAACAAAAGTTAGTCACAGGAGTTAATTTGGTGAATATGAAAACCTTAGGAAGTTATAAGGAAGAATATAAACCTAAAAAAGTGTTTTTACTATTGACCTAAATCTCATGGGGTGTTTTTGCATTTAGACCAAAATATAATAGCAATCTCATTACAATCTAATACATTATATTTTAAAGTCTTTTTTTTTTTCAAGATACTTGATTTATACATGTGATTTTTCTTAAACGTATTAGCAATTAAAAAAAAAAAATATGACTTCATGTAGGTAAAGTATAAAATTTTAAACCTTGACCCAAAATGTAGATGGGTAAATTGTAATAAATCCAAGAGGGAAAGCAGAGTGAAGTTTTAAAATTTTAAAGAATAATATGTATAATTGTATATATATATCCATAATTTTCAACAACTTAGATATAAATAAATGGGATTTGTGTTCATATTCGGGTTAATTTTTTTTTTTTTTTTTTTTGTTGTTGAGAATATCGATCATAAAAGACTGTTAGGTAATAAGAAAAAAATTATACAACAATTATGTGCTAGTTCTTTTGCATCATTTTCGTTTATAATGTAGGTCAAAAGATGAACCACATATCTCTTATGTTCAATGTATTATTGGTCCTCTCTTTTCTGATTTTTTTTCTTTCCTAAGACCCTAATGCCCAAGACAAAAACAATATTTTTTTTCCCCTCACTTTAAAGGAAATGATTGCTCGAAAAGTAATACTGGCGTGGATGAATCTGAAATGGAAGTACCACTAAGCAAAGTAGATTAATATTTCCCGATAGTTGGATCTTTTCCATGTAGTGGTGATTAGATCATGTACACGATGGTCAAATTAAAGTTATAATCTCTCTCTAGTAGATTCTTCTTTCTTCAATTTTTGAATTAAAAATATCACTCTTGGAATTTGCTCTAACACCTAACAATTCAAGATTCTATAGTGTGATGGAGGGACCAACGAGTACGTGGAGCGAGCTCCTTATTATAAGACTTTTCCATGTGCCATTCTCATCATACTATCAAAGCTGTGATTTTTCTATTTCACCCGATTGGGATTCAAGTCACTCATGCTTGGATTGATTAATGGTCATGGTGATTCTCTTTGGGCTGAAGCTAAAGTGAGTCTATTTTGCTGTCACCAGTGCTCTTTTTACTGGTTTGAACTATAGTATTATTTTTGAGGGAGACTGTCTTAATGTTATTAATTCCATTACGAATCTTTTCACTAGTCCATCCCTAATATTATAATTGGTGACATCAATGTAGATGCAAAATCTTCTGTCTACTATTCTTTTTCCCATATAATTAGATTTGCAAACGTTTTAGCTCATTCTTTAGCTGATTGGGCTCCCTTCTGTAATTGTTTTGGTGCCATCCCTATCTCCACTCTCCCTACCCATGTTCTAGAGGCGAAGAAAGCGGAAAATACATTTTATTAAAAAATAATAATAAATAAAACACCCAAAAAGAGCTCGGATTTATTTTTATGTTTATAAAAAAGTCATATTATTAACCAAAACAAACCACAAGGGATGGAGCTTTTATCTTCCTCATCCAAAAAACAAAGAAACAGAATTTGGAATTGAGGAGATGGGGGAATCCTTTCTTAAGCTTACAACAGAAAGCCCAACTACTGACATCCACATGAGCAAAAGAGTTGGCTTCTCTAATAACAAGACTAGATCGCCAAAACATAAAGGAACACAAAATTAAATCTTAGTATCATCAATGATTAATACTATAGAGCAACGAGGGGTGGACATAGAGCAGCTTATAGGATCAAGCACATTACTAGCATCACCTTCCAAGATTAAGTCAGTGTAACCCTCTTCCTTTGAACACCGGACTTCAAACAAAACCGCCTTAGCAAGTTCACAAATTGTAATTTTTACACACAGCTGCCAAAGTTACAGACTCCAGTCCTTACCGCAGCATCAAAATTTACCTTGACTAGACCTAGGGCCAGGGGTAGGCAACTCCACACATCCAGCAGCGAACTTCTAACCTTGGCCACTTCCCAACCCACTTTGTAGTAGTGAAACTTTTTGATATCTTTTGCTATCTTTCTTGGTTCTAACCTTGGCCATTCCTGCTTGTACTAGTAGACTATATATACTCATGTTAGGATTCATTGTAACACAGGTTTTGTACTACACTCTTATACAATAAAGATGTAGTCTTTAAGGGATTCTTCCGTAGATGTAGGCCGATAAGGCTGAACCATGTAATCTTCGTGTTCTCGGTGTATTATTCTATACTTCCCCTTCCGCATCTACTCTAGCATATTTAACATATATAAATAATATTTTTATTAATTTAATTATCCTTAAAAATATTTTTACACACCCTGACTTAAATCTTACACACCCTAATCACAAATCAATTTAGCCCAAAATCAAAGAACATAGATTAGCTCATCCCAAAACTAATTAATAACACAAATCACAAATCAAAAATCACTCTCTCTTTCTCTCATGAATCTCATCTCATCTCATCTATCTTATATCTGACTTAATTTCTATGTTTTTCCAACTCTAAGAATAAAATGTGAATGCTTGTGAGTTTTGAATGTCTCTCTTTATTATAAATTTATATTATATATATATGTGTGAGTGTGTGTTTGGTACTAATTGTGTGCATTTTTATTTTTATTTTCTGTTATAATGTTATTTGTGTGAATTGTGATATGATGTGATGTGTACATGTATAGTATAAATATAATATAACTTTATATAATTTAATAACCAAGAAATACAGAGGATTTGTTACATGTGTGTATATTGTTACTATGCGTGCTAGGAACGAGGTTATTGGGTTGGGCCTCACTCGGACTCACAATCTACTTATATTGTGGGCTTGAGTTTCCTACTTTGGGTCGTTCTCGACACAGAGACTCAACGGAATTACCTCTTTCACTGGATCGTTCCATTCTCTCTTCTTTCCCAACTTCTTTGTGAAACTTTCAAAAAAAAACCAACCCTTTTTCCTCTTTAACTTCTTGTATTTATAGCCCAAAATTAGTGGAGATACTATGATTACTTTCATGGTTAGTGCAATATGAGGTCCAATGTCGTTAATCGTAAGTGGGTGTTAGGTGGGAGTGGGGTGTGATGAGAGTGGCCTTAGAAATGATTCCCACTTCAGTAGATATGCTCGGCAGTGATATCCCCTAGGCACTGCCGAGCAACCGAGAGACAATACAGCCGAGCAATCACCTTCTTGTTCGGGAGGCAGGTCATCGGATGTGACCCAGGAGGCGTAGCATGGTAAGAATTGATGAAGATCATTTGTTCAATGGGCTTGGAGTTGGTGTTAGGCCTGGGCTTAGGGACGGTATGGGCCATATCATCGGGTTAAAGCCCTAGGCCCAAATGGGTTTGGATATGGTAGGGCCGTATATTAGCCCCCTCTTGATTCGTGCTCAGTTTTCGAGGATAAATCAAGGAATCCAAAGGGGAAATGGCTAATTGAGAAGTTCAATGAGTAAATACTAGACGGTTGAGGAACCCATTAATGCGCCCTTAAAAGGAGCGTTGCGTCTGACTGTTCGCTCAGCTGCCATCATTATCTGACGGTTCGTGAATCGAAATGGCACGTGTGGCAGTAAATGGGGATTCGTTGGTTTTCCCGCCCTCCAATTATTAAATTTCATTTATCCCCCCTTTTGGCTCCTATAAATAGTCATCTTAGAGTTCCTCCTTCACTTTTGCATTCCTCATTCTCCAAACTTTCACTCTGCCCGAGCATAATTTCCTTGTGCGTTCATCTCCCAGCCTAGAACTCCTCCTCCTTAGAGCCCGCTGTAAGTTTCCTCTCCCTTTCCTTCTATTTCTTCTTGTTCTATCATAATCATAGTTCTAGGAATCCTAGCTTAGAAAATGGGCTTTTCTCATCTACTTTCCTCAAAAGTCGCTTTGGCCACTTTTAGGGCTACTTATAACGTCCCCGAGGATGTTGATATCGCCTACTGTCATGAGGGCGATATTGACATTCAAAGGCGACGTGGCATAAACACTGTATTCTTTCCTTTGATGGCCATCCTTGAGGGTGGGATTAGGTTCCCTGTTGACCCCCTCGCCATTAGCACCCTTAGGTTTTATGGTCTTTGCCCCGACCAACTCCCCTCCAATTTTTACCGAGTGGTGAGTTGCGTTAATAGGTTGAACCAGTTATTCGGGTTGCAACTGGATCACTACGACTTTAATTTTATGTACGGTTTATACGGCAAAATTACTTCGAACTATTATTTAAAAACAAAAGACATGAGGGTACGACTTATATCATGCCTACCTAATTCGAATAGGAACTCGACCGACAAGTTTGTATGGGTGAGCGACAACTGGTTTGTCGAAGAGCTCCCCTGTCCGTTATCGCCTCGTGATGTAGGTCGGTACTGAATATACTCGTTTGTAAATCTGTGTTTTCTTAATTGTACTTGACTATTTTGACTGACTGACCATTAACTGGTTTCTGTGTTGTTTCCATGCAGAGAGTAAATGGTTCAAGCAGGACCTTAGAGTGGTGCATGTGAGAGACCTAAATTTTGTGTTTAGGTCAGAGATTTTTGTTCACTAGGATGGACAGCTCAGAGCGTCCCACTTAATCCTCGGCGTTGACCTCGTGTACTCCACTTGGCAAGCCTTCGGCCAAGCTTTTCTAGCTGACAGCCCCCTCCTCTCCTATACTGATGTACGACATGCGAATTTCCTCCCCCCAAAACTTACAGTAGGCGAAGCTCGAGACCTTGGCCTGCGGTACATTTGCTTGGATGAACTTGCGCCAATACGGGACGATTCAGCTGAACATGTATCTTTACGACGCTGAGAACAGGCTCACGTGAGGGTTTAGCCTGAACCCCCCGTTCAGCCCGAGGTCCTTGTAGAGCCCAAGGCCCCTGTTGAACCTGAAGCTCCCGCCTAGGTAGCCGAGGAAGCGGCTGTCGAATCAATTAACTCTTCAAAAACTGAATCTGGCTGAGGTCACGACATGATGACAAGAAGGACAATGACAATTAGCCGTTTTTTGCCTGGTGCCTGGCTAACTGCGCAGCAACAACCACCCCAAGGCCACAATCAAACTCCCCTTCCTCCTCCTCTTCTTGCTAGCTGAACTCGAAAGAGACCACGCACGGCAGAACAAACCCCCGCCGGCTCGGGAGATGCGCCCACAAGGACTCCCCCTAATCATCGGGAAATATTCTTATTCGGGAACTAGCAGCTCAAACTGGGATGAATGTGGCATCCACCTCCCGAGCCACTTCAGCATGGCAGCCTTCATTCTTGTTGGACAACAAGCCCCTTCCTGCAACCGCGAGTGTACGGGTGTGGGAGAAGGATGAAAGGGGTTGTGTTGCCCAAATTTTGGTGCACGGCCTCCTATTGGCTGAAGACGTGCACATGTTCGAGGACGGGACAGACAAGTCGCTGGGCAGGCAGCTGCATTGGCACACCATTGCGGTAATCCCTTGTTCCCTTTTATTTATTTATTTTTATATATTTTTTTATATATATATTGACTTTTACACGCGTATTGTTCTTGTTGTTGTACTTATCATTGTTGTTTTGCTAGGCTGCCCAACTGACCCGCATCCTCGATGGACGAGTGAAGGAGCTTGCTAAAGATGCCGAGCGAGAGAAGGCTCTGAAAGACGTGGCCGAGTCAAGCGCAAAGGAGAAGACTAAGGCTGCCGCAACTGTGGAAAAGAAGGCCGCTGCGTTCGAGAAGGCCAAGGTGTTGGTGAAGAAGAGATCTTCGGAATTGGAGGGTAGGTTGGGCGAGACCGAGCTGAAACTGGCAGAGGCTGTGAGCTTGAATACTGTGCTAGCCGAGGAGTTGGTTGACTTAAAGGCAGCTTTGGAGGCTCGTGAAAACAAGTGGTATAACAAGGGATTCGCTGACGCAGAGAACTCAACAGAATCGGTCATTAATGAAGCCCCAAAGCTGGCCTTTGAGGAGGGTTGGTTAGTAGCACTGCAAGCTTTGGGGGTCCTTGAGGACTCTCCCCTTAGGAATTCCAGCCAAATCCCTTTCCTAGGCCCTTCTACGGCTGCGCAGAACCATCCCGGTGCCATTGACGAGGAGGAAACCCAGAGCATGAGGGAGTTAGGGGAGGTGATTGACTCCCATGTGGAGGTAATTGACCTAGAAGCCACCAGCAACCTTTGTACTGATGATCATCCTGGGGACGGTGTTCAGCTCCAGCCCAGCACTGCGATCCAATAGCCGTCCGAGATTGTCCAAGTGCAGCTTGCCGATCTAATGACTTGATTGTCGAACCAGATTACTACTGTTTACCTTCTTTTACTTTAATGACTTCTTCATTTTTTTCTTTTTTTCTTTTTAACGAGTTTGCTTATGTCATCGGGCTGTGGTGACAGGACAATTATTTTCCCAGGTTTAACTTTTTTATTTTTTGGTCACCGAGTTATGGTGACAAGACATTGGTTTTGTTTACATGTGTTGACTGTTTAAGGTTTACTTATCGAACAATTGCCTTTGTCATGTTTATGAATGCTTTAATATTATGCTGTTCCAACATGTATTGACTGTTTGCCTCCAATGGTCGGGTAATTTAATCATGGTTTGCTTCAGGTCTGGGAATACTCGGCGCCCGGGGTTGATTTGTGAAGGAAAATGAGTTAGCTCCTCGGCAATTGAAACTCCGCTTAATATGCGCCTATCTTCTCATGCAAAATGTAGACTAAGGAAAACTTGGTCTCTGGACTTAGCCTTTAAAGTATGCTCTCATCCTTAGAAAACTGTTGTGTTAGGCTTCCACCTGCTCGGTGATAGCGACCGAACCGAGAAGCAGGTTTCTACCCTTAAAAGAGTTTAGTATTAGGTTTCCACCTGCTCAGTGATAGTGATCAAACCGAGAAGCAGGTTTCTATCCTTAAAAGAGTTTAGTATAAGGTTTCCACCTGCTCGGTGATAGTGATCGAACTAAGAAGTAGGTTTCTGGCCTTAAAAGATTTTAGTATAAGGTTTCCACTTGCTCGGTGATGGTGATCGAATCGAGAAGCAGGTTTCTGTCCTTAAAAAGAGTTTAGTATTAGGTTTTCACCTGCTTGGTGATAGTGATCGATTCGAGAAGCAGGTTTCTGTCCTTAAAAGAGTTTAGTATAAGGTTTTCACCTGTTTGGTGATAGTGATCGAACCGAGAAGCAGGTTTTTGTCTTTTAAAGAGTTTAGTATAAGGTTTCCACCTGCTCGGTGATAATGATCGAACTGAGAAGCAGATTTCTGCCCTTAAAAGAATAACAAGCAGTCCCAGTTCCATAACTCTCTTTATATTTACTGACCGATAGCGCCCCTAGATGAATAAACAGTACTAAGGAATAATGCACCTGTAAAAATAAATATCACCTTTATATTAATCAACAAATCATATATACAAGATTACATCTAATTAGTAGCCCCATGCATTAGCAGTTAATGATAAATTTTTTCAGATTGTGCACGTTCCATGGCCGAGGGAGGGGCCTTTCATTTAAATCTTCCAAGTAGTATGCTCCCGCACCTGCAACGGCAATGACCCTATAGGGCCCCTCCCAGGTCGGGGCTAACTTCCCAGTGTTTGTATCCCGCATGTTCCCTACTACTTTCTGTAACACCAGGTCTTCAGCACCGAACCCCATCGTCTTTACATCCCGGTTGTAGCTTTAGGCAAGTTTTTGTTGATATTCGGTTAGCTTTATAGTTACTGCTTCCCGGTATTCTTCCAGCAAGTCCAGGCATTCTACCATTAATATTTCATTCGGGGGGGGGGGGGGGGCAAATGTCGCAACTCGTGCACTGCATAAATTTACCTCGGCTGGTATCACGGCTTCTGCCCCATACGTTAGTGAGAATGGAGTCTCTCTTATAGATCTTCTGGGAGTTGTTCGGTATGCCTAGAGAACGTTGGGCAGCTCTTTGGCCTACCTACCTTTTGCACCGTCTAATCTTTTTTTCAACCCATTCACAATCGTCTTGTTGGTGGCTTCAGCCTGTCCATTGCTTTGGGGATACGCTGGGGTAGAATATTTGTTCTTAATGCCAAAATCACTGCAGAACTCCTGGAAGGCCTTGCTGTCAAACTGTAACCCATTGTCAGATATAAGAGAGTCGGGCACCCCAAATCTAGTGACTATATTCTTCCACATGAACTTTTTAACGTCCATGTCCCGAATGTTGGCTAACGCTTCTGCCTCCGCCCACTTAGTGAAGTAATTAACAGCCACCAAAACAAACCTTCGATTACCCGTCGCTTAGGGAAATGGGCCGAGAATATCCAACCCCCACTATGCAAACGGCTAAGGGCTGTTGATCGGATTTAGATGCCCTGTTGGCTGGTGGATTAAGGGGGCATGCTTCTGGCACTGTTCACACTTACGCACATATTCAGCAGCATCTTTTTGCATCTGTGGCCACCAAAATCCCTGAGTCATTGCCCGGTGAGCTAATGAGCATTCCCCCCACATGACTACCACACACCCCATCATGTAGCTCGGCCAAGAATTCATTTACCCTCCCGGGGTGTAGGCACAAGAGGTACAGCCCTCCAAAGGACTTTCGATATAACTTTCTATCCGCCGACAACCAGTACCGAGAGGCTATTCGGCAAACCCTGTTAGCCTCTTTTTTGTCATCCGAGACCCGATTCTCAGCTAAGAAGTCAATGATCGGGTCTATCCAACATGGTCCAAATGTTGAAATCACTGTAACACCAACCCTGGTGACACCAAAATCAGTCACAGTATTAACATTCGGTTCCATTATGAGCTCCACTTTGATTAGCCGAGAAACATCATCAGTCATTGTTGAAGCTAGCGTAGCCAGAGAATCAGCGTGCCTGTTTTGCTCCCGTGCCATTTGGGTCAATTTTGTCGTACGAAACTTACCCATAACCTGCTTTACCACCTGTAAGTACTCTTTCATTCGAGAATCCCAAGCTTCAAAACTGCCCTGTACCTGGCTAACCACCAACCGCAAATCTGAATTAACCTCTACTTCCCGAGCACCCATGCCTAATACAGTCCTCAATCCAGCAAGCAAGGCCTCATATTTCGCCTCATTGTTGGTGGCTCTAAATCCCAATCTAAATGTGTGCTCCAATCATATTCCTTCCAGAGTAATTATGACAATCCCGGCACCAGCCCCCATGGCGCTTGATGTACCGTCCACAAACACCCTCCATGGACGGCATTCCACCTGACAAACCATTTCCCCTGTGTCCTTAGGAGAAAATTCCACAAAAAAATCAGCCAACACCTGCCCCTTCACCGAACTCCTTGGCTTATACCTTATGTTCAAGGCTCTGAGCCGGGTACCCCATTTAGCTATCCGTCCTGTGAAGTCAAATCTTTTCAACAATGATTGCAGAGGGTATTTGGTTAATACATATACAGTGTGAGCCTGAAAGTAATGGGGTAGCCTTCTTGTGGCATGGATTAATGCCAACACCAATTTCTCCAAAGGCAGATACCTCGTCTTGGCATTGACCAAGGTCTTGCTGATATAATATATGAGCTACTGCACTCCTCGATCCCTCAAAAGTACGGCACTTACAGTGTGATCAGACACCGAGAGGTACATGAACAAGTCCTCCCCAGGCTCCAGGGCTGCCAACATAGGTGTTTGCATTAAATACTCCTTTAAGTCCTAGAAGGCTTTTTTACACTCCTCGTCCCACTGGAATCACTTCCACTTCTTTAGGAGTTGGTAGAATGATTGACAGTGATCAGGGAGTTTGGAGATAAATTGGTTAAGGGCAGCCAGCATCCCGGTCAATATCTGCACTTCTTTCGTATTGCTTGGTGGCTTAAGGCATTTCACGACTTCAATCTGGTCGAGATTGACCTCTATTCCTCGATTAGTAATCAGATATCCTAGGAATTTACCCGCCCCCACCCTGAAAACACACTTCTCCTTATTAAGGCACAACCCATGATGCCGGAGTATTGCAAACATGTCTTGGAGGTCCTCCAAATGCTGTAATTCTCGCTTACTTTTCACTATCACGTCATCAATATACACCTCAACCGTACGCCCTATTTTATCTTGGAACATCCTCGTCATCATTCGTTGGTACGTGGCCTCGGCGTTTTTCAACCTAAAAGGCATCACAGTATAGTGATAATTGGCTTCCGGGGAGATGAATGCTGTCTTTTCTCTATCCTCGGCAGCCAGGGCAATCTGATGATACCCCTGAAAGGCGTCCAAGAAACTCATCCTTGGGTGTGGTGTCTACCAACTGATTGATCTTCGGCATAAGGAACGAATCCTTTGGGCATGCTCGGTTTAGATCTGTGAAGTCCACACAAACTCTCCATTTACCATTCTTCTTCCTCACTACCACTGTATTGGCTAACCATTCTGGAAAAAAGATCTCTCTTATTGCCCCAACTTCCATTAATCTTTTAATCTCCAACTTAACTGCCTCAACATGCTCCTTGGCTGACCTTTTCAACTTCTGCATCTTGGGAGGAAACAACGGGTTTACATTGAGCCTATGGACTATGAATTTGGGATTCACCTCGGGCACCTCATACGGGCTCCAAGCAAAGACGTCAATATTTTGAATAAGAAACAACAACATTCCCACCTTATCCTCGTCCTTCATACCCGCTCCTATTTGGAAATACCTATTCACATCTAGTAATATCTTAACTCTGAGTGGTTCCTCGGCACAACCAGGCCCCATTCCCTCTCGGGTCTCCTGTAATTGCTATAAAGGGGCCTCCTCGGCAATTTCCTTCTCAGCCTGCACACTCTTCCTATTAACCACGACAACTAGGCATTGTCTTGCCACTTGGGAATTTAACCTTCACATGTAAGGTGGACAGGACAGCCCCCATTGCATGAATCCACGGTCTTCCTAAGATTGTTGTGTAAGGAGAAAAAGAGCCCACCACAATAAACGTTGCAACAACCTCCTTACCTTCCACATTCACGAAAAGGGAGATTTGCCCCTAGGGAATCACTACCCTGTAGTCAAATCCGACCAGAGGTGTATCATACTTTGAGAGGTCCTCTCTCCTAAGCCCAAGCCCTTTAAACAAGTCAGGGTACATCACGTCGGCCCTGCTCCCCTAATCTATCATCACCCTATTTACTAGGAAACCTCTTATTCGTGCCACCACTACTAACACATCATCATGCGGCCGAATCGTTCCCTCTAGATTGCCATCATCGAAAGCAAGAGGTCCCTGAGCAAATCTCATTTTCTTTTCAAGGGGTTGCTTATCTGGGTAATTTTTTACGAGGGCTACAATCAGTACCCCCTTCCTAGTCACTACCGTACTCTTCAGCGCAGCATGGATAACTTCAATCACCCCTAGCGGCGGTGGGAGAGGATTTCCTCTCTGCGGGGCTCCTTGCCCGGCACCTCGGTTCCCGGAATCCGTCACAAACTCTTTCAAGTATCCTGCTTTCACCATCTGCCCTAGATGATCTTTTAACACTCGGTATTGCTTGGTGGTATGTCCCTTATCTCTGTGATAGGTACAATACAAGTTCTGGTTCCTCCGAGATAGGTCTCCCCCCATCTTGCTCGGCCATCTAAAGAATGGTTTGTGCACCGGCTCCCTAAATGCCACGTTCACTTCCCCCATTCGTACCTCCGATTCCTGCATTCTTAAATCCTTTCAGGGTCTCGGCGGAAAAACGCCCTGCTAAGGACGATTCAATAACGGGGCCTTGCACTTACTCTGCAGCCGATCATCCTCGATGCATTTATACTCTTCAATACGCCTCATAAGTTGCCTTATATCCTTGAGAGGCCTTTTCGTCAACGACTCCTGTAGTTCGGAATCCTCGGGAGCCCCATCCTAAAAGTGCTTGCCACAATTTTCTCGTTGCCACCGCCAATTTCATTGTAAAGCTCCCAATACCGATTGGCATAATTATGAAGGGTTTTGCCGACCCTCATCTTTATAGACAGTAGTGCGTCCACCGGCTATGGCACCCGGCTGTATGTCACAAATAGGGCACCGAATTCTTGAATTAGCTCGGCAAAACTGTGAATGGAGCCTTTTCGCAGCCCATTAAACCATCTCAATGTTGTGGGGCCGAGACTCAAGGGAAATACCTTACACATCAACGTGTCATTGCGTGTGTGTAGAAACATCATGTGGATGTAATGACTGATGTGTTCTACTGAGTTCGTTTTCCCATCATAGGAGTTAAATAGTGGCCGCGTGAATCTGTTCGGCATTGGGGCCCACTCAATTTCCTCTAAGAACGGTGACTGAGCAGCCCTGCGCAATGGACGGCTCATGGCATCCATAGTGACATTGTGGGATCGTCGCCCCTTAGGGGAGTCTAAACCCCAGTCGACATACTCGCGTGAACGCAAATGCGAACGGTTTTGACGAGGCTCTCGAGAATGGGAACGGTCCCTATGTCAACGTGACTCTCGGGAATGGGAACGATCCCTGCATCGACATGAACTAGACTGAATGGACTTCACACTGTATTGGTTTCCCCCACTATCAGTTCTCCTTTCTCATTCATCTCGGTCCCTTCTCTAGTGCCCACCTCTTAACTCTAACTTCAAATCTCTCACCAGTCCCCTTAACTGCTCCAACTCCTCATCTCTCTCGTCAAATTGCCCGTGCCCCAAGGCGATTGATACTGTTCGATGTGTTTGATATGACCCCACTCCCTATCCTCACGTCTTTTATGTCTTCTCTTTTGCCAAGTTCATCCCCGAGAAGACCCCACCGAATCACTTTCAGCATGGCTCCTTGATCATCTATCAGACATTTTGCTGGGCGTGAGTCTCACTCGAACTACAGCTTTGTAGGAGATTCCCACAGATGGCGCCAATTGTGCATCCCAGGAACGAGGCTATTGGGTTGGGCCTCACTCAAACTCACAATCTACTTATATTGTGGGCTTGAGTTTCCTACTTTGGGTTGTTCTCGGCACAGAGACTCAATGGAATTACCTCTTTCACTAGATCGTTCTATTCTCTCTTCTTTCCTAACTTCTTTGAGAACCTTTCAAAAAAAAACCAACCTTTTTTTCTCTTTAACTTCTTGTATTTATAGCCCAAAATTAGTGGAGATACTATGATTACTTTCATGGTTAGTGCAATGCGAGGTCCAATGTCGTTAATCGTAAGTGGGTGTTAGGTGGGAGTGGGGTGTGGTGAGAGTGGCTTTGAAAATGGTTCCCACTTCAGTAGATATGCTTGGCAGTGATATTCCCTAGGCACTGCCGAGCAACTGAGAGACAATACAGCAGAGCAATCACCTTCTTGTTCGGGAGGCAAGTCACCAGATGTGACCCAGGAGGCGTAACGTGGTATGAATTGATGAAGATCATTTGTTCAATGGGCTTGGAGCCGGTGTGAGGCCTGGGCTTAGGGACAATATGGGCCATATTGTTGGGTTGAAGCCCTAGGCCCAAATGGGTTTGGATATGGCAGGGCCGTACACTTATCATTAGGGGTGTGCAAACTATCACCGGAGCTAACAACACCGACCGGCACTGACCCTCCCACACTACCATTGGCACCGACCAATGGAGCCGATGCTGGCGATCGGAACGCAAATGGAGCTTCGATGTCGGTGCAGTGAGGACATCGAAGACGCAAAGCACGCACCAAGTAGAGCCGAACCGAATCGATACAAATAGAGAAATATATTTTCAGTTCAGATCAGGGAACGGCGTCGTTTAGGTGTGTATCTTTTTAAAAATTTTTTTAGTAAAACGTTGTCGTATTGGGTTATTATAAAAAAAAAAAAAATAAAAAAACACAAAACGGCACCATTTTATGTAGGTTTTCAGACACTTACCTGAGTTACCTCACTATAAATTCATCCTATTCAAACGTGGGACCCTTAACTCTCTCTCTCGCTCTCGCCCCAGTCGCCTCGCCTCTAGCCTTTCGCTCGCGGTCTCGCCGGCCTAAGTCGTGCCTCGCAGTAGCAGTAGCAGCAGCAGCTCCCTACGGCAAACCACGGTAAGCCATCAGCTCCTTTCTTTTGGTTTTAATGGAAACAGAGTGAGAGAGATTGTGTTTGACTGTTTGTAGTTGTGCGTGTGAGTGTGAGTGTGTGACTGTGTGAGTTGTTGACTTGTTGTTGTTCAATGTTCAGTAGGGAAGTGAGTTAGAGACTTAGAGAGTTAGAGTTAGAGATGGAGATTGGACAAAGCGTGTGTATGAGTGTGTTGAGTTTGTTGACTCAATTAGTTAATTTATTTAGTGTTGAGTCTGTGTGAGTTATTTATGCATGTGAGTGTGAGTTATTTATGCATGTGAGTGTGAGTTAGTTATTAAATTTATTTAGTTATTTATTTAGTCAACAACTTGTGCGTGTGGTGTGAGTCTGTGACGGTGTGAGTGTGAGTTGTTTGTAGTTATTTATTTATTGAGTTTTTATTTAGTTATTTATTTATTTAATTTAGTTTTTACTTTTTGGTGTGTTGACTCAGTTTAGTTAATTTATTTAGTTAGTTTTTAGTTATTTATTTATTTAGTGACTCAGTTTAGTTAATTTATTTAGTTAGTTTTTAGTTATTTATTTATTTAGTCAGTTGACTCAGTCTACTAAGTAGTAAGCACTAACGTTTTTTTTTTCTTTAGCATTTTAATTTTTGAGGGAGACGAGATTGAGAGAGTTCATACTTTCAATTCTTCATCGAGAGGTAATCACTAAACACTCACTATATTCAACATTATGATTTTAAATTTTTATTACTTAGTAATAATTGCTTTAAGTTTATATATAATTATATATAAAATTAGATTTTATTTTATATTTATTCAATATAAATATAAAATAAAAGCTAATTCTCTAGTTCTGAATTGTTGTTAATATTAGTACATGAATTGTTGAGTAATGACTAATGATTAATAATTGTTAGTCTGATATTGTTTGTTGCCTTGTTGTAACTAAAATGATTAGTTATTGCTATTATTGAATTTGGTTATGACATTCATTGATTAAGAGTGAGCTATTTGATACTACATTTGCTGGAAAAATTATAATTTGATATTATTGTGGGAACTTTGTTTTTTTGTTGTTTGGAAATTTTTTTATTAGATGGATGTCGATGCTCCACCTGGATTTGGTACACCTGGGGACCCTAACCTACCTCCTCCTAGTCCTGGTAGTGCTAACCCTAACCCACTTGAACCTACAGCACCAATTGGACTTGGTGCATCACTTCCCCCACTATCACCTAAACAAGGTGGTAAGGACCCATCTATAGTATGGCAACACTTCATTAAGTTGGCTGGTTTTGATTCCAAAAATCCTAGATCTCAATGCAAATACTGTAAAAATCAATATAAATGTCATGGTAAGAAAAATGGTACTTCGAGCATGTTGCAACACATGAAGGTGTGTAAAAAGTGGCCTTTTCCCCGTGATGATAAGCAAAAAACTTTGTCTTTCCAACCGAAGAGAGAAGGGGAAAGTGGTTCAAATGTGTTAGTGGTTGCAGATTATAGTGAAGAGAGGATAAGGTTGGCATTGGCAAGGATGATTGTCATTGATGAATTGCCTTTTAAATTTGTGGAGTATCAAGGCTTTCAAGAATTTATGAAATAGTTGAGCCTAGGTTTCCTATTCCCCATCGCACTACCATTGCAAGGGCTTGTATGAAGATTTATTCTAGTGAGGTGGATGTTTTGAGAAGGGCTTTTGTTGGGCAACGGGTTTGTGTGACAATGGATACTTGGACATCCATACCAAACTTGAACTACATGGTAGTCACCGCACACTTCATTGATGGGGATTGGACTTACCAAAAGAAAATTTGAACTTTTGCCCTATAGCTAATCACAAAGAGGACACCATAGGTAGAGCGGTTGAGTCATGTTTGTTGAAGTGGGGTATAAACCGGTTGTTTACAATCACCGCAGACAATGCTAGTTCTAATGAGATGGCAATTGATTATGTGAAGAAGAAAACAAAAAAAAGAGATAATAGCATATTGGATGGTGAGTTCATGCATATGTGTTGTTGTGCACATATCTTGAATTTGATTGTGCAAAGTGGGTTGAAGTCCATTCATGAATCAATTGCCAAAGTTCAGAATGCGGTGCGATATGTGAGAGCCTCTCCCACAAGGTTTAAGAAGTTTCAAGAATGTGTTGAAAATGAGAAAATCAAAGCCAAATGTTTGTTGTCCCTTGATGTGCCAACAAGGTGGAATTTCACTTATCTCATGTTAGATTGTGCTTTGAAATTTGTGAGCATTTGATAGGTTGGAAGAGGAGGATGGGCATTACAAATTTTATTTTTGTGAAGCGAATGGGAATGGGAAAAAGCGCATTGGTCCTCCTAACTATCTTGATTGGGAAAATGTCAAGACCTTTGTGAAATTTCAAGGCATATTTTATGAGGCGACACTTAGATTTTCTGGGTCTTTGTTTGTCACTTCTAATGCATACTTCCATGAGCTAATTAGCATTGAAGATCAATTGCAACAGTTGTGTAATGTTGATGGGGATCCATTTTTGAAGAGTATGGCGGTAGAGATGAAAAAAAAAATATGATAAGTATTGGGGAAGTATGGATAATATCAATTTGATGCTTTTTGTTACTGTTGTTCTTGACCCAAGGTATAGATTGAAGTATGTAAAGTTTTGGTTTAGGGAGTGGTATGGAAAGGACAAGGGGGATGCGATGAGCTCTAAGGTTTATGATGCATTGAAGAGGTTGTATGTGGAGAGAGTGGGTCAAAATGGAGTTTCGAGTTCTAGTGGTAGTGGTGCTTCATTGTCTAGGGACTCCAGGCCAAGTGTTGGCAATGCTTCATTGTCTGATCGCATTAAAAGTTATAATAATAGGTTTAAACAACACTTGGCAGACGAGGACAGTGTGGAAAGCAAATCTGAGTTGGATAGGTATTTATTGGAATCTTCTAAGGACCCTGATGTGGAAGATTTTGACATCTTGATGTGGTGGAAAATAAATTCTTCTAGATATCGAGTCCTTTCCCAAATTGCCCGTGATGTGTTGGCTATTCCTGTCTCTACAGTTGCATCCGAGTCTGCTTTTAGTACGGGGGGGCGTGTTTTGGATTCGTTTCGTAGTTCACTATCTCCTAATACAGTTAAAGCCCTTATTTGTACCCAAAATTGGTTGAAGGATGCAAAGAAAAAAAGACCAATAAAACTTCGGGAGTGCATGGATAATGTGGAGAATGTGGATGGTTTTGAGATTGACACTGGTAAATATATGTTCATTTTGTTTTTTGTATATATCAATTGTTTATTTATTTGCTCAATGCTTACGAATCATTTTATTTTGAATGGGATTGTAGAAATTGCATTGGTTTGCCCAATGCTTATGGAGGAGGATCCAAGCATCGTTGTGTTGGATGATGATGAGTGATGTGCTACTCTTTACTTGGAGTTATTTAGTAGTTAGTATTATGTAAGTATACTTGCTATTCTCATTCGTTTGTGTTAATTATAAATATTCTATTGTTCATAAACGTTTTATTGTTATTAATACGTGTTTATTTTGTTTTGTTTAGTATTTTGTAGGAATTCTAGAATGATGCATAGTGCATAGACTTACTGGACAAAGGACTTACAAAAATTAGCATTCTTTTGCTTATATGCTAATTATATATGTACATGTTATTGGTAGTGGACTTTTCACTAATGATAGTTATTTAGGTATTCATGGGTGGGATTATTATTGGGGATACAAGCAATTAGCATTCTTTTGCCTAAATACTAATTTAATTTGTATATCTTTCTTTTGGCATTTGTGGACAATGACAAATGGTTCTGTAATACGTTATTAAGTAGATACATTAACGCTTATTGTTATTGACACTGACACACACAGTGACACTAATGATATTATATGCTACATGATAGTATTTTGGGAGTTGAACTCTTATTGAGACAATTTCAAAATATTTGTGCATGGTGAATGAAATGAAAAAATTTGGATCATTATGTGAACATATTTTTTGCATAGGTTTTGCATAGGTTTGAAACGAAAAATACAGTTTTGAAATTTTGGATCATTATGTGATCATTATGGATCATTATGTGAAATTTTGCACAGGTTTGAAATTTTGGATCATTATGTGATCATTATGAAATGAAAAATACATTATTTGGCATAGGTTTCTTGAACAGGTTGATATATTGATATTGGGTTTGAAAGCCCAATTTTTTTATTATTAAAAAAATAGTTTTTTTTTTTTAATATTTCAAACCGACCAAACCAACTAAACCGCACCGCAAAAAACCGCACCGCTATAGGTCGGAAAACCGACCCTAGGCAGTGTGCATCGGTTCCAATTATGAAAAAACCGATCTCTATCGGTTCGGTAATAAATTTGTAAAAAAACCGCCCTTACCGAACCGCGCACACCCCTACTTATCATGTTATAATAACTTTTTAATATAAAACTAGTGATTCAAGGAAAAAAAAAGAGAGTAAAGTTAGTGATTGTTAAATGTATTATTTATATATGATTGAGTGTAGTTATGTGGGTCAATAATTTATAAAAACAATAACAAATAAATAATGACAACTACATAAAATAACTTTTTATTAACTTTTTGATATAAAACTAGTTATTCAAGAAAGAAAAAAAGTTAGTGATTGTAAAATGTATTGTTTATGTATGGTGGAGTATGGTTATGTGGGTTAATAATTATAAGGTCAATAATTTATAAAAACAATAACAAATAGACAATGACAACCACATAAAAACAAAAATGTTATATAAATTTAACAAAATAAAATAGTTACACCTACATTGACAATTGATAATAAGCTATCATGTAATGATTTCAAAATATGACAATTCGTTGAAAGAAACTGTAAAAATTTCATGAATTTGTGCGTGCGTGTGTGTGTGTGTGTGTGTGTGTGTTTTTGTCGATAACTCAATATATTTAAGTTCTCTTTTTATTAATTTTTTTTTAATTTTAATTTCTTAATAACCTCCCAAAAAAAAAAAAAAAAAAAATCCCTGGATGCCATCGATCTCATGAATTTAATGATCAAACTTTTTTTTCTTTTTTTTTTTTGGGTTGATTCCGATAAATTTTTGATGGGAATGACGAGATTACATCCCACCGACGAAGATAACATTAGTGACAAAGGAAGCATCCTTGACGAAGTCATCTGGAACAACGAGGAAAGCAGTCATCACTGACGAAGGCAGGGGAGTCATTCAATGCAATCAATCAATGACCTGAACAGTTACGAAATCAACCAGGCAGGTTGGGAACCTCTTAAAAGTCCCATTATTGAACCAGAGGCGTTACTTGAGAAAGCATTAACAACCACAATGGCTAGTCCCTAAGGCCGTAGGTATAAAGCCCTCCTACAACCAATAGAAGGTACACACATACACTGACACTTTGAGAGCACATTCTGATTCTTTATTCTGTTTGGTCATTAATCTAACTTTGGCATCAGAGACGTTGTGGCAGGCACCACACCGGTGACCCTCATCGAGCATACCCTCACATACCACAAGGGATTCCATCTGCCCACTCTTACTGACGAGCTTGTGCTTCATCAGTTTGGCGCCGTCTGTGGGGAACGAAATTTTCAGATTCATATTTGAAAACATGGTTTCCATTAATTCTCTACATCCAGATGGAATCCAACCCAGATTCAGCAGCCTTGGCCCAACAAGTTCAAGCCCTTGCAGCCACCATTGAAGAACTCACCAAACAAAACCAAGAAATGAAGCTACGACTCCAGCAGGTTCAACAGGCCCAACAGGACGAAAGCCGGTCCAAGGGTAACTTGGAGGGAGAAGGGGATAGCCACAGGAGGGGTACCCTTCAAAGGCCAGCTACTCCAGACGAAAAGAACTCAGATCTTCTTCAAGAAATGAGGAAAGAGATGGACGAACTAAGGAGCGTCATCAAAGAGAAGACGGACCGGGGCGTAGACAAAATGGTAAGGGCTACGGACTCGCCTTTCACCGCAGCGGTACTTGAATGCCCCGTACCGTCAAAGTTCCGCTTACCTCAACTAGAGCCATTCGACGGACTCAAGGACCCTCAGGATCATCTTAATACCTTTAAGACGACTCTGGGTCTTCAACAACTACCTGACGAGATACTATGTCGTTCCTTCCCAACCACTCTCAAAGGAGCTGCAAGAGAATGGTTCACGAAGTTACAGACCTCGTCCATAGACAACTTCGATCAATTAAGTAGTGCCTTCTTACGCCATTTCATAGGGGGGCAACGTCCAAAAAGACCGGTAGACTACTTACAGTAAAGCAGGGAGAGAAGGAAACTCTAAGGTCATATGTCAAACGATTCACTCGAGAAATTCTGGAGGTGGACGAAGCCGATGACAAGGTGCAGCTGACGACCTTCAAAGCGGGGCTGAGGTCCAGAGATCTTGTGGCCTCCCTCGTAAAGAATCCACCAAAAACGATGGCGGAAATGCTCCTGAAGGCACAGAAGTACATGAATGCTGAAGATGCTTTAGCTGCCATAAAGGATGCCGAGAAGCCAGGCGACAAGGCCAAGAGGGAAGACGATCGCAGGGGGCAGAAGAGAGATCGACCAGATCGTCGGAACAACGACTGGAATAGGAGGAAAGATGATAAGAATCCTCGGATGGTAAGATTTACTCCTCTGGTCATGCCTGTTGACAAGATTTTCACGCAGATCAAGGACGAGCATTATCTCAAATGGCCCAGACCATTGCACTCGTCCCCCAATGTCCGCGACAAGAACAAGTATTGCCGGTTCCACAAGGATCACGGCCACAACACGGAAGATTGCAGGGACCTAAAGGAGCAAATAGAGGAGTTAATACGGAAAGGGAAGTTACAGAAATATGTGAAGAAAGGAGAATATAGCAAGTTCAAAGACGACAATAAAGCCCAGCATGAATCCTTCTCCCGGGATGACGACCGTCCGTCCCAACCTCCAAACAAGGTGATCGGGGAGATCAACACGATTATAGGAGGGCCGTTCTCAGGAGGGTCGTTTAAATCACTCAAAAAGGCATACCAGAGACAGGTTAACAGCGACCCCTTGGTCATAATGTCCTTCAATGAAGGAGACGCCATGGGAGTGAAGCAGCCCCACAACGACCCCTTGGTCATAATGTTAAACATAGAAGGGTTCAATACCAAAAGGATCCTCGTCGATAATGGCAGCTCCGAGGACATCATCTACCTCCCAACATTCCAGCAGCTGAGACTAGATCCAAAAAGACTGCGCCCTTTTGACTCTCCACTCGTCAGTTTCAGTGGAGACAGGGTCTACCCTAAGGGTATAGTGACATTGACGGTGACGGCGGGGACCTACCCAGTGCAGTTGACTCGGCAAGTAGATTTCCTGGTGGTGGATTGTCCCTCATCCTACATTGTCATCATTGGAAGACCCACGCTTAACAAGTGGAAGGCGGCAACGTCAACTTACTGTTTGAAGGTAAAATTCCCAATAGATAATGGTGTCGGTGAAGTGAAAGGAGATCAAGTCCTGGCAAGAGAATGCTACCAAGCCGTCCTGGCTGGGAAGGAGAACCACACGTGGATGATTAAGGAGAAGGAAGAAGATAGGATAGAGGCCCTGGAGACGGTGGAGTTGGTAAAAGGAGAGGCGAACAAGACGACCAAGATAGGAACGATGTTGAGCCCCGAGATGAGAACAAAACTCATAAGGTTCCTCAAAAAGAATCTAGACGTCTTTGCATGGAGTCACGAGGACATGCCGGGCATATCCCCAGAAGTCATCCAGCATAAGTTGAATGTGGACCCAGAATGGAAACCCGTCCAGCAACGATGAAGAACCTTCGTTCCAGAACGAGACCAGGCAATTGCAGAAGAAGTTACCAAACTCCTGACGGTAGGGTTCATCCGGGAGGTGTATTATCCTGAATGGCTAGCAAATGTAGTCCTGGTGAAGAAAGCAAACAGGAAATGGAGGATGTGCGTAGACTTCACTGACCTAAACAAGGCATGCCCAAAGGACAGCTTCCCTCTACCCAGAATAGATCAGCTCGTGGACTCCACAGCCGGACACAAATTACTGACATTCATGGACGCCTTCTCAGGGTACAACCAGATTAGGATGGCTGAGGAAGACCAGGAGAAGACCGCCTTCATCACAAGTCAAGGACTCTACTTTTACCAAGTAATGCCATTTGGGTTGAAGAATGCCCGGGCTACGTACCAGAGGTTGGTGAACAAAATGTTCAGTCGACAAATTGGCAGGAACATGGAAGTGTACGTGGACGATATGCTCGTCAAGAGCAAAGAAGAGCTCGCACACTTGGACGACCTGAAGGAGACATTTACAACCCTCAAAGCACACCAGATGAGATTAAATCCAAGTAAGTGTGTCTTTGGGGTTGCTTCGGGAAAATTCCTAGTATTCATGGTGTCCCAAAGAGGAATAGAAGCAAACCCAGAAAAAGTGCAATCCATTATCGACATGACGTCCCCCAGGACCGTCAAAGAAGTTCAAAAACTCATAGGAAGAATTGCAGCTTTGAACAGGTTTGTTTCTAGGGCTACAGACAAATGCCTGCCCTTTTTCAAGACTTTGAAGCAGGCCTTTGCCTGGACTGACGAATGCGAAGCTGCGTTTCAGGAACTAAAGCGTTATCTGAGCAGCCCACCCCTTCTAAGCCCGTCCAAGGAAGGGGAAAACCTATACTTATACCTGGCAATGTCAGCCTCGGCAGTAAGTGCAGCCCTGATCAGAGAAGAGAACAAGAAACAGCTACCGGTTTACTACGTCAGCCAAGCCTTCCAAGGAGCTGAGTCCAGGTACCCAAAGATCGAGAAGATCGTGTTTGTGCTAATAGTGGCTTCGCGCAAACTAAGGCAATACTTCCAGGCAAATCCCATTCTCGTAATAACGGACCAACCAATCAAGAAATCAATGAACAAGCCCGAAGCTGCAGGAAGAATGGTCCAGTGGGCGATTGAACTTAGTCAGTTTGACATTGAGTACCATCCCAGAACGGCAATCAAGGCGCAAGCATTGGCGGACTTCATCACAGAGTTCACTCTTCCAGATGAAGACAGAATTACCAACGAGGTAGACAGATGGACAATACAAACTGATGGTTCGTCAGGTTAGAGGAAGGGGGGAGTAGGGGTCGTCATAACTACCCCCGACGGAGAAGTGCTGAAATACGGGGTCCAACTAAGATTCCCGGCCACCAACAACGAAGCTGAATACGAGGGGATACTGACGGGACTGAGGCTTGGAAGGGCACTTGGTGCTAAAAAATTGTTGATTCAAAGTAACTCGAAACTAGTGATCGGACAGATCAGGGGAGAATACGAAGCAAAGGAAGAAAGGATGCAGAAATACCTCAAGCTGACGAAACATCTGACTCAGGAGTTCGATGTAGTAGAGTTCATGCAGATCCCAAGGAGCCAGAACATGGGGGCTGACGAAGTCTCAAAACTAGCTTCATCAGAAGAAGGGAAAATTGGCACAGATCTGGCCATGGAGGTCCAAAAACACCCCAGCATTGAAGAAATTGCAACATTCACCATTCAGGGCACAGACAGCTGGATGACGCCCATAATATCCTACCTCCAGGATGGGCACCTCCCTCTAAGCACGGAGGAAGCTAAAAAGATTAAGAAGAGGGCAGCCAGGTTCACGATCCTTAATGATGCCTTATACAAGAGAGGCTTCTCTATGCCTTACTTGAAGTGTGTTGACGAAGAAGAAACTAGATACATCCTAGAAGAAATCCATGGAGGAATTTGCAGCGACCACGCTGGCCCTAGATCCCTGGTGAACAAGGTAATTCGAGCAGGATACTTTTGGCCAACCATGCAGGTAGACGCAGCTGAGATCGTCAAGAGATGTGACAAGTGCCAGCGATACGGGAATGTGCAACAGCTTCCAGCAGAGAGATTGACGACCATAGCTTCTCCATGGCCGTTCACACAATGGGGAATAGACATCGTCGGCCCGTTGCCCCAAGGAAAAGGCCAGGTAAAGTTCCTGCTTGTTGCTATTGATTATTTCACTAAGTGAGTTGAAGCAGAGGCTCTTGCAACGATTACTGAGGCTCGAATTCGGAGCTTTGTGTGGAAGAACATAATCTGCAGGTTCGGGATTCCCTTGACGATCATATCTGACAATGGGAGGCAGTTCGACAGCCAAGGCTTCAGAGAATTCTGTTCAAACCTTGGAATCAAGAATCAGTTCTCATCCCCGGGGCATCCCCAGGCAAACGGACAAACGAAAGTGACGAACAGGACGCTGCTCAAGATTATCAAAACTAGGCTGGACGAGGCGAAAGGTGCTTGGCCAAAAGAACTACCTAATGTCCTGTGGGCTTACAGAACCACAACCAGAACCCCGACAGGAGAAACACCCTTCAGGTTTACCTGTGGCACAGAAACAGTAATCCTAGTAGAAGTTGGGGTAACAAGCATCAGACGAGGAAGTTTCAGTGAAGGACTCAATGACGATGAACTGCGACTTAACCTGGATTGTCTGGATGAAATAAGAGATAATGCATCCAGCAAGATGACAAAGTATCAAAAAAAGATGGCCGAGTACTACAACAAGAGGGTTAAACTCAGGCGACTGGACATAAGAGACCTCGTCCTATGCAAGACCACTACAGCAACTAAAGACCCTACTCAAGGAAAACTGGGTCCTACATGGGAAGGGCCTTACCGCGTCGTTCACTACTCAAGACAAGGAAGTTACCACCTGGAAACCATGGACGGACAAAGGCTCCCTCGACCATGGAACATTGAGCATTTAAAGAAGTACCACGAGTAAATGTAACAGACGAATGCATTCATTCTTGAAATTAATGAAAAAGTTATTCCCCTGACGTATTTGTGCAGGCAATTCTAGTCAATTATAAGGCCCATGAATAACTAAGTAACAAGATTCCGCCTTGACGGATGTAAGTTACTGACGACCACCCTAAAGGGCATGAATAACTAAGTAACAAGATTCCGTCTTGACGGATGTAAGTTATTGACGATAACCTCATGGGTATAAAAAACTAAAGTAACAAGATTCCGCCGTGACGGATGTAAGTTACTGACGATAATCCCATGGGTATAAAAAACTAAAGTAACAAGATTCCGCCTTGACGGATGTAAGTTACTGACGACCATTGTAGCGGATACAAAAGCTAGAAAGGCGATAAAACAACTAAGTGACAAGGTTCCGCTTTGACGGACATAAGTCACTACAGGTACAACCCCTTAGCAAGTGCAAGGGGAAAAGGGAAGAACTATACATCAAATCAAAACAACACTCAAAATGCGTTCAAGACCATCAAAACAATCAGTTAACAGATTGTTGAGGAATAAACAGAGCGCAAGGGTAAGTATGCTTCATTTAAACCCATAACCACTGGGCAATTAACATTGTTTTCAAAATAATTGATTGTTCTGGAATTAGATTTACAAAAAAAAAAAAAAAAAAAAAAAAAAAGGCCCAAAACAAGATGGGCATCCACCGAAAATAAAACAAAAGAAAAAATTTTCTAAGTGTCAAGGTCAGGCATCAGCAGCAGCATCTTCACCGGCAGGTGCATCAGTAGCAGGCTCAGGAGCATCACCATCTGGGGCAGAAGACTGAGCAGCTTCGTCCAGAGCCATCTCCTTGTCCACCTCCTCCAGATCCAAGCTCTCCATGTTGACCCCCGAAAGATGCTTGACAAGATACCTCCTGAGAAGCTCGAAACCTTTAAAATACCAACTGAAGAGTACAGTATTGTACTTGTCAGTGGTTTGGAAAGCCTCCACAAATCTGGCAGCAATGGTTACGAGTTTCTCTTTGGCTGAAAGAAGCTGCTCATCCTTCTCTTGAGTCAACTTGCGCTCAACCCTGAGGTCGTCATCCAGCGCCTTGACCTTCTCCTTCAACAAAGTTGTCTCGTCCATAGAGGCAATCAAGTTCTACTTCAGGTCAGAGTTCTCTTTCTCCAAAGCCTCCATCCGGGTTGTCAGAGATGCCACCTTGGCCTCTTGAGTGAGGTATTCGGTGGTAATATGGAGGCTCTCTCCCAACACCTGGAGGGAATTATAGAGTCTTCAGTAAAAAAAAAAAAAAAAAAAAAAAAAAAAAAGGTGTGGAAGGAGAACACCGTACCTGGACGAGCTTGTGCACATGACGAGAGACGACCTCGTTCAAAGACATGTCGGAAAGAGCCCTCAAATCGGCTGGAGTGACAACCTCGTGAGCCCTGTCCATGGCCAACCTTTCGTCATCCCATATTGTGGACGAACGAGCATTAGCCTTCTCCTTCCCTTTGCCAGTCACGCGCGGCCTTTTGGAGTCGGGAGTAGGGATCTCCTCTATTGACGTGGTTGGAGAGGCCGTCTTCGTCGTCTCAGAAGCTATGGGATGAACGGTATTAACGGGAGTGGGAGCAGGGCTCTTCTCGGTCACGCGCACAGTTTTCTTCCCCAGGTTGGACAGCGGTTTGTCCTTTTTGGATCTCATTTTCGCGTACATGTCTTTGTTAAATTTCGTCGTCATCTCTGCAAGAAGAGAACGTTTATCAGGAATGCCTAAACGCACATAAGAAGAATCAGCACTGACGAGAATAATACTTACTTTTCTTGCCCTCAATACCGACTTGACGAAGAACGTAAGGAGACGGGTCAAGACCGAGGTTGTATAAAGCGAGGGTCCAAGGGTCAACCAGGTTGTCCCAGTTGTCAATCGTCTCAGTGTACCCGATTGCAGTCTCGATACGCTCCTTGTGCCGGCTCTTAAGTTTAGGCCGTCTCTTAACTGTACCAAACAAAAAACAAAGGAGTTAGCAATACTAAAGCCTCAAAGGTGGCAAAATCAAAACGACGGGGAGAAATACTGACGCACCTAAGGTCGGGGTTCTCCACCGACGGAGCAACCTCGGGATATCACCCCAATCACTGCTGGATTGAGTCTCGAAGTCGTCCCCAGACACAAAGAAAAAGCGCGACTTCCAATACCTGAAGGACGAGGGTAAGCCCTTGACAATCCTTGTCTTTCTCTCCCAAGGGACTAACTCATAATACCCCCACTCCTTGGACTCTTTCAAACGGTATAGATAGGTGAGCTCACCCATCCTGATCATATCCCCGTTGGAGGCCAACCATATTTGCATACAGTTGATCATGATCCTCCACGAGTTAGGCATGAGCTGCCCGGGAGCGATACCAAAATGAGCCAAAAGTTCCATCAGGAACGGGTGGACGGGGAGTCTAAGCCTGCAGGTGAAAGTTGACTCATAAAAACATACTTCACCTGGAAAAAAGTGGCAGGCCCTATCTTCGTCCCTAGGTAGACGGACACGAACCCTAGCCGGAAACTGGAACCTATCCTTGAACCTATTTACAGTTTCGGCGTCCAAACCACACACCTCCCTGAGGGTGTAAAAAGCCCTAACCTCCCGAGGACCAGAGACGGCTGTATCCCCTTCCGCTGGGTCGCCACTAGACGACAACCTAGTCTCGAGATCACTAGACCTAACCTCAGACATCAACTCTCTCCTTGCTAAACCCTCGAACCAATTAAGCGATTGACGGAGCAAAGGCAACAATTCGCCCAAAACCACGCTCAGACAATTGCCCTCAAACACAAAATTTTCTAAAAACGAGTAAGTACCCAAAGACCCTCCTAGACGCGCAAAAAGAAATGAGATCGACGGGCAAGCTATCCTAACCTCCAAACTACCAACCATGGAAATATAGAAATCGGAGGGCAGAGAAAAACGATACAAGCTAAATCCCCAGAAAATCAAAGACCAACAAAAGAAGAGAAAGAAAAGGAAACAGAGAATCAGAAACTACACTGCAGTAAAGAAAAAGAAAAATAAAGGAAAAACCAGTGAGGAAAAACGTACCTCCAATGGTGGAACACCAAAAGCACAGCACAGATGATTTGAAGAAAAAGGAAGTCTCAAGAAAAAACGCTCGGAGTATCACTAGGGTATTTTTTCTGTTCTGCTCTCTGAAAAGTAAAAGAAAAATTAAAAGAGGAGAAGTTTTAAACTTAGGCCAAAAAACGATTGAAAAACCAGTGGGAAACCCAAGGGTCATACCATTAATTCCACTGATCATCACACGCCACGTGGCCACGTTGCGTGTAGTGCCGCCACTAAGCATTAAATGCGGAACAGAACCCCAAGAGTCACAAGAAAACTTTTCATCTTCCGTGATCATCATGACACGTCATAGACGACCCCAGAACTTGGGGGGCAACTGATGGGAATGACGAGATTACATCCCACCGACGAAGATAACATTAGTGACGAAGGAAGCATCCTTGACGAAGTCATCCGAAACAACGAGGAAAGCAGTCATCACTGATGAAGGCAGGGGAGTCATTCAATGCAATCAATCAATGACCTGAACAGTTACGAAATCAACCAGGCAGACCGTTGGGAACCTCTAAAAAGTCCCATTATTGGACCAGAGGCGTTACTTGAGAAAGCATTAACAACCACAACGGCTAGTCCCTAAGGCCGTAGGTATAAAGCCCTCCTACAACCAATAGAAGGTACACACATACACTGACACTTTGAGAGCACATTCTGATTCTTTATTCTGTTTGGTCATTAATCTAACTTTGGCATCGGAGACGTTGTGGCAGGCACCACACCGGTGACCCTCATCGAGCATACCCTCACACACCACAAGGGATTCCACCTGCCCACTCTTACTGACGAGCTTGTGCTTCATCAATTTTTATTCAGTTGACCAAGTCTAGCTAAGATTTTACTAAAAGCTAATTTTTTAATCAGATTAATTTTGGTCTTATATTAAAGACCATGAAATTCTCTTTATTTTGACAATTCACGAGCAAAATTAGGCATAAATCAAGCGGTAAACGACAAACTTTCAATATGTCTCCCATGTTCAAGGCCACAAGGCAAACCCAAGTGGTAAGGATAGAGTAATTAGCATGCAGCATGTGTTACATTTGACCATCAATCATAGACAGTAGACACGCCTCCAAATTCCAATGGTTTGTTGAACTTGAATCAGACAATCCTGAGGATGAATCGTCTCAAGCCCAATATCTAGACTCACCAACTAGGCCCAATGGTAAGTCCCCGATTTGCTTTACAATAGCAATAGGTTATGTCGAATACCCAAACTGATAGTTTGGCGTGGTTGGGCATGGCCCATTTTCATTTGTACTTTTGGGTGAAATCATGAACTAGCATTTCTAAGTGGATAATTTGTGGCTAAACCAACAGAGAAGCTTAACAAGACTCAAATTCAAATTTGAGATGCTGCCCCCACTGCCATGCGATCGTGAACTCATTATTCACTTTGGACCAACATTTTGTGGCTATCGGACCAGATAGCTGTCGTTGAAAGGTTGAGTTGAAAAGTAGTAAGCCTTTGGATAATCATCACATCTTTTCTATAGCTAGAATTGTGGCCCAAGTCCAAGTAATGCGAACCTCAATCGACACGCTTTGAGACCCAACAAATAATATTGGAATACTTGTCCAAAAAAGCTAAAATTCAGATTTTGATAGAAGCCCTGACCCAACGTTTATAAATAAAACGTGAATCAAAGGTATAAATAACAGACCTTGACCCAATGATTATAACTGAATCACGAACCAAATGTATAAAATTTGAACGTCACAAGGAAAAATGATAAGTTCAGGGTTCTTGAAGAACCAAGAGAAGAAGCAAAAACTCACGTTTTTCTGATTTTTATATAATAATATGAAAAACGTTTACAGACTTAGGCTGTGTTTGGTTGGATGTAAAATATTTTTTGAAAAGGAAAATATTTTCGGAAAATGAAAATATTTTCAAGTGTTTGGTTGCATTCCAAAAAATATTTTGGAAAATATTTTCTGGTATTTGGTTGTATTCTTGAAAATGCTCTAGAAAACCCATTTTTATCATGTTTCTCACATTTTTTCACATTTTCTCAGCTTCCAAACAAATATATCATCAAATCCAACAAAACCCAAATTCATCAAAACCCAAATTCTCAATAACCAACAAAAAAAAAATTCATCAAATCAAAGATCAACCCAAAATCAGAGAACAACAAAACAAGAACCACCCAGAAGAGGATCGACCCAGAGCAAGCAGATCGGCGATTCGGCGGGACGATCTCAAGTTTGACGAATGGTGTGACGATTTCTGGGTTCGCGATCTTAGGAATGGGTTCAACGACGCGATCTCTCTCTCTCTCTCTCTCTCTCTCTCTCTCTCTCTCTCTCTGTGTTTGCGCGTCTGAGTCCTTCCTTCTCTCGCTCTCTCTCTCTCTTTGGGCATTGCTCAACGAACGAGCTCAGTCTTGGGTTTTCTGGGTTCGTCGAAGCTCTTGGATGTGGATCGATCTCGCCTTCGCCGGTGTTGGGGTGCTGGTGAGATCTCTCTTCCTTGCTGTCTCTCTCTCTCTTCTATTTTCTTGGGGTGGAAGTGATTTGAAGTGAAAATGAGAACGTAAATTATTTTCCGCCCTTTCAGCCTTATTTTACGATCAAACTGAAAACATTTTCAGTTTGACCGAATTTTCAGTAACAGCCAAACATCCACTTTTCCGGAAAAGCATTTTCAAAATCAGTTTGAAGCCAAAACAAATGAAGCCTTAGAGACCTATTAAAGGGCTCCATAAAACTTGACAAACAAGAAAATATAGGAATCAAATTTGACCTAAAAAGCATTAAATACACCTAAAAACAAGGAAGTAAATCATCTAAACCTAAAATAAAGTTTTTTACATAAAAATACCAAAAATAATAAATTACAATAATTAAATAGTAAATTGTATCCTACATCAGACCCCTCCACTTAAAACAAACTCTTCATCGAGTTTATCTTTGAAATCTGAAATCTTCCACTCCAAATAAGCAAATACTTCAAATGCTTTAATAACTTAATCCAGTTCTGAAACTTGAATCCTTCATAAAGTGTAGCATAAAATTTCTTCTCATCTACTTTCAATTTATTTGCAACAACAATCAACAAAGACCGATAATAAAATTAAAATTTCTACTCCAAGAAAATCAACATATTGTATAGTAATTTTCAACAAATCAACTTGAGGATTGTGAGTTGTGGACTCATCCTCATATTTGACCTCAATTGAATCTTCCACAATGTTCTCAATAATTACCATCTCTTCTTTTTTTTTCTTTTTTTGAGCTTGGTGCACGATTTTAACCTAGTGCACGTCACAAAATAAGAATAAGGAATAAAGAACACAAAAAGAACAAGATAGAATGATAACAGGAAACAAAAGATAAATGGATATTAAAACTGATTTTATAACCTGTGCTCTGATACGAAATTATACGAACCTCAATCGATACACTTTGAGACCCAACAAATAATATTGGAATATTTGCCTAAGAAAGTTAAAATTCAGATTTTGATAGAAACCCTGACCCAACGTTTATAAATGAAACGCGAACCAAAGGTATAAGTAACAGACTCCGACCCAATGATTATAACTAAATCATGAACCGAAGGTATAAAATTTGAATGCCATAAGGAAGAATCCCTGATAAGTTCACAGTTTTTGAAGAACCAAGAGAAAAAGCAAAAACTCACGTTTTTCTAATTTTTATTCAATAATATGAAAAACGTTTACAGACTTAGGGGCCTATTTAAGGGCTCCATAAAACTTGAAAGACAATAAAATATATTCTAAAATAACTCTTAATTGATACCTAACCATATTAGGAATCAAATTTGATCAAAGAAGCATTAAATGCACCTAAAAATAAGGAAATAAATCACCTAAACCTAAAATAACGTTTTTTCCATAAAAATACCAAAAATAATAAATTACAATAATTAAATAGTAAATTGTGTCCTACATCACCAAGCCCATGAGAACATGCTAATACAAAAACACTATGCAAACACCAAAACATCGTTTCATTTTTTTTGGATTTTCTTGAGAATAAATTCTTCAAATTAGTTATTAGTGATTTTTAGAACAACTTAATTTTTAAATTCATCCAAATAAGAGGAAGGGGTAGCCATTCTCCTTCTCTCTCCTCTAATTCCTTCTCATATCCTATATACTCTTCTCTCCATTCAAACTTCCAAACACATTGTATCAATTAGGAATCACTTATGACAAGACTTATAGTGTGATTTTAAGTTTGTAGGGAGAGCGAAGGAGAGGGACAAGGGGAAGTAGAAGAAAGGTGAGGGGAAAATTTATCAATTCCCTTTACTTGATGATTTAAAAATTATGTGGGGAGAGGTGAATAGATAATTTTTCCCTTACTTGGATGTTTTAAAAATTAGTAGGGGGAGGTGAAATAAATATTCCTCCCCTAATTTGGATGTTATAAAAATTAAGTACGAAGATAGAAATATTATATTCTTCCCTCCATGAGTTTTATCGCACATAATAAGGTCCTCTATGGTTTCAACACCGCTATATTCTTCACTTGCTCAAATAACGACATAAATCAATACTCACAACTCATACAAACAACCCTCACAAATTTTATCAACATAAACTCACAAACCCAAAACCCCAAAGACATTTTGAAGCTTAAGGCAATGATTTTAAGTTGAATTATTTTAATACCTAATTAATAATTAAATAAAATTTACTTAACTTTTTTATATTATTTTAAATCCATTTTACTTGCAATTTGATCATTTTAGTACACAATCAATCTAAGTAAGATTTTATCAATTTTAATTTATTTAATTCATTATTGCAACTTCAGTTAATAATATAATCTACCATGTGAAAGACTGATTTACAAAATTAAAATTTTAAGTTGCTAGGGAAATCAATTGTCAATGTTACTCGGTAAACTCATGACAAATTTTTTAATATATATTTTTTTTGTGAAACAGTTTAGGATTTGAACTAAATTGAACTTCTAGGATGCGGAAGGGAAAAAAAAAAAATGCAAAACCCCTCATATTGGAATTTTTTATTAATTTTTTTTTTTTCAGTAATTGAGGCCTGGGGTTCTTTTTGTAAAATTTTGGGCCAGGAGATTAGGCCCTGTGCTCAAGCGAACCAAAATGTTGCATGCCAAGCCTATGAGACTAGCGGGCGTGGTCAAGTACTGAAGCTGAGTGTAGAGCATTAGCACATACAACTGCTGAACTTTCTCCAATTGTAGTTTCTCTTTCACGAGATGGGGCATGTGTTTCTTTCTAAACCACCTACTCTGGTGTGATTAACATCAGTGCAACTTAACATAGCGTTGATATAGCTACGAAGCACAAACACTTCAGAATGGGCTGTGTGTCCATGTTGAACACGTATCGAACATGGACACTCCTTGGACACTTTTGCTTGCATGTGCCCAATGTGTCCGACCAAAAAAAGTATTAAAAATTTTAATTTTGGCAATTATTTTACTAACTTTTTAACTTTAATTCTTTGTTTAATACTAATTTTTAATGTTAAAAATTATAAGATTTGGTTATTAATAAATGCTGGTCCTAGTCAGTATTTGATGGGTTATACTTAAAAAAATAGTAATGATTGTATTCTAAACATCATTTAATGGCCACAGAGACAATTTATTATCCGTTATTTCTCTTAAATTAATATTTTTCTAACAATATATAAAAAATAAATGCTTAACAATATACACACAATATAAATAAAAATATATTTAATAATTAATTAATATACCATATACCAATTTGTCATATTACCGAATCATACCCGTACACGTGTTTGTTTGTGACCGTGCTTATTGATTTCTATTTTGTTTGAGAGAAGGTTGCTCAACGGTCTTTAAACAAGCTGAACATCACTTTTATGTCGCTGCAATTGCAGGGGCGTATCGATTATAAGCAAAAATTAGAAGATTAACCGGGAAATAAAGATCAAACTGGCAGGTGAAAGGACATCTAGAGTTTTAGATATCAGTTCTTTGTAATCCTCATTACCTGTAATCTGTTCATAGCAACCAGCCTAGGTGAGGCATTGATATTATTCATGGGGTACATAATATTGTTTCCTCTACATGGATAGGGGCAAAGACTGGATTAATTCTGTAAACTAAGAATTTAAATAGGATAATATAATACATTATACATAATCATACAGATTGGCAATCAGTCCAGGTAAAGTGAAGATGCATGTAGTAGAAAGGCTTAGTATAATGTCCACCGTTAACTTGAATTTCCTTTTACTTACTTTGGTAGAGTTTGCAATTACATTTTATTGTTCATTAATAGGAAAAAGAAATCTCCTTCTAAGGTGATTAGTTTAATATCAAACTCTGCCTCAGCCATCAGTTCTCTTCCTCTCTGAAAGTAAATTAGGCCACCTACCAAAAGAGGAAGAAGAGGAAAAGCTAGGCTCCTGAGTTAGTTACCATGCTCGATCGTCATCAAGCCTCTATTGACATTGCTTCCATCTGGAATGGCCAAAACAACTGAGAAATGCTAATAAGAACTTTATAAAGTCAAATGCAAAAATGGTGAATCACATATGTTTCCTTTTCTTTTATTTCTTTTTTGGGATGAAGAATTGGTTTTTTTTTTTTTTTTTTTTTCCTTAATGAAAAAGAAGAGTATGTTTATTTGTTTCTTTCTTGTTCCTGAGCATGTAACACTCATCTCCTAATAATAATTTTCTTCTATTTATCTGAAAGTGCTTTCCTTGTCTGTGACGGATTGATTTCCTATTTCCATTTTGCTAGAGCTGCATTGCTTCCATGAGTATATTTTCTGGTGAAAATATAAATCAGAAAATCAAAGGATGAACGAAACTAGTTCTACATATAAATATACAGAAGAGCAGACCTGAGAGCAAGATAATAATAATAAAATAAAAAAAAAGTAACAAGTTATGAAAATATATGTGCCCCAACTAAAGGAGATAGAAGGTGAAATTAAAGGGACATTTTTGCTGTGGATTGTCATTCCATGGAGGGACCTATTCTAATTCTTAAGAGCAGGAGTTAATCACTTTGCTTTACCCCAATTCCTGTTATTGTCTTTTGTGTACAAGGCATCCTCTTGCTAGCTTGCCTCTAACCAGACAAAGCATTATTAGCATTGTAGGAAAACTAAAGGCTCCAAAAATAAATAAAAGATTATTTATTTTCCTCCGTATGCTATATGTTCAGATGTAATGTCAATCCCATCACTAGGAATCATCAATTTTCCCATCAAATAGTTTGGATGAATGCATCTATACCAAATGAAGCGTTTCATTTGGTTCCCAATTCAACTATTATTTTTAATCACCAAACTTGAGCCAGTTGAAACACAGTGATATGGGGTACTCAAGGTATGGCTGCTAAACAATTGCTATTAGTCTGGTAATAGGCATTCTTATGCATGCAGCCGGCCAATATTAAGTTGTAAGTTCCAATTTTGTCCTTAATCTACCATTTTTCTGTTAATAGTGATAACAAGTATTTTACCTCGAATGCATTGATCTCTCACTTACATTTTATTTTTAGTTAGATAATAGATCTCCTGTAAAGAAACCAGGTTACATGCTTACATTCCATCTTTAGTTAAAGGATAGATCTCCTGCAAAGAATCCAAGTCCCACCAGTTCCACGTGCATATGACGACAAGATTGTCTTCAATGAATATGATTCCAATACCAATCTCACCTATGTGCTTCCGTACATAATGTTGACATTAATGTTATGTACTTTCAGTTGATACTAAATTGATCCTAAATCTTTCACTTAAATAAAATTTTAGTTATTACAATCATTATTTCTGTTTATTATAAATGATTTATTATTTCTTCAACTTGGTGGTGAAAAAAATATTATACTATATGTAATCTCATTAGCAATTATTTCTTAACAGAAGTTTCACAAAAATACTAATAAAGTTAAATTAACCTTAGATAGAACATGAGCTGCAAATGCAGGGCAAGAAGAGTAGACTAAATGTATTATTGCATGTCTGTGAATTTTTCGTTAATCAGAACAGATTATTGAAGTTGAAATGAGACTTGTAAGTAGCCCATGGCTGACAATTTGTTTCTTTCTATGACATTTTCTTCTGTTAAATGAGTAAAGCATCTAACTTGTGTATGCATGTGTATATGTACTCTTATCATAATCCCTTTTTTACCATCTGATTTTCTGGTTCCTATTTGTGTATCATATTCTCATGTTTGAACAGTTAAATTGATCATTTATGTCTGTATATATATCTTCAAAATAGTATGCATATAAAATACCTTATGGTGTATGTATATGAGCATAGGTTTCAAGTATTTTACCTTGAATGGATTGATCACCCACTTATATTGTCTTTAATTAAAAGGTAGATCTCCTGAAAGATTCCAAGTTACATGAATTCCAGGAGCATATGACGACAAGATCATCACTTACATTCCATCTTTAGTTGAAGGATAGATCTCCTGCAATGAATCCAAATCACATCAATTCCACGTGCATATGACGACAAGATTGTCTTAAATGAATATGACTCCAAAGTCGGTCTCACTTATGTGCTTCTTCACTTTATTTTTGGCATTAATGTTATGTACTTTCAAGGTTGATACTAAATTGGTCCAGAATCTTTCACTTAGATAAAATTTATAGTTATTACAAACAGTAGTTATGTTTACTGTAAATGATTTCTAGTTTCTTCAACTCGATGGCAAAAAAAATTTATATTATATGTAATCTCACAAGCAATTATTTCTTAACAGAAGTTTCATGAAAATACTCATAAAGCTAAGTTAACCTTAGTTTTATGAGCTGCAATTGCAGGGCAAGAAGAGCAGAGTAAATGTATCAGTGCATATCTGTGAATTGTTTTCTTTGATCAGACAAATGATTTAAGTTGAAATGAGATTTGAAAGTAGCCCATGGCTGAAAATTTGTTTATTTCTGTTACATTTTCTTCTGTCAAAGAGTAAATAATGTAACGTGCGTACGTGTATTCTTATCATAATCATAAACTAGGGTAGAAGAAACCTATGCATATATAGGTACACAATAAGGCATTTATAAGCATACTATTGTTGAAGATATATATACATAGATAAACCATCACTTTAGCTCATAAAAAATGAAAAATATGATATGCAAATAGAAACTAGAAAAGAAGATGGTAAAGAAGGGGTTAAACAAAAGAGATTGAGGTAAGAATAGAAAGGAGCACAATCTAAGGAGTAGTTCAATTAAATGTTCTTTGGGATGAATTCACACCTCTGTAACATAATGGATTTAAAATTTTAGATTTTTGGAAACTTAGATTCATTATTTACTTCAAGGCTTTGTCTAACTCTTTAACAACACAAAAGTTTCCAACCTCAACTTTATTACCAAGTTTTATGCAGAATTTGTCACTGTTATGAAAATTACAGATGTTTCCAATTCAATTACAGTATTTCACATTTATGAATGCCTTTTATGAGAATGTAATAGAAATGTAATTTATGCTACACAATGTACATCAAGCTTTTAACAAAATTTCTACTACACTCTTGATTTTCATGCCCTCTAAAAAGTATGTAACTTAAATGCACAAGCGACCTTAAGATAAATATCGACATGAATTATCTGTGCATATCTAGATAGATTCTAATTTCAAATGCATGAGTTAATGTGCATTTGTGAATTGCATCTCATAAGATTACCTTTGATATTTTCTGATGAAAAAAAGTCAAAGCTCTTATTAGAAAAATCCAAGTAAGTTGATTTACTTTTCAAGGAAAAAATTCAAATTCAGTCAGTATGCATATTTGTAAGGGATTTAGATTATAAATATGGTCTTATCCTGAGAAAGCGTAGCACGTGGCTGCAGCGCATCATAGAAAGCTAGGCTCTAGTCCTCATGAAATCGATCGATCAATATGCTTTATAATCATAACCCATGAATGGAAATGGACAGTTAAGATTAGTTTTCAAATCTATATCGAACCACTTCAGTCCATTGGATGGTCCTTATTTGAAATCAACGTTGATGATCATTAGATTAGATTTGTATCCCATTTTACGTACTGATATCTTACCTCTGTCAGTGAAGGTTGTGTGTGGATTTATTCAAGCAATTAAAAAAACCAAAGGCCTGGTAATTGTCCAGCTATACTTTAAACACCTAGCATTAAAGAACAATGAATTTTCTACCTCAGCCAGCATCAAAATTAATTACCTTACTAATACATCATAATCACATATAATCTAGAGTTATAGATTTTTTAACCTATATACAAATTCAGTTTTAATGTCCTGACCCTTCTATTTACTTGTATTCCAATTCTACCCCATATCATGCCCCCTATATATACTCTTGGGTTGATAGAGTTAGAGCATGAGTGAAAGCCTTCAAAGCAGTAACCATGACAAGGAAGAAGGTCAAACTTATGTGGATTGTGAATGATAGTGCTAGGAAAGCCAGTTTCAAAAAAAGGAGGGTGGGATTATTGAAAAAAGTGAGTGAGCTGACCACCTTGTGTGGTGTGAATGCTTTTGTCGTCATCTATGGCCCTGACAATGAGGAGCCAGCAGCTTGGCCCTCCCGCCAGGTGGTGCAACAACTGCTGACAAGGTTCCAGAGCGTGCCAGAAATGGAGAGGCACAAGAAAATGATGAACCAAGAGACTTATCTCCGTGAGAGGGCAACCAAAACGCAAGAACAGCTGCGGAAACAACAGAGGAAGAACAAAGAAATGGAGATGGGTCATCTCATGCACCAAGTAGATCAAGGTAAGGGATTGGCAGAACTTGAACTGTGTGAAATGACAGGTTTGGCGTGGATGCTGGAGGAGAAGATCAAGGAGAACAGGAAAAGGATGGATTATTTCCAGCAGGTTTCAGGTTCTATGCCTCCTCCACCTCCTGATTCGGATGACATAGGCCGAGCAGGAGGCAGTACAGGTGCTGATCAGGGTAGGGCTCCCACAGAGTCTTACATGTGGGAACCATGGTTTGTTGAAATGATAAGCCAACATGAAAAAAAAGCTGCTGCCAGTAACAGCAGTGTTAGGAGTGACATGGGGCTACCACCAAATTCATATATTGGTGGTCCTAGCGGTGCTAGTGACATGGGGCCGATACCTTATGGGAACTATGGAGGAACTGGAGGTGGGATTGAGATGGGGTTGCCTTATGGGAATTTTATAGGTGCTAGTAGTACTGGAGGAAGTGAGATGGGAGTCCTGCCTTATGGGAATTATGGAGTTAACAGTGGTGTGAATGTGAATGATCACATGGAGCTCCCTCATGGGAATTATGGAGCCACTGGTGGAGGAGGAAATAATATGGGGATGGGGTTTCCTTATCATGGGAATATGAGAGGTGCTGCTGCTGGAGGTGACATGGGGGTTGGCATGATGCCTCATGGAGGTAACATTGGATCTGGAGGAGGTGGAAGTGACATGGGGCTGCCTGGGTACTATGGAGGAGGCAGTGCTGGACCTGGAAGTGATGCAGGGCTGCCTTATGATGTCACCAAATCATGGCAACAAAGAAGCATTACTGGGCCTGGAAGTGATGCAGGGCTGCCTTATGATGTCACCAAACCATGGCAAGCTCACTTTTTCAATCCTTAGATTTTGGATCCTAGATCTAAAAGGTCAGTGATTATGTTCATTCATATATTAATTTTCTCTATTGCAGTCGTATGTTTCTCTCTTTCAATGTTATGTAACAGTTTTGTTCTTGTCTCTTTTGTTTATGCTTTGTAGCAGAAACTATTTGGAGGTAGCAGTGTTGGAAGTGATGCAGGATTGCCTTATGATCCAGACAATGGCCTTACTTTATCATCCGAAGAATGGCCTTACTTTTTCTCTCCTTATATTGGAGCAGTTTCTTTTCTAGTTTTGTTGTTTGATCTAATAGGCATGTTGTTAGGTTCCTTTTATGGCTTTTATGTCTGATTCATGTTTGGCCATAAATTTCTCTATACAGTGATGTTCTATACAGTAATGTTATGTTTTTCTCTTCTAATTTCAAGCAATAGCAGTCCTTTTCGGTTTATGTATGTTGCAGAAATAATTAAAAGAACTAAGATATGAAGCCTCCTAATGAATGGGAACAAAATAAAATGAGTACAAATTTATAACTTCACATATTCTATTTCTATACCAAAAACGACTTGAAAAAGGTTATAGGTACATGCCTTGAGAATTTTATCTTGCTTCACCCGTTACAAGCCAATGAGCCATCATCATTGCACTGCATTTATTGACGAAAGTTAATAATTTGGCAAACAACTGGTGCGACTCCGATGACTACCACATGCCCACTTCACTGAAAACACAGGAAAAATAGTTCTGAGATTTAAACATGACGTGAAGAAAGTCCAAGACTAACAAATAACAATCACTAAAATGTTAGTAGTAAAATATACAAGGAAACTATTGAAGTTGCTACCCATTTACCATAAAATGCTTACAGACTGATCTAGCAATGAATGTATTTGGTGTCAACTCGACATCCTTTTTTTTTTTTTTTTGAGAAATAAACACAGATGAGAGTAGATGGGGTTTTAAGTAAACTGAAGGCACACTACAATCAACTCAAAAACCAGGGTATACTTTAAGAAATGGTGGAGTAAGTTATAATACACATAACACTCTCTTAAGAAATTTTGGATATTTACTTCTTCTTATTCTTCTTCTTCTTTTTTCTATTTTAGAAACAAACATACAGGAGAGAGAGGTTGGGTTTCTAATATGAAAACACACCACAAACTTCACTCAAAATCCATAGTAAACTTTTAAGAAAGAATGAGGCATAAACAAAGTCAGATACTTAATCTTTTTTTTTTTTAAGAAACAAACACACAAGGAGAGAGAGGGTGACCTCAACAACTTGATAACCAGATGTCTGAAATTATTTTTTTAGGACTAGTGATAAATCAATTTGTAAAACTTTTATAGTAAAACCAATATTATTCCTAACATTACTGAAAAGACATCTAATCATTTTTGTTATTATTAATTTTCTACCCTAAAACATCCTTTGTTCGTCTAATGTTTAAGTGGGGTACGATAAAGATTAGTGCTTTAGCCACAAATTTTCCCGTGATTTTTACAATTTTTTTTTTTCACGTGTCCAGTACTAATAACATTTTATTATCTATCATTAATAACTTCTTACCTTAAGAGTTGTGGAAAAAAAAATTAAAATTTGTGTATCTAAACCTGCTAGTATAATAATACCAATCAGAAGAGAATTGCAGAGACAACGCATGCTGCGGTATTGTTGTTTGTTGTTGGTGTTACTATAAAGGGCAAAATTTTCCTCCAAACCGGTTTGGTAGAATCTCCTTCCACCACTTATGTCTATTCATAAAATCATTTACATTTATTATATAAACAAGTTATATTACTTATTAAAACTGTCATATGAATAAAGTTACACGTGAATGATCATTTCAACTGCCACGTACTATTTTTGAGAATGTTTCTACAAAATGATTAGGAGGTAAATTCCATCCTATTATGAATGTATTTATTAAGGCATTCGTGACTATCACGCGCAAACATATTTTAGAGCACCATCTGCCAATTTAAGAGAGAATACAGATAGGTAGATTAAAAGTGTGCAAAGCGGGCAAGGGTTTCAATTTACAGATACATATCCAAAAGAAATGGTACAGACAATAAATTTCACATTTTTCAGAAAAGTTGAGTTGGTAGGTATGTCTTGGTTGTTATCTAGGTACACCATTGATATTACTTTTCTTTTAATTAAAAACTTATATTGGCGGTTTGTGAAATATATTTTAAAAAATTTTGTGACCTTATAATCATTGCATAATAAAAACCAAAACAAGAAAGAAGATAGTAACACGCATCTTCTAACAAAATGTGGATTAGAAGAATGGTATAACTTTTGATGTAGTGTATGCATTTTGTAAAGACTTTGTGGTAGACTGAAATTAGCACCCACGTTTGGATGTAGTGCTTTGGTTAACTGCAGATTTTTGAACATACAACGCCTTTATATACTTAATGCATATTTGGTAACTACAACTCAAACTATTTTCCCCCTAGACCTCCAAGTACTTACTACATGGGGAGGTATTAATTTAGTTATAAGGCCTTTAACACGTGAGAATAGATCTAGTAATAGAAAGACTATTTTTATGTAATAATCATTGAGTTTGGCTTACCTCTTGTGTTTTTTTTAATTGGAATTTCTTTTTATTTTAATGAGAAACTGCCACATCACTTACTAACTAAATAAAATGTGGAGATTAAAACCTACTACCACTTGTTATTGTGTATTTAAAACAAAAGGAAATCTCTAGTTAAAAAGATACTGGAGGTAAGCTAAAACCATAATCATTCAACTGTTTGTTTGCACTTTCATTATAGTGAATAGTTATTTTTTATCAAAAGATCCGTAATAGACTAATAACTATTCCTTTAGTCACATAATATCTAAAAAAAAATTCTTCATAAATTATCAATCCAAAAATTATTAATCCCGCCACTCCCTAAAAGATTATATATATATATATATATATATATATGTGTGTGTGTGTGTGTGTGTGTGTGTGAGTGTGCGCGCACGTGCGTGTAAAATGTTGGTAACAGTGTAAGATTTTTATTATTATTATCAATAAAATTCTCCTCATGGATGGTTATTTTAACCACCAAGTATATGGGTTACCGTTAATATTACTTTATTGTTTATTATTAATAACTTGACACATCAACAATTGTAAAATATTTTATACAATGAGTAATGTTATAGTTATAAACTATTTTACAATATTTTTACAAAATGTTAATGCGGCCAACCTTTTATTGGTTTTCATCTAGGCCTACCATTAATATCACTTCTTCATTTACCAATAATCACTCACCATATTAGTAATTTGTAATTTTTTTTTTTTTTTGTAAAAGAGTTTGTATCTCTAATATTATTCTTATAAAATTATTGTGACTTTAGAATTATTGCACGGTGAAATGGAAACAAGAAGGTAGAAGATACTAATATGCATCTTACAATGAAATGTGGATTAAGAGAATGGTGTAACACTTTAGATGTAGTGTGTGTATTATGTAGAGACTTTGTGGGGGACTTAAATTAGTACCAATGTGTGGATGAAGTGTTTTGGTAGACTTCGGATTTTTGAATACAACGTGTCTAAATTTACTTAATGCATGTTTCTTATGCGAGAATAGATTCATGAATAGAATGACTATTCCTTTATAATAATCATTCAATTTTTTGGTTGCACTTATTACGGGAAATAGCTATTCATTATTAAAAGATCTGAAATAGTTATTCCTTAAGTTATGTAACAGCCTAACAACTAAACAAAATAAAAAATTCTCCTAAAATTATCACCTATCACTCCCTGAAGGATCTCTATTTATCTCTCTCTCTCTCTCTCTCTCTCTCTCTCTCTCTCTCTCTCTATATATATATATATATATATATATTGTTTTTTGGTAATGGTGTAAGATGATGATGATGGTTATATTATTATTATTAATAACTAGCCACGAACCCACACGTGCGCTTGATAATTATTTTTATGGTGGTTTTATTAAAAAAAAATTTACAATTTAAACTAATCTAATAATGAGTAATGTATTTCGTAATTATATTTTTATTTATCATAGGAACAATCATAAATGTAATAAAGAAACAATCCAAAACACCAAAAAAAGTAAACTAAAAAAAAATAATAAAACTTAACAATGATTAATTGAACCAATATTAGGATAAAATTTTGTTTTTGATAATCTATTAAGGTTATTTTCTTTGTAGAAATTATAATTTTGGCCACCCAAAACATATTAGCAAATAAAAAATTATTAGCAAAATCTAAGAATTAAATTTCTATACATGCATTGTTATAAAATAATAATAATAAAAATAAAATTAAAAAAGTTAAAATTTGTCACCTATCCGATTATTTTCATTTGGCTAACATTTGCTTTTCTTTAAATGAATGGCATTATAGAGTACTTCTAATACAACTATTAAGAGTATTTTGTCCGCCATAAAGGATTATAAAATAAATAAAAATTAGTAAAAGTCTCATAGTTTAACATCTAAATTGAGCACTATAAAAAATCATGCTATATAACAGAATAAATACCAAATTATCCAACTCATGCTATGTAATAGAATAATATTATATTTTTATATGCTATATTTAATTCTTTAGAACGCAATAGGATAACATTTAACAATCAAAGAGAATAAAAAATAAATAAAAAACAATAACAACGATTTAAAAAAAAAAAAAAACTAAATTGCATCAACCCAAAATAGAGTTTTAAAGAATATAAAAAATTATCAACCTTAAGTAGAGATGCAAGAAAAATAATAAAAAAAAATCCACCAAAAAATTTAGACACAGAGAGAGAGAGAGGGAGAGAGAGAACCATTTTTTTTGTGAGGGAAAACTATGCATAGAATAGAAGAGATAGTAACAAATTTATAGTAAGAAAGTGTGAATAAGAAGAGACAAAAATAAAAGGAAGATGAAGGGAAAGAGGAAGAATGATATTAATGTAGAGGGTAGTGGGGAGATGAAAAGATAAAGGGGGAGATGAAAAGGTAAGGGAGGGAGAAAGATTGAAGTAGTGGGGAGATGAAATGGTAAGGGAGAGAGAAAGGTTGGAGAAGTGTAAATATTAAAAAAAAATGTTAAAAACAATTATAGGAAAATTGAAAAAAAAGAAAAAAGAAAAGAAACCTAAGTTTAGGATTTTTTTTTTTTTTCCCTCCTCCTCCTTTAAGTTGAAAAGACTCACACAAAACCCAAAGTTGAATTGAAAAGATTTTAGATTGGGCTTGATAGTGGAACTAAATAAATAAAAGGTGGGTTGGATTAATTATATAGATTTATTATAGGGTGATAGTGGAAGTAAATAAATAAGTAGTGGGGTGCATTTATACGGCTGAAAATTGTAAAAACCATTTTAAAATTGTAAGACAAATTATATTTAAAAAAAAAAAAAAAATGACGTGGCAGCTGATGTGGCACAATGTGAGAACAGCAGTATTAAACGCTACGCTTCAGCTTTTAGAAATATATTAGTTTTTTTTTTTTTTTTTCCTCCTCCTCCTTTAAGCTGAAAAGGCTCACACAAAACCCTAAAGCTGAATTGGAAACACTTTGGGTTGGACTTGATAGTGGAACTAAATAAATAAGAGGTGGGTTGGATTAATTATATAGATTTATTATATGGTGATAGTGAAAATAAATAAATAAGTAGTGGGCTAGATTTATTATAGGGTGATAGTGAAAGTAAATAAATAAGACTTGATAGTGGAACTAAATAAATAAGAGGTGGGTTGGATTAATTATATAGATTTATTACAGGGTGATAGTGGAAGTAAATAAATTAGTGGGCTAGATTTATTATAGAGTGATAGTGAAAGTAAATAAATAAGTAGTGATGTGCATTTATAGGGCTGAAAATTGTAAAAACCATTTTAAAATTGTAGGACAAATTATATTAAAAAAAAAAAATGACATGACAGCTGATGTGGTGTAACATGAGAACAGCAGCATTAAACACTACGCTTCAACTTTTAGTTATATATATATAGATTTAATGTAACATTTGTAGCTACTTTTTTTTTAAAGTGGCGCTGTCTTTTACTCATTTAACTAGAAAAATCATGGTACAATGCATTAAGAGCTGGTGGAGGGGCATCCTCCATCCAATACATATCTTCCTTTGCATGTTTTGCATACCGAGCCAAAACATGCACCACAGAGTTTGCACCCCTATTGACACAGCTGAAACTAACCCATCTTAGACCATGAGCCAGCCATTGAATATCTTGAATAATATGGCCAAGATGTGACTGGGTTGCTCCTGAGGATGTGAGAACTTGCATGACCACAGCATTGTCCCTTTCCACGATCAGCTCTGTGAAGCCAGCGTCGATGGCAAACTCCATGGCCTTTCTGCATGCTATAGTCTCAGCCTCTTCACTATCATTCACGGGTGGACCTCTTACGGACATCGAAGCCATCACATCTCCCTCTTCGTTGTGAATGATTGCCCCAGCACCAGAGCAATTTAAGTCCAAAAAAATTGCGGCATCGAAGTTTAGCTTTAGAGCTTGGTACAGAGGGGGTTGCCAGGTTCTTGTAGTAGCACTGGAGGGGCTCATTGGAGCTTGGAGTTGTTCTTGTGTTTGATGGAACTCATCCAAGAACTCCCTAGCCCTTTTATTTAGCCACCGTGGATCCTTCACTTTACCCCATGCGCCACCTCGTTCCTCTAGTTCCATATCATCCACGATTGAACTAGGAATAACTCAAACTAGGCTGAGGACAGTCTATTCATCATCTCATGGAATAATTCAAGCATATCCAGCTAGCCTTGACCACTTTTTTGCAGTTTAACCAAGCACCCCGCCCATACATCCTTTGCAACAGCACATTCCCATATGGCATGGACCCCTGTTTCAGGCACCCCAGAACAGAGCATACAACTATCATCCTTTATAATTTTCCTTCGTACCAAATTTACCCATGTAGGCAATATGTCTTGGCAAGCTCTCCAGCTAAAGACCTTGATTTTATTTGGCACATTAGTTTTCCATAGTGTTGTCCAAATTTTGCCACTAACAGGTCTTGTGGACGTCTCTACCACATGTTCATTTTTCTGGATTTGTTTCGCCACGTGATAACTCGATTTAACCGAGTACACCCCCTGTTTATTGTGTTGCCATACTACTGCATCCGACGTGTGTCTGTGGCTCAGCGGTATTCTTAGGATAGCATTAGCATCGTCCTTGTGAAATTTTTCAGTGATTAGCTCTCTTCTCCACCATTTCAGGTCCAGGTCTATAAGCTCTGAGACATGCCATTCCCATTCCTCCTCGCCTGGTGGGTGAAGCACACCATTTGTTGGGTGATTTGGGATCGACCTGTCTGATAGGACTCTAATATTTGAGCCATCCCCAACTCTCTAGTAGCACCCCTTTAATAGGATTGGTTTGGCTGCCATAATGAGCTTCTACACATAGGAAGAGGCCGGTGAGTCAGAAGCCTACAAGAAGTGACTCCGTGGAAAATATTTGGCTTTGAAACACCTTGCCATTAACGATTCTTGCTCCTATATTAACCTCCACCCTTGTTTTGCCAACATGGCAAGGTTGAAGGTCCTAAGATCTCGAAAGCCCATACCTCCCACCCTTTTGGCTTATGTTAATTTACTCCAACTCTTCCAATGGATTTTCCTCTCATCCCCCACCTACCCCTACCAGAATTTTGCACACATTGAATCCAATTCATCACACAGCTTCTTGGGTAATTGAAACACCCCTATGGAATATGTAGGAATAGACTGAGCAACAGCCTTAATCAACACCTCCTTCCCTGCTCTAGATATCTTTCCCTTCCAACCCTGAAGCTTTTTCCATACCCTATCTTTGAGGTTTGAAAAGGAGAGGTATTTTGTTCGACCTATTAACGTAGGCAGGCCCAAATAAGTGTCAAACTTCACCACCTCTTTGACCCCCAATGATTCTTTAATCCAATGTTTCTGCTCCATTGGAGTATTGCCACTAAAGAACACTGAGGATTTCTCCATGTTAATACATTGTCTGGATGCCCCAGCATACACTTGCAAAATCTCAACAATCTCCTGGACTTCACGTTAGTTGGCTTGACAAAAAATCACTGAATCATCTGCAAACAAGAAATTTGTAATTCTTGGAGCTCGCCTACATAAAGAAACTCCATGTATTCTCCTTTCATTTTCAGCTCTTTGTAAAAGTGAAGTGAAGCCCTCTGTACATAACAAGAACAAATAAGGTGAGAAAGGATCTCCTTGACGGAGTCCTCTAGATGGAGTAATATGGCCATAGGGTTTCCCATTAATTAGAATAGAAAAAGTGGATGTAGTAACACAACACATCACTCTATCTACCCAAGACTCAAGAAAACCCATCTTAATCATAATACCTCGAAGGAAATTCCATTCAACCCGATCATAAGCCTTACTTATGTCTAATTTCAGTGCAAGGGATCCCTTCTTTCCTTTTTTACGACCATTCATGGTATGTAGTGTCTCATAAGCCACCAAAAAATTATCTATAATAAGGCGACCAGGCACAAAGACACTTTGGGTTGGGGAGATTATGTGGCGGAGAATTTGTTTCAATCTATTTGCTAGTACCTTGGAGATTATTTTATATATGACATTACATAGGCTGATAAGGCGGAAATCAGATATTTTTTCAGGGGCTTTAATCTTGGGGATTAGAACAATATGAGTGTGATTTATTTCAAGCACCATATGACCAAATTTTAGAAAATCTAACACTGCATTGACTACTGTATCACCCACAACATGCCAGTACTTTTGATAAAAAAGAGCGTTTATACTGTCGGGTCCAGGAGCTTTTGTTGGTGCCATTTGGAATAATGCTGCTTTGATCTCTTCTGCACTAAAGTCACCACCCAACACTTGTTGCATATCAGGAGTGATGTTTGGAGTAACAGTATCAAGACATTCCTCTATTCTTCCACATGTACCTGCCATAAACAACTTCTCAAAATAATCTTGCGCCACCCTTGTAATATCCTCCACCCCTTCCACCCACATGTTCTCATCATTTTTTATGCTCTAAATATAATTCTGTCGTCTTCGTTGGGATGCTTTGGTATGGAAGAACTTTGTATTCTTATCTCCATGTTTCAGCCAAGACAGCCTAGCTCTTTGTGCCCAATAAATTTCTTGCTTGAGAAGTAAAGCATCAAGACACCTGCTAACCATCAGAAATTCTGCTCTGCTCTCCTCGGTAAGATCCGCTACATTCAACTCTTCAAGTTGTTTTTGAAGCTTCTTAATCTCCTTTGAATCGGGTTGGGCAATGGACGAACCCCACGCTTGTAACTCCAATGCACATGTTGCAATATTTTGTTTTGCCAAGCCCAAACCCGAAACATTAGAACTACCCTTTTCCCATGCTGTTTTGATCACTCCCTCAATTCATTAGACAACAACCAAGTTTCCTCAAACTTGAATCCCCTATAACCCTTTTGTCTTAACTTCTTGCGGCCTTGAACTTGCAAAAGGATGGGAAGGTGGTCAGAGGCATGAGGAGGTAGATGGGTCACTGAACTATGTGGAAATCTTGCCCTCCAATCCATAGTTGTCGTAGCCCTGTCCAGCCTCAATCTAGTGTTTGCATCTCCCGGCCTTTTATTATTCCATGTGTATTTGTAACTTCTAAAACCCAAGTCTTGAAGCTAACAATGATCCAGAGCATCACAGAATGCATCTATTTAGCTGTACTAGGGCTGCCTCTTGCTTAACTTCTCTGTAGAGTTTTGGATGGCATTAAAATCGCCAATACAAACCCATGGGCTGTCCACCACAGATTTGATGTGGTGCATAAGCTCCCAAGATTTAACTTTCTGGCAAGCTTTAGGCCACCCATAAAAGCCTGATAAGAACCACCTAAAGCTGTCATCTTCCATTACCTTGACCAAGATATGATTTGCAGTATAGTTGATCAACTCCATGCGCACATCGTTCTTCCATATCAAAGCTATACCTCCACCTGAGTTTGGGTTCTCCACCACAATACGGTTAGGAAATGGCAAGTCACCACAGAAATAATCAAAACCCTCCTTATCTAGTCTTGTCTCCATCAAGAAACAAACCATGGGAGCTTGATCCCTCACTAACTTGTGAAGGCTTCGAACTGTCCAAGGGTTCCCAAGCCCTTGGCAATTCCAGCTTAGTATTTTCATTGCGTCCGGTAAGGGTGATCAGCCACCCTCGCTGATATCTCATCTTCACCCTTTCCATATGATTCTACTCTGCTTCATTTTCCAGTTTGAGCTTCGAACTCCATGTCATATTCGTTCCCCACTGTCTCTGTAAGCACCCGTTTCCCTAACATTGAAATTTGCTCTTTATTTCCTTTCTCGCCAGCCCATAATCCTTTCTACCAATCCTAGTTCACGTGCCTTTGGGCTTACGTTCAGCCAGCCCCTCTTGCATGGTAACATCCACATGACCAGTTTGGGTGGGGTCCTTCATGAATTCTGTAATTGATTTTGCTTCCGTGTGTTCCCTGTCTATTTCCTTCACTTCAATGCTTTCCTTATTTGACTTCATGACAGCTTTCAAATTGACATTTACGTTACTTCCTCTCATATCGTTGTTTTCAACTCTTTCCATATCAGTCCTCATTATTGCCTTTAATGTAGGATTTTGTACCTGAACATCCGTTACTCCCCCTGATTTTGCGCCGTCTCCATTCTTGGCCTCCCTAGGGCATCCATTGGTAATTATCTCTGCCGCCGTCTCCCTGGATTTACCCGCCGACCGACCACTGTGAAATTCCTCTTGGTCTTTTCCTTTCTCTGGGTTTGGTGTATGATCCTGCTTTGCATTACGTTTCACCAGTGACCGACTCCGTCCCCTGGTGACTTTCAACCAATCCCCATACTGAAGCTCTGCCTCTGCCCCTTGCTTTGATGGAGCAAAATAGCTAGCACAGTGGCGCAAGTCATGCCCCAAGACACCACAGTAGTGACATAGCATAGGGAGTCTCTCATATTTAAAAGTGACCCAATGCCGCGCACCGTCCATACCTGCTAAAAAACCTCCTTGCCTTAGGGGTTTTGAGATTGGCAACGCTATTTTTACCCTCATAAAAATGCTAGGATCATCCAGCTTGCGCCGTTTTTCTACCTCCACTACATTGCCCAACCTGCCTCCCACCTCAGTAGCTACTTTGGGTGACACCATGTCAAAGGGTGCACCCCATATTTGGAGCCATAAAGAGGCATGGTTTAGACGGACATTATTCGCATTCATCCCCTTTCGCCATTTTGTGAGTAAGAGCATTTACTTGTCAAAAGACCAGGGTCCTCCATTAAGAATCCGTTCTAAATCAAACTCTGAGTTGAATTTGAATTGGAAGAGATTTGATCCCACGTCAACCATCTGCACCTTATCATCTAGTCCCCAAGCTCTCCTTAATGTGTTTTTTGCTGCCTTCTTGTTAAACGTTTGCACGTGAGAAATTTGCCAATCAAGCTTAGAGTGCAACTCTCAATCTCAGCTCGTCTGTCTTCATCAGCAATCTCAATTGTCTCTTCTTCATCAGCAGTAAGTTTCATGTTTTCCAAGCAATGTATTACGTCATCAGCCATGAGCACCCAGAAACGTTGTCTCTCTATTAAGGATACAAGATGTATTTGGTGGATAAAAAACAGAAGAACATTACCCTTAGGACTAGCCAAGGGAGGGATGGGCTCGTTTGTGAAAAAATGAGAGAGAAAGCTCCTACAGAGAGGAGAGGGTAAACATTAACGTGGTATTAATTAGTAGTGCTTCATAAGTAATAGTAATTTTTAAAGTTTGCAAAATTAACATTTATAGCTACTAGTTGTGATAATTCATTTAAAAAAAAAAAAAAAAAACTGTTGATAAGAATAAGGCTAATCACTTTATATTATGGTATGAAATTTAATTTAAAAAATTAAAAACTCATTTATTTCTAATCTACTAATTTAAATTTCATATATATATATATATATATATATTATGTAACATGTATTATATATATATATATATATATATATTTTAAAGCTTGTCTTGTATATCATCATTTTATTCAAGCGTGAGAATTTTTCATGATTAGAATCTAATTTTTAGGGTAGATATGTCAATTTTTTAATACATTTTTTAACATTTATGGAGAACAATTTTGAACAAAGACAATGAAATTAATTGTTCTACTCCTATGTTATCACCAAACAAATGCACAAGAATAGTTATTCCATCACAACTTCTTGTATTACTTGTAATACATATTCATATTTCAATGTAATGATTATAGTGTACCAAATGTTCACTTATTATTTTCCTTGATCCCACAAAGGGGAAGTGTGAAGATGGATTTTAAAAGGTAATAATAATAGGTTAAAATTTTATATAGTCCAATGACTTTTACTTTCAATTATTAATTTAGTTCCTAAAATTTAATTTTCTCCAATTTAGTCTCTCACTTTATAAAAATGAATTAATATGGTCCTTCCATCCAAATCTACTACCAAATGACGTTATTTAAATTTTTTTTTATTAAAAAATTAATTGAAAACAATCATGAGATGCCTCATCTAATAGATCTCATTGTTTGATGATTTTTTAAAAATGTTTAAACAACTTTATTTACTAATAGATTTTAATAGAATGATCAAAATGAGTCATTTTACCAAAGTTAAGGACTAAATTGAAAATAATTAAATAATAAGGACTAAATTGAAAATTGAAGTAAAAAGGTCAGGGTCTTCTTAGAACTTAAATAAATAAATAAAAAGTAAGGGACTATATGGTCTAAATTCAGGTTGTAAATGAACCAAGCAATTTATGAACAACTCAAGCTCAACAGAGGGAAAAAAAAAAAACTTGTTTATGTTCGTTTATTTAGAAAACAAGCCAAGTTCAAGCCATAAGTTTAGGCTTGATTATTAAATGAGTCTAGCTCAAACATAATAATGTATTCATGAATAAGCTTGTGAACATGATGGCTCAATTTAACCATATATAATATTATATTTTTAAATGCATACTTGTCGAAAAATATATTTATATAGACTTGAAGTTGGATATATAAGTTTGTTAATAGGTTCACATGAAATTAAATTATTACTTGTAACTTATTAATGATATAAACAATCTATTTGTTTTAAAAATTCATAAAATTGTGAAAAGGTCAAATATTTTAGTCATGTTTTCACAATATATAGAAAAATAATAAGTTAATCAAGCTTGTTCGACCAAAAAAATAAGCTAAGCTTGAACATGAAATCTTGTTTGGTGATGAGCTCAAGCTCGACTCGAGTTCGGAAAAAAAAAAAAAAAAAAAAAAAAAAAATCTTGAACTTTTAGTACTTGACTCAACTTGGCTTGTTTATAACCCCTAAATTGAATTTTAACCAAAGAATAATAACTTGTCACTAGTTTGTGGTGGAGACAATTTTATACTCTCTATCCCAAACTTGATTCGGGTGTGAAGAATTGGAAATTTTCATATAATTTATATTGATATATTTTATGCTTGGTATATAATTACGTTTTCTAATAAATATATGTCAAAAATATAAAATATATAAATTTCTTTAATTATACTATTTTTTTTTTTTTTAATGTTTTATGATTTTGATTGTTATATTGTTTGCTGTAGTCTAAAAACTTGATTTGTAAGTGCTTCATGATTTGGATATTTATTTTTATTAAAATTATTTATTTTTGATAAATTCCGCATTCTATCATTCTTGATCTCACTTCAACCTTTATTTAGAACTTATAAGAGGAGAAGGTGTCACTTGTGTTAGGACTCATTGAAGTTTATTTTATTTTATTTATTTATTTATTTATTTATTTTTATTGGTAAGATACACATAACACACTCCCCTCACTCTTCACTATTATCTATAGGAGAAGTACTAATTGAGTTATAGCTCATTAACTAATTTATAATAAATTATAATTATAAAAAACTAGAGGAAAAAAATCAGCTTACCTGACCTGACCCAAGGAAAATTTGGGTGGGCGAGACTGGATAGGATCAAGGAACCGAATATCACCTCGGTGGGAGGCAAAAAATATCCCACCCGTGAGTGGGTGGAGCCAGACTCAAGGGTTAGGGACGGAGTCCCTGCAAAAAAAAAACACCCATTTTTTTTTACCTTCCCTACCATTTTGACTTCTCTGAATCAAAACTGATAATAAATTCATTAGCAATTGTTCATTGCGCTTTTCATTTTCACATTTACCATATATTGTAAAGGTTAAATTGCAAACTATATCTCGAAATTTTGGAGGTTTTGGATTTTACATTCTAAAGTTTCAGAATTTAGATTTAACATCTTAAAGTTTCAGAATTTCAAGGAATAAAATCTAAATTCTAAATTTCAAGGTATAAAATCCAAACACCCTCAATTTTTTAGAAGTGTAGTTTGCAATTTAGCCTACTATAAAATAATAAACACATACATGGATTAAATATGAAAATTTTATTGGAATACCATAACATAAATTCTACTAATTCTGGGTTTTATTCCAATGCTGTAAGTAAATGATATGAAATAAAAATTCTATTACTGGATATACTAACTAGTAATTACCAGTAACAGCAATTCATATTGTTGTTACAATTTGATTCAGAGTAATGCTCAAGCTAAGTTGTTTATGTAGTATCACTTTGCAATGATAATCCTCCTCTCCAGAGTCCAGAGTAACGACCAAATATTGGATGCCCTACATGCCTAGTACCTACTCTCTTTTTTTATAGGCTACCTACACCTATTTTCAAAAATAAAGAGCCCTACAGCTAAGCATTTGATTATAAATTACAGAAAATGATTTGCAACTGATCATCGGTTCACCTTATTAACTTAGCACTGTGGGGATAAAGTTTGGGAAATGAATCATATTCAGGACGCCATGTCTCTGAAATCCCCCGGACAGGTAGAATTAATTCGTAAGTCACCTAGTAGATAGAGATAAAAACTTGGGCACCATGAACAAGGAAGAGTTTGTGTGTAATTCTCTTCTCCTTTTATAATCACAAATAATTGTCAAGTACACAAGTCTATACACCATTAACCCTAAAGATTCTTATCAAGGGAGGCAGCAAATCCACACGGTAAAAAGGGTAAAAGTTCGTCTACAATTTAACAGTACAATGAATTACAACATAGCAGCAGGAAATTTCTACAAACCAGCTAAAACGCAGTTAGAAGAAGCTGTTATACTGGTTAGTGAGAGAATCCTTGAGATTTGAGTAAACTCCATAAAGTGAGTACTGACGAAGATTTGCCACTTCATACCAAGAGTTGAGAGCTTGAAGGTGCTTATCTGTACCAGAGAATGCCAATTGTATACCGAGACTGCAATCTACAGTGCCTCCATTGTTCTTGCAGCTGGATGTTTTGATTGCACAATCCTGATTGTTGAGACAGACAAAGTTTGAGCTTCCAGAACATTTAGCGCAACCATCCCTTTTCCAATAAAAGTTTTGCAGCCTGCCCTTCTGAAATTCAAGTGCCTGCATCACAAAATTTAATTGGTTTTTATTTATTTTTACTCAAAGATGATTATGAAGGAAAAAATGAGATCACAAACAGTGAATGAAAGATGGATGTTCTTACAAGGGTAAAGCTGGTTACAATATATGTATTATTCGCAACAAAAGCAGGAGTGGACCTTGCAGCATATTTCCGTCCAGCAAATGCAACCATATACCCATAAGTTTCCTGGTTAAGGCAGAAGAATATAGAGCATTACAAGTGATATAAAAATTATTGCATTTATACATGTCAACTCTTCAGGACAAAGGAGAAGTTTGATTAATCAAATTATATGCAAATACTCGGATTAACGAATCAAGTGGAAGTGTGACAATATCATTTCCTCCATTTGGGTGTTTAGGCACAAAAAATTCAATCAACAAATTCACTACCTATTTTCAAGTTTTAAGTAGTGCAAACACTTCTTAGTGCCACTACAGTGCTCCATTTTGCTATATAGACTGCTTTAACTAGCAAGCAACATAATAAGAATGTGAAACCAATGGCAGATATTGAATGCAAGCAATAAAATAACTATCCATTTCAACCCAAAAAACTAATTCCAAAAATATCATATACTGTGGGAGTCACTCTTGAAAACAGCCACATATAATGTCTCAAACACCACCCAAGATGCAACTCGGTCTAATCTAACATAGTAACTAAAGTCGAAAACTTATTATGAACACCAAGACGAAAGCAATTCTCTACACAAGCCCGTTTGAGCTAGAGCTCATTGGTGCAATTTTCTCCACAAGTTAAGTGGGTTGTACAAGGGATAAAGTCTAAGCAAGCTACTGAGAATACTTTCACCTAAAGTCAACAAAAATTTACTCAGCAATCTTTCTAGAATAGGAAAACTCTTTTTTTTCTTAAACGTAGGGAACCTTACTAAAGAAGAGCCCTTTGGACTCGCCTCTAACCAGTAAAACCTATGGGCAACTGACTCCACCGGCCACTCGCCACCCGCCAGAACCAGCTGCCGGGTAATCCAGTAGCATTCACTCCTCCTGACGGATTAGGTAGTTTATGCTCATGCCCAGATGAAGAAAACTTATTGAAACAGATTTTCTTCAGCTTGATGCGAAAAATCGCAAACCATGTGCATACGCAAAATCAATGAGAAAATACCATCAATAACAACACCAAACCCTAATTCAACCTAAACCAAATCCACACTCCAATATGGCAGCGTTTGTTCCACAAAATCAAAAGTAAGGAATAATACAAATTGTAATCTTCCATTCCAAATGCACAATTTAAACCCTAAACTAAAGGCAAACCGTAGAGAGAGAGAGAGAGAGAGAGCTAACCAGAGAGGTGGTAGTGTTAACGGTGAGGAGTGAGATCTCGTCGACCTTGGGTCTGAAGAGAGCGAACAGAGAGCTGGAAGAGGAGAGGCGGAGTCTGCTATCGCAGGGAGAGAGCTGTTGTGTTGTGTTGAAGTAGAAAGAGGTTTTCCCAGCGAAAGCGAGCCCCAAGGAGAACCCGTCGGAGCGAGCCACCGTCGTGTCACCGCACGGCGAGTACTGGCCGTTGTTGTCGCTCGCAGCGTCGATGGAGACCAGAACCATCAGGATCAGAGTGATGGTCGCAAACGACGTCGTTTGCGTTCGGCGAACCGCCATGGCCGATCGCGAATCGAGTGCTTTTTGACTTTTTTGGAAATTGGAGTTTGGAACCTTGGAGGCGACTACACGTTACAGGTTGGTGTGAGACTGTGATCCAATATTAAGAATAAGTTCTAATAAAATAAAAAAACCAGATTTGTTTTTAAAATTTAATACCATAATATTCAAATTTAAAGTGATTTTTAGTTTTACTAGTATTAATCAGATTGTGTTAAAACTTATTAGAAATTTAAATCAACTTTTTGTGAGACTACATGAGAGTGTCAATTTTAAAAAAATTGTGAGAGTTTAATTGAAGAACAATTTTTTATGGGACTAAATTTGGTATAATTTTAAAAAAAACATCTTGGAAAATAATCAAAACCTAATTATATTTGCTCCTACTGCCAAATTCTATGACACATCGAGTTGTATTTTGTCTTGACAAGAGCGAGTATTGTAGTTTAATTAATTGACATCTCTTAATATTTTTATAACATTCAACTTTCAAATTCCCCTCTTCCATTGCAACAATCAAATTGTTGAAAAAATATATATTTTTTGACTTAACTCAAGCTCTAACAATATGTTGAAAGTTTGGAGAAGAATAGATGCGTAGAGGATAAGGTGGAGAAAAAGAGAAGAGGGGATGGAAATTGTTACTCATTCCCTTTGTTTAGATGTTTAAAATAATTAAGTAGGGAATAATGGAATAGATATTCCTCCACTTTATTTGGACGTTTAAAAATTAAGGCATGAGAGTCAAAGAGAGTGAAGTGATTAAGTAATTAGAAAATTATGACCCTTTTATTTGATAAGTTTAAGAAAATTGATATAAATTGATATCACGGGGTAAAATAATATATATATATATATATATATATAAAGAGTACTTTGCCACTTTAATAATAATTTTTTTTTTTTTTTTAGTAATTGCAAAATTTGAACTTCAGATATCTTATTTGATGATAAGAAAGTTTAGCAGTCAAGCTAACTAGAAATCACTTTACTTCTCCTCCAAATTCCTCCAATTTGGAGAATTTAAAAAATAAGGGTTATGACTTATGAGGAGTAAAATACCTCTCCAAACATCTCTTCTCTTTCCCACTTAAAAAACATCCAAACAAGGTTCATTAAACACTACCCCCTCCCCTTTCCTCTCTTCCCATCCATCCAAACAAAGTTGTAAAACCATTTTATTAATAAATTAAAAAAAAAAAAAACTGTAATGTATTTAGAATTAAAAATTTAGAGGTTCAAGATGATGGAATCCCCTCCACTTTTTGATTGATTGAAGGATCCTCTCCAATTGAATCCTTCAATTCTCTTCCATTTTTAGTTCAATATGCAACACATGGCATTTATTTGAATTTTAAATGCCAGGTCTTACATCTAGATAAAAATTGGAGGGAATTGGATGATTCAATAGGAGGGTATCTTATCCTAGTTTAACAGTTTCAAGTTTGATTCAATTGCGTGTTTAGATTTGTTACTTATTAATAGTGGATTTGCTTATTTATTGAAAGTTAACAAATATATAGATGTGTTTAGAAAAAAATATATTTAAAAAAAAAATGCGGATAAGCAAATAAGCTTAAGAAGTTAAAAGAAAAAATTGATCCAAACTCAATTTTGAGTTTGATTGGAGGTCAAACCATGATACATTATAATTAACCTAATAATTTATTAAAATATAATTAGCAATGTAGTACAAAAAATCATTTTATAAATTGTTCATCTATACTATTATTTAAGAGGCTTTCATTGTTTGAGATCCTTATTTTTTTTGTTCAAAAATACCCCTACACTCTTATATTTAAGTAAAGAAAAAACTAAAAGACAATCCACTTATAAATTAGATTCTCAAAATAAAAATTATATATATATATATATATAATAAAAACATAGTTTTTTTTTTTTTTTGGCTACAAAATAAATGTCTAATATTTGTTTATTTTTTGAAGCTAGCCTCATGATACTCTTGGTTGTATTAGTAGTTCTAAATGCTTAATATTAACTAGTTTCATCACATGCATTTCGCGCGTGCGATGAGACTTTTTATTTTTTATTTTCTATACCATTATTTAAGGGACTTCTCTTATTTGGACTAGATTTTTTTTTTTTTTTTTCAAAATACCCATATTTTCCTAGATTTAAGTAGAGACAGAATTAAAGGATAACAAAGTAAAAATATATCTTTAACTCCCACTAAAATATTACCTACAAAATAGGATCACTCTCCCACTAACCCACTTATTCGGAAACAAACTTCACGTTTAAACTTTTCTCTTTCTTTATTTTTTTAATTGGCTGAATTTTTTTTTTAACCCACGTTAAAAATTTTATTTTATTTTATTTTAGAAACTCACGTTAAGAAGTTACAATTTTTTTTGGGTAAAATTTAATAATTTGCATCAATTTTAATTTGGGATTACTATATTTTCTAATTACAAAAAAACTTAGGGGTGTGATGAGTGTTATGCGTTTGTTCCAAATATTAAAATTATAATTGATGCAAATTATTAAATTTTACCTATAAAAATAGAAAAACCTCTGAGCACACACGTTTTACTTATGGTAGTTTTATTTTATTTTTTATTTTAAAAAGTTGTATTATTACTTGACTACTAATATGAGAGAGAAATGTGGAGGTGGGAAAAAAATAGTTTAGTGATAAAAAAAATGGTATGTTTGTGGAAAAAAAAAAGTAGTTTTATTTTATTTTATTTTTTAAAAAAAAGAAGAAGTTGTATTAGTACTTGACAACTAACTTGAGAGAGAAATGTGGAAGTGGAAGAAAAAACTATTTTTTTATTTAACTAAAAATTATGAATTTTTAAATTACAAATTTTACATGTCTAACCATGTGATTTAAGCCTTAGAAACAGATGAATTTGAGGGTATTTTAGGCATCTCAATTGAGGATCTCAAATAGAGAAAGCCCCTTAAATAGTAGTAGTATAGATGAGAAAACATGTAAATCTCAAATTAAAATGAATGAAAAATTATGATACTATAAAAAAAATAATAATAAAAAGTCTCATCACACGTGTGAAGCACATATGATGAGGCTAGTAATCTTTAAGCCATAAGCAATTTTATTCCTTAAAATTTAAAGTGATAGCTTTTAATCATTTATAAAATCAAAGTAATATCTTTTTGTACCTATCTTATCAATTTTTAGTCTGCCTGAACCATCTTCTTTTAAAGAGATTTAACTGATGTTGATGGAATGACTAAAAACTGACTACATTAAGTTCGTTAGGGACTAAAATCGATCACTATTAATTTCATGAACTAAAATCACTCATATGCCAAAGTTTATAAACCAACAATGTATTTTTCCTAGAAACTTTTAAAAGTGTTAATAGTTTTCAAACATTTGTTCACAATTAATATAAGAAATCTAAAGAGTTTATAAGTATATTTTGATTGAAGTCTAAAGACGATATCTGCACATCCATTAGCCACTTAGTAGATGTGATGTAGATTGTAACGCTCAAGCCTCCCCATTAAGCACCTACACTAATCCACAATAGGTCTAAAAAAAATCGTTATTGATCTTGTTTGATTCAATAAGTTCAATAATTGTCAATGAGTCAAGTTCAATTTCAAAACGACTTATACCCATGTCTAAAGTCATACTTAACTCATTTTTGAGAGCCCTCAGCTTAGCTTGAAGGCTTGTTGTGACACCAATTGCCCGTGAAAACCCATTTGACCACATACCTGACGTAGCTTTTGCCATCCCTAAAAGCTAAAACCAAACCAAAATAAAATTCTTATTTTGGGTTAAATGGATTGGGTTAAACAAGTTAAAACTATAAACTTAAATCCAACCTTTTTTGAGAAAACTTAAATCCAACCTAACTCTAGACTCAATAAAATTCTAGCTCACAAATACCAACAAAGGTGGGTTGGGTCAGTTTCATTGAGTTGGTGAGTTGGAAGCACACCTCAACTTTAAAATATGATTTTCCAAACCCACCAATGTGGTGTTAATATAAATGAGAATCCTAACAAAACGGCCTAAGTCTTGTTAGTCTAGCGGAAGCTTTAAACTTTTGTGTTAGTTCCTAGCATTGATGGAATAATGCCGTATGTACCCAATGGATTGAAGCATTTTGGTAATATTAAATTTGGACATACGTTACCATGTTCGGATTGAAGCATGTTAATGGCTTTCACCCTCCGGCTTATTCCAGCCCCATACTTGAATGAAGATAAGAAAAACAAAAAGATAATACATACAGCTAATTGAATTATTATGTTTTCCAATATAATGGATGAGTTGTATCTTTTTCACTAACCACCCCAAGGACTACTTTATTTTTTAAATATTTTTTTTCCAGGGATAAGTTGTATCTTTGATGACAACTGTAAACGGTCATAAGAAGTGGGCCGCCTACATCAACTTAAGAAATAATTTTTATAAATAAAATAAAAAAGAACACATTTGGCAAACCTCCTACGTTCTGATTTCTTTAGAATATATATAAGTATTAGAAATAAATTTTTTTTGTTTTGTTTTTGTTTTTGTTTTTATACAAGATAGAAATTCTACTCTAACTTAATCTAATTGTATATACGTGTGAAAACTCTTTTCTAGAGACTTAAACCCTGATCTTTGTCATCCACATTCCACAAATATTTATAGTTGTGGAGTGACCATCACACTCACAGTTTACAGTGATAAAATAATTTTGAATATTGTACGTATGGTGGCAGTTATTTATTTATTTATTTATTTTTTGAGAATCACATATGGTGGCAGTTAGGTAGATGGAAACTACTATCTCTATCACAACTTCATACGTCATGGTATTGGCTGCGAACATATATAGAATAAGTCGACCGCAAATAAGAGAATAAAGAAGAGATACAAATTATATTTAGGTATATTCAAGGAAAATCATAAGAGAGTAAAGAAGGGATGCAACGTCATTATATTTAGGTGTATTCAAGGAAATCAAGTTCCTTGGGAACGGTAAGTTCTAAGACTCTTGTCGTTTAATAAGTTTAGGGTTCTAATCACATTTACATCAAGAATCAATTGGTATCTTATCTTATCGTTGAAAAAGTTAAGTCTCTTGTCTGATGATAAAAAACAATCATCACCAATTGGTAAAGAGTCTTATCCTCAAATAAGAAATTCACTGTTCAAAACCCACCTACACTGGAAAACAATTGGTGTTTTGGTAAGAGCAATTGTCGTCAATTGGTAAAGTATTTTGTCATTGAATAAAAGATCTATAGTTCAAATCTTGTCTACATCAAAATCAATTGGTGTCTTGGTCAAGGGATTTATGGTTCAAATCTTGTCTATATCAAAACTAATTGGTGTCTTGGTTAAGGAAATTAATACAGTACTGATACCAACCATATCGAGAAAATATATCGTATCAGTCATTAAACCAATACTAGTACTCGAGGAAATATATTGTACTAGCCATAAACTGATACTGGTACTCCTCTAAAACATAGATAAAATACCACATTGTACTTGGAGTTTTTCTGATGTTTTAGCAATATTGATGTTTTTGATGATATAGTAAAAAATAATAAAAATCAGTGGCAAATCCATGTTTAACTTTGGGTGGTCACAAGACAACCCCGACTTGCAAAAATATGTATGCGTGTGTATATATATATTTATTTATTTGCATAAAAATTATATAATAAACTAACCTATTTTGCCCACTCTAGCTAGTAAAAATTTTGAATACCCAAACTTGAAAATCACAAGAATTTGAGTTTAACAAAAATAAGAGTAATGCATCCACAATATTTTCACAAGAATTTCATGACAAATCCTATGTGGTAAGTTGTTACTAATTCTAATTTAGGCTTAATACTAATATCACTTTTTTACTCACTAATAACAGTTTGTCGCATAAAATTTGTTGTGAACAATGTTGTGGATGTAACATTACTTCAAAAATAATTATAGCTCTCCAAACATAATTCTTAACCCTAAAAACCAAAAAAATAAAAATAAAAAATAACAATTGTAAGGACCCGATTTGAGTTCCTAGCCCAACACGTGGATGGACTTAGACCCAAGAAGCCCAAAACAATGAATTTGTAGAGGAATGGGTTGGAAAACTGCGCTTTAGTTGGTCAACAATGAGCTAGATAGGCTTGATGACAAAAAGATAAAAATTGACAACTGTAAAATGAAGAAAGAACGTCCTCGGATTGCTACAGTATCTCCTCTCTCAATTTTTCGATCCCCCATCTTGTTTCCTCCTTCTTCTTTTATACTCCTCCTCCTTTTCATCTCCACCTTCCATTTGTATGATAGATGGTTAGGGCTGATACTTGTCCCATCAGCACTTCCCATAAGTTCTCATGTAGTAACTGTAAGGCTGAAATACACTGTTCAAGTATTACTTCTATATTAATGCGGTCAAGGGATTAGCTGAGTGCATTTAATGTAGAGGTAGCAGCTTTTTCCCTAAATATTTTGAGGCTCATCCTTATCTTATATCTCTACAATGCTTGTTTGAATTTCAGGGGTTGTCATCCTTACTATCAAACCATCTTCTAGGACCTCAGCCAAGTTCGGCTGAGGAAGCTTTCATCCTCAGCACACTCTCCAGAGCTATTATGACCAAACCTCACCTTTTATTTATCAGCACAATCTCCTCTGACGAAGACTTCTCCTCTTCAAGCAGATCCTCGTTCTCGACTTGGGCCATAGGCCCAATATATAGATAAATAATGAACTTCTGGACCCAAGGGCCCTACAACAACGATAAAAGTTAGTCCAAATAACAACTAAAATAACCCAAACAAAAACAAGACTAGACCAAACAACAAGAAATGAACAAATAATTCAACAAAAATCCTATTCAAAAGAGGGGAAAAAAAAAAACTCTTATCATTTAAATTTGTAATTCGTTCAACCTGTTACATAAAAATAATTTCTAATTTCATTTTTCCTTAAAAAAATGGTACCATGAAAAAAAACTATGGTCGTGAGTTCTTCTTGGCAGTGCCAATAGCTATGCTATCTTTGGTTTTGCAATTGCAACAAGTTTGCTCTCCTTAGCTGGTCGGCTTGCAGTTATAGCAAATATTATCACACACACATGCGTGCGCGTGCGCGTGCACATACACACACACACTCTCTCTCTCTCTCTCTCTCTATATTATAATTAATTCAGACTTTCTCTCACTTTATTATTCTCATCTCAACATTTTTAATTTCCATTTTCTCTCTTATTAGTCTTTTTTTCCCCTGCTCTTTGTTAGTACAAAGAAATTGTAATACTTCATGTATTTGCGATATATTCAAGTTATTTATTTATTAAATTTTGTATAATTTAAATTTCTTAATGATCATTCTAAAAAAAATTCCTAAAGCCACCACTAATAAAAATATTTTATTTAAGCTAATATATTGGACTAATATACTTAGACTAATACTTGGGCATATAAATATGTGGATTTTAAATTAAATGATTATAAACACATAAATAAATATATATTTACATTTTATATATATATAGCGGTAACAACTAAATGGTACATCGGTATTAACCAGTATCAAAATATTTTGTTTTCCTAATTAGACTGAAATGACCTCCAATATGAAATTGACTCCTAAGTCTTGATTTGATAATAAAGATCAATTATTATATTGCGGACGTCATAGATTTAATTCTATCATATCTTTTGTTTGAGAAACAATTCTATCATATCTATATATTAAAAAAAAGTTCCTTGGAACATGACACAAGCTGACCTCATTCTAATATAAATATATTTAGGAGTTTAGGAGTACATAACTCTTAACTCATTCTATTTTAAGTTTAGGACTACATAACTCTTTAACTCATTCTAATAAAATAGAATTAAGCCTCTCTAACCTTGCAATGCATCGAACGTGCACTGTAACTTGGAGATGGAGAGACGATATATAAATTCTTTATTCGAAATAAAGACGTTACTCTTATCAAATAACGGGCGTAAACAAAAAGGTTATGAGAACCGTTGACCTCCAAGCGCTTGCAGACAAATGCTGAAACACCCATAATCTTACTTGCAAGTTGCAACCAAATAAGCATGATGAGTCACATGTAATGCCCCATTGGCCTCTCTTTACTTGCAACCAAATAAAACTTCCTTTAATAAAAATTCAACCAATAATCTCTCTTTCTTCCTCTCTCTATCTCATGCATTCGTTGACTTTAAACAACCCAAATAACAATTTTTCTAGCCATTGTCATGGCCGACCAAATCAATACTCATATAATCTCCTTTTCCAATCCCTGCAGCTTGTTTCTTCCTCAAGGAGATGAATAGCACAGCAGATTCTGGTGGACTTACCAACATTGGAGGATTTGGCTATGGAATTGGAGTTTCAATTGGAATCCTTCTGCTGATCACAACTATCACCCTGGCTTCCTATTTCTGCGCCCGAACTGACCCGCAGACAATGGCCCCAGCAACTAGAAGGACTCTTCCTCAACACCCAATTGAAACTCATGATTATGTCGTCGATGTAGGCCTCGATGAGGCCACCATCCTGAGTTATCCAAAGCTGCTTTACTCGGAGGCCAAGCTCAAGAAGACAGACTCCACCGCGACATGCTGCTCGATTTGTTTAGCAGATTACAAGAGTACTGATATGCTTCGCCTGCTGCCTGATTGTGGGCACCTCTTCCATCTCAAGTGTGTTGATCCGTGGTTGCGGCTGAACCCCACTTGTCCAGTCTGTAGAACATCTCCATTGCCAACGCCACTCTCGACACCTCTGGCCGAGGTAGTTCCATTGGCAAGCAGAAGGGATTGATATTTGGTGGCTACAATGAGAGGATATTGTAGAATTGCAATTTTGGTCTATGTACAAATTGCTACATGACAACTCTTTTGGTATATTCTTTTCTTTTTTTTTTTTTGGGTAGCCTTGGATCTAATTCTATATCATATAGTTTGAAATTTGTGTAGCTAAGTCCAGGAATTTATGTGTATGGTCTGGAAATGAATTTTTTTTTTTTTTTTTTGTGTTTTACTTGGAGCAGGAATGGCAGTAGTATAAAACTGGCATTCTAAACAGATTTGCAATGCATAGAGATAAACAGGTGCATCGGCCAGCAGTCTGGGCAAGAGCCAGAAATGTAAAATCAAGGGGAAATTGCATTCAGATGCATACATCTAATTATTACTAAAACGTAACCACAATATTATAGAAAGAAGAATGTAAAACGAATTCATAGCTTCAAGTCTAAGATTTTATGATGCTCTGAGACCCCACAACATGTCCCAAAGAATATCTTTCTAGCAAAATTTTGGAAAAGTTCCTAAACGGCCAAACTATGTTCTTTTGAGGCCAGCTCTTCATATAAAAAAATTCATCAATTTCCACCTCCCCCCATTTGAGTAATTTCTGTACACTTTCTTTGATTTGATGACAAATCCTGGAATATCTTCCCTAATCTATTTACAATATTCACAACCTGAAAAACTTAAGAGACAATCCATTATCTTAATAAGAAGATGGCTACTTCAGATTTTAATAACAGAGTCCTCTTCAACTTGAAGAACAGAAGAAGTCTATTTAGCTTTGCTAGAGTTCAAAAAAAGTTCTTGGACATAATTAACTTGAAGTAACATTGATTTCTTTCAAGCTTTCTCTAAACATTAGTTGGACGCATTGAAATAATCCCCTACAAAACAAACGCAAGCTCTTTCAATCCACTTGGTCACGAAATGAAAAAAGCTGCCCCCCACCTAATCAAGCCTCCATAGTCAAACATAATCAACACAAGATCTAAAATAATTCACAGGATAGTAACTTTTTTCTAGCTTGCAGTCATATGCTCACAATTCAACAGAAGCATTCCACATTAATCTTACTTCTTTTACAAGAAAATTTTCGATACATCAAATCTCTAGGCCATTCCCTTAACAAGGGTCAAACACGAAATTCAGTTGAAACCTAAGAAATAAGCACGGATATATCGGACCTAAGTGATACTTCTATGACCTTTTCAATTTTCCTCTCCCTCTCTCTCTCCCTCTCTCTCTCTCTCTCTCTCTCACTTAATTTCCCTTTATTAAAAATACTCAAATAAATTTCTAGAGAAACTTTTGTAAAACGTTTACAATTTTTCTTTTTCTTTATGAAAAAACTAGCTTATAACCTATACATATACATGAATATAATTAAAGATATATAATAAGATGCATAATATAATTCCTATTTATATAATTTAAATACTATTGATAGTCATTTTTATATTTTTTTTAACTCTTTAAAAAAAATTTGTAAGGATATTATTAGGTATAAAATATAAATTGTCTTTTTTTTTTTTTTTTAATAAGTGTGAAACACTTTTTTTTTTTTACGATTCATTTATTCTAGACTCTTTGGTTTTTGTACTTAATAACTCACTTGGATGAATATTTATGATGTGGTCCTATATTTGATTCTAAAATTAAGAAATAAAACTCTTTAAGAATAAATAATTTAGGACATGTGGCACAAGATTAGAACTCTAATTTGGAATTCTAATTTGAGTTTCTCTCAACTTCACCTATTATTATTATTATTATTATTATTATTATATATAGACTTGTGGGGCCAAAGAATTTGACAACCTCGGCCCACTTTATACTAAACCCAAGGCCCACGTCGAGGAAGAAATGGCCAAGGACGAACAAAGAAAACCCAAATAGCCTAGAAACGCTGCCAAGGACGATCCTATTCTCGGCATTCCAGATTCCAGAAGGAAAGTGATGTGAACCCCGTCAAGAATAACGAGACCTAACAACGAAAGGGAACCCAAGATTGTTCTATGGACAGATTCAAATGGGAGACCTCGACCCGTTGTTTATGACAAACAAGAACCTCGGTATAAGGAAGACACCACAAACGATGGTGAAAACTCCGTTTGATAAGTCGAGATGAATGCCACGGGAATTCCCGATAAGTTCGAGTAGTTCTTCAAAGAACCAAAGAGAATAAACCTCACAAGTTTTGTCAATAATATCTGAAAAAACGTTTACAGACTTAGATGACTATTTAAGGGCTCTTTAAAACTTGACAGACAAAAAAATATATTCTAAAATAACTCCTAATTGATACCTAACCATATTAGGAATAAAGTTTGACCTAAAAAGCATTAAATGCACCTAAAAACAAGGAAATAAATCACCTAAACCTAGAATAACGTTTTTTACATAGACTCAAAATATTTCATGCCAATTCTTAGCCTTGACCGGATCCTTCTAGAACTTGAATCAAAGTGACGATTTTTTGTTGCCCACGTGGATCATGCTCAATGGGCCTCCACGAATTTGCTTGAGCCCATAACTCTTGGATGAGTCCATTGAGTACATCCTTAAACTTCTTTGCTCGTGCTCTTGTAACCGGCCCAATTGGTACTTGAACGAGATCCTTCGAAGCGGTGCCTTGATCTCCATAATTCCCCTCCTCTTGAAAAGGATTTGTCCTCAAATCATCACCTACATCAAAATGACTCAAATCAATAACATTAAAAGTGGCACTTACATCGTACTTACCAGGTAAATCTAGCTTGTAAGCATTGTCATTGATACGCTCGAGGACTTGGAAGGGACCATCTCCTCTTGGGAGCAATTTGGAACATCTTTTCACCGGGAATCTTTCTTTTCTCATATGCAGCCAAACCCAATCTCTGGGTTCAAAAACTAGTTTGCGACGTCCCTTGTTAGCTTGTGTGGCATATTGCTCCGTTCTTCGCTCAATGTTGAGTCTTGCTTTCTCATGAATTTGCTTCACAAAGTCAGCTTTCTTTTTGCCATCTAAATTAACGTGCTCCGTCAAAAGTAAAGGAGATAAATCCAATGGAGTTAAAGCATTAAACCCATACACAATTTCAAATGGCGAAAATTTGGTAGCAGAATGAACAACTCTATTATATGCAAACTCAACATGTGATAAACATTCTTCCCATGTTTTGATGTTCTTTCTAATAATTGCCCTCAATAGAGTAGACAAATTCCTATTTACTATTTCAGTTTGACCATCAGTTTGTAGATGACAAGTAGTGGAAAACAATAGCTTAGTACCTAGCTTACATCACAAAGTCTTCCAAAAATAGCTCAAGAACTTAGCATCTCTATCTGAAACAATTGTCCTAGGCATGCCATGTAATCTCATAATCTCTCTAAAGAACAAATCAGCAACATGCGAAGCATCATCCGTTTTGTGACATGGAATAAAATGTGCCATTTTAGAAAATCTATCCACGACCGCAAAAATTGAATCTCTTCCACGTTTAGTCCTAGGCAATCCTAACACAAAATCCATTGAAATATCAATCCAAGGCTCACTAGGAATTGGTAAAGGAGTATACAAACCGTTGGGCTGCACTTTGGATTTAGCTTGCCTATATGTGACACATCTACCACAAATCCGTTCGACATCTCGTTTCATGTGAGGCCAATAGAAGTGTTCCTACAAAATAGCTAAAGTCTTTGCAACTCCAAAATGTCCCATTAATCCCCCACCATGTGATTCCTGCACTAATAACTCCCTCATAGAACAATTAGGCACGCATAGCTTATTTTCTCGAAATAGGAATCCATCAAGCTTAAAGAACTTACCAGAGGCGATTTTCTCACAAGCTCGATATTCCTCACAAAATTCGTGGTCTTCAGCATATAATTCTTTAATGTGTTCAAAACCAAGCAATTTTGCATCAAGTGTGGAGAGTAAGGCATACCTGCGAGAAAGTGCATCGGTGACTACATTCTCCTTACCTTGCTTGTACCGAATGACGTATGGAAACGTCTCTATGAACTCCACCCATCGCGCATGCCTTTTGTTTAGCTTGTGTTGGCCCTTCAAGTGTTTCAAGGACTCATGATCGGTGTGAATCACGAACTCCTTAGGCCATAGGTAGTGCTGCCACGTCTCTAAAGCCCGAACCAATGCATACAACTCCTTGTCATAAGTTGGGTAGTTTAAGGCTGCCCCGCTGAGTTTCTCGCTGAAGTAAGCAATTGGTCGTCCTTCTTGCATAAGAACGGCTCCTATACCAATACCTGAAGCATCACATTCAATTTTGTGAAAAGTTGGGCAAAGACAACAAAGGTGCGTTAGTCAGCTTCTCTTTCTCTAAAGAAATCTGATACTGTGCTACAACTCCTTGTCATAAGTTGGGTAGTTTAAGGCTGCCCCACTGAGTTTCTCGCTAAAGTAAGCAATTGGTCGTCCTTCTTGCATAAGAACGGCTCCTATACCAATACCTGAAGCATCACATTCAATTTTAGAAAAGTTGGGCAAAGACAACAAAGGTGCGTTAGTCAGCTTCTCTTTGATTAATTGAAATGCCTTCTCTTGTTCTTCTCCCCACCGAAATCCAACGTTCTTCTTGATCACTTCGGTAAGCGGTGCGGCTAAGCTACTAAAGTCCTTCACGAACCGCCGGTAGAAACTAGCAAGTCCATGAAAACTACGAACATTACCTACACTTGTGGGACTCGGCCAATCTTGGATTGCACGTACCTTCTCTTCATCAACCTGTATACCTTGTGCACTAACAACAAATCCCAAAAATACAAGCTTATCGGTGAAAAAAGTGCACTTCTTTAAATTAGCAAACAACCTTTCTTTCCTTAGCACATCTAAAACGGATTTCAAATGTACTACATGATCGTCTATGTTTTTGCTATAAATGAGTATATCATCAAAATAGACAACAACAAATCTGCCTATAAATGCACGCAAAACATGGTTCATAAGTCTCATAAAGGTGCTCGGAGCATTAGTCAAACCAAAAGGCATAACTAACCATTCATACAAACCATATTTTGTTTTAAAGGCGGTTTTCCATTCATCTCCTTCTTTTATCCTAATTTGATGATAACCACTTTTTAAATCAATCTTAGAAAATATGCAAGAACCATGCAGCTCATCTAACATATCATCTAAGCGTGGGATAGGATGACGATACTTTACCGTTATGTTGTTGATGGCTCGGCAATCAACGCACATTCTCCACGTCCCATCCTTCTTAGGTACAAGTAAGACCGGAACTGCACATGGGCTCATGCTCTCCCTCACGTGCCCTTTCTCCAACAATTCACTTACCTGCCGTTGAAGCTCCTTTGTCTCCTCGGGATTGCTCCTATAAGCTGGTCGGTTTGGAATGGTTGCACCGGGAACAAAATCAATTTGATGTTCAATCCCTCAGCTTGGAGGTAACCCATGTGGTGTTTCCTCGGGGAAGACATCCTCGTACTCCTGCAAAAGAGAAACAATAGAACTAGGCAAAGCAAGGTCAAGTTCGTTAGTGTTTAAAAGTGCCTCTTTGTACAAAAGTACAATCATCGGCTTATTTGAAAACATTGCTTGCTTGATCTCACTCACTTTTGCATAGAAATTCTTTTGTTTTCTCTCTGATTTTCTCTCAAGGGCCGAACTTTGATTTTCTTTTTCTCCCTCATTTTTCTCGGCCTCTCTCTGATTTTCACTCTTTTTCTTTTGCTCACTCTCTTTCTTTTGATCACTCTCCTTTTGTAATCTTACTTGATCCTCGTATACTTGCTGCGGTGTCAATGGTACAAGAGTGATTAATCGTTGATTAAGTACAAAAGAGTACTTGTTCGTAAAGCCATCATGCTTCACTTGCCTATCAAATTGCCATGGACGCCCTAGCAATAAGTGTCCCGCTTGCATCGGTACTACATCACACAACACTTCATCTTCGTATTTACCGATTCGAAATGCAACTAACACTTGCTTGTTCACCTTGATCTCACCACTATCATTTAGCCATTGCAACTTGTACGGTCTAGGGTGCTTTACCATGGGCAATCCCAATTTCTCCACCATAATTGTGCACCTAGCAATATTAGTATCAACTCAACTACTTGCCTCAATGTAGCACCAAGATGTTCTCCCACTGTATTTCATCAACTCCTTTTGCTTGCAAGCTCAATGGCAATGGCAGGGGCTAAATACTCCTCCTCGGAAACATCCTCTAATGGCGGCATGTCTGTGTCGGAATCTTCATCATCGGTCACAATTTCACCATTGGCTTGCAACACCATGACTTGCTTGTTTGGACATTGACTTGCTATGTGGCCCATGCCTTGACATCTAAAACATTTAATATCACGATTCCTAGAGGTAGAGGCTTCGGTTTTACCTTGAGGAACGTGGCTGGTGGTCGCGGACTTGGGCTCGAGTTTGGGCATTTGTGACTTGTCCAGTGGCTTAGCATGACTCGATTTCCAAGAGGTAGAACTAGAGTTATGGCCTGCATGTGTCCCATTCCCTCTCTTGAGTTGTTGTTCCACTTTGATAGCCATATGCACCATATCTTCCAATTCCACATAATACTGCATCTCTACCTTATCATGGATCTCCCGGTTTAAGCCAAGCAAAAATCTAGCCATTGTAGCCTCCCGATCCTCCTCTACATTAGCGCAGATCATAGCAATCTCCATCTCCTTGTAGTAGTCCTCTACGCTTCGACTCCCTTGTCTAAGACCTTGTAGCTTTTTGTACAACTCTCGGTAGTAGTAACTTGGAACGAATCGCTTTCTCATCACTACTTTCATCTCCTCCCATGTGTCTATTGGGTGTTCTCTATTCCGCCTCCTGTTTATCACAAGCTGATCCCACCAAGTAATAGCATATTCAGAAAATTCAATCACGGCTAATTTTACCTTCTTTGTCTCGGAGTAATTGTGGCAATCAAACACGAACTCCATCTTCTTCTCCCACTCAAGATATGCCTCAAGATCAGACCTACCTTGAAAGGACGGAATCTTCATCTTAATACCACCCAAGTTGTTATCTTTGCGATTCCTAGCTTCTCTAAATCTTCCTCCAGGTCTCCTATTGCTAACAATGGAATCCCGATCTTCATCTTCATCAAAACCAGACCCATAGCGCCCGTCATCCTCCTCCCTTGGTGGAACTCTTTCCCTTCTATGCAAATTACGACCGTTTTGTGGTTGCTCCTCACGTCTATTCTCCATCTGATCTATCCGTTCGTGAACCTGTGTCATCTCCATCTTCATCACACGCCTCATCTCACTCATTATGGCCTCTAAAAACACTTTTGGATCAGCCAATTTTATATCATCTTCGGCAATGCTCTTACCACTATCGCGAGACATGATTGCTACAAAACAAAGGTTAGAAGAAAGGAAAGAAAAAAAAAAAAAAGGAACCTCACGAATCACTCCCTTACGTGTTTACACTCAAGAATGTGGATCACTCTCCACTCGTGTTTCACTCAAAATAATATGGCTTTTACCCTCTGATGTTCTCACCACTCTTGCCTTTTTCCACTCGATAATTCTCTTTCAGTTCTTTTGAAACTAAACAAACAACTCAAAATTTCCAGCAACAATTCACCAAGAACTAATCAAGGAATCTCAGATTTGAACGTAAGGAATATGGAAATTTTCAGATTAGAATTAGAAGGAATATGGTAGTTTTGGAATTTTGGAAGCACAGAATAGTGATTTTTTTTTTAATTTTATTTATTTATTTTTATGATCAGTAACTAGCTTTTGAGAATAATGAAATAAGATTTCGAAATAACTAAGAGATGTGAGACCAGACCAATAGTTTAGACATCAACAAGACAAACAAAAATTGAACAGATAGGGTAAAGGAAATTCGGCTAAGAAGAGATAAATATGTTAAAGGATAGGCAAACCTGAACTAGAAACCTTGCTCTGATACCAAATGATGTGAACCCCGTCAAGAATAACGAGACCCAACAACGAAAGGGAACCCAAGATCGTTCTATGGACAGATTCAAATGGGAGACCTCGACCCGTTGTTTATGACAAACAAGAACCTCGGTATAAGGAAGACACCACAAATGGTGGTGGAAACTCCGTTTGATAAGTCGAGATGAATGCCACGGGAATTCCCGATAAGTTTGAGTAGTTATTCAAAAAACCAAAGAGAATAAACCTCACAAGTTTTGTCAATAATGTCTGAAAAAACGTTTACAAACTTGGATGACTATTTAAGGGCTCCTTAAAACTTGACAGACAAGAAAATATATTCTAAAATAACTCCTAATTGATACCTAACCATATTAGGAATAAAATTTGACCTAAAAAGTATTAAATGCACCTTAAAATAAGGAAATAAATCACCTAAACCTAGAATAACGTTTTTTACATAGACCCAAAATATTTCATGCCAATTCTTAGCCTTGACCGGATCCTTCTAGAACTTGAATCAAAGTGACAATTGTTTGTTGCTCACGTGGATCATGCTCAATAGGCCTCCATGAATTTGCTTGAGCCCATAACTCTTGGATGAGTCTATTGAGTACATTCTTGAACTTCTTTGCTCGTGCTCTTGTAACCGGCCCAATTGGTACTTGAACGAGATCCTTCAAAGCGGTGCCTTGATCTTCATCAGAAAGAACAGCATGCCATCAAAAGGCAGCCTCCCAGAGCGCCCCCAGGAAAAGGACAAGTACAGTAGGACACCCATGGGGGTATAGAGTAGGAGCAATTCAAGGAGAAATTGTCACCTTCGCATTGAATGCACCCAACTAACGTTCTGGCCGCATTAATGAGGAAATGACCCCTGAACTGTGCAGTCTTGGTTGCCACAACTCACAGAGGGTTTGGGAAAGTGGCTGATGGGACGAGCACTTGAGTAATGACCTGTATGATCAACAGATAGAGGGCCAAGATTGACTGGAAGGAGATATATAATGTGAGAGATCCTCCAAGAATGGGGGATCGGAAATCAGCAGGGAGAGAAAAAAGGAGAATATGGGAGAAATTTGCATGATGTTGCAAACCTTTGTAACCTAGCACTAAAGAAAGAAGAAAAACACTAAGTCCCTTGGACGAAATGCCTGAGGACAGACTTTCATACTTTAATCCATGTCCTTGCTGTTCAATCCATTCCTAATCGTGTCTTGTTGTTGTAATCCTCACTAAAACCTAGTTCTTAAACCCATTCTCTATAAATTCATTGTATTAGGCTAGTTGGGCTTGAATCCGCTCCTCCAATAAAGGAAGTGCTCGAACCCAGTCCTTACAAGACTAATAGCTTATTAATTGGTTATTTTATTTTATTTTATTTTAATAATTTGAAAATTGAGGAAAGGGGATTGAATCATGAAGTCTCCATTAGAAACATTACGAGGTGTCAATTGAACTACAAAACATATTTTATGTTCTTATAAAAAAAATATTATGCTTCTTAATGTATGTTGTTTATCTTCTTAACTAAAATTTAGAATAACAAAAATGTTAAGCAGCACCATCTTTTCTCTACATCAAGTACAGAAGGTTCTTCATCAATTCTTGCCCACAAACAAGAACTTGTTTTACCAAATTTTCTTTGATAAATCTTCATGAATTTCTTAACTATTATCTCCTTGGAAACTATTATCTCCTTCTACTTTGTTCACCAATTAAGAAAACCATTTTTTCTTCTTGATTCACCAATTAAGAAAACCATAATTTTCTTCTGGATTCATCACTTGTAATGCCCCTCCTTCCGTTTTAAACAAAAAATCATGTTAAGGCCGTTGGGGTTAGTGGGTTAGGGAAGAATGCAATCTTCATTAGGAAGGCTTAGAGGCATGATAAATTTTTTCCATTAAAATGATATTTGCCCCCACTTGATTAGTTTGCCAATGGGATACAAGCAATTCATCTCCAGGATACAACCAAACCTATTAGGTTCTACATATAGTGACTTTGGAAAGCCCACAAGATTTCTAACGTTTCTTAAAGAAATCAATCTTACAATAATAATAAGAGTTTAAACAATATATACCAGCCATTAAAGTCCCAAATAAAACTGTTACAAATATTAGAAACTAGTTAGAAACAATCTTTCAACTATGGGTGTGCATTAGTCTAGTTTGATATGTTACACATCTTTGATTTTGTTATTTGGATGGAGGATATTCCACCACAAGTTTTTCCTGTTTTCTAGGCTGATTTAGCCAACATTTAATAATATAATGCTGCTTAGTCTTGTTTCTTAATTTGAAAAAAAAAAAAAAAAACCTAGGTGTGTGCATGGGTTGGGTTGAGGGGATTTTTCGACCCAACCCACCATGGTAGGTTAAAAAAAATCCAACCCATCACAGGGGTCCAACCCAACCTACATGGATCGGGTTGAACCCATGGGTTGGATAGTATTTTTATAATTTTTTTTATTACTATTATTATTAAATTGAGTAGAAAAAAAAATATCCCACTTGCCACTTGGGTTGATAAACAAAATATACATAAACTTGTATTCCAACTCAATTATAAACAAAATATATCCAACTGAATTGATAAACAAAATATACATAAACTAGTATTCCAACTTTTTTTTTTTTGAGAAACCTAGTATCCCAACTCAATTATAACAAATACGAGTGGAGTGGGACTGTGGGAGGCGGTAGAGAGAGAAATAAGATTGTTAGGGTTGTGAGGTAATTGCATTTTATATAGGAAGAGTTGAATAGGGGGGAAAATTAAAAAAATATTAGTTATATAATATATTTTTAAATATATAATTTAAATTTTAAATATATAGGTGGGTTAGGTTGGGTTAGGTGGGTTTGTAATTGTTATGACCCAAACTCAACCCGACCCACTATTAAAAAAAATTTCATAACCCAACCCAACCCACCAACCTTTAAAAACCAACCCAACCTGGGGAGTTGGGTTGGTTCAGGTTGGTTTTGGCGAATTGGTAGGTTGGGTCAGGTCGGTTTTGATGAATTGGTGGGTTGGTTGCACTCCTCTACTTTCAACATTTACAAAAAGGTTAAATATTGAGTGATACAACTCTTGCACGTAATTTTTTCAAAAACACCAATTTACATATTCTTACTTGATATTGTCAAATAGAAACTTTCACTCTACATTTGCTCAAAATTTGATCAACCTAATTTTAGGCTAAAATTTGTTGAAGTCACACAAAGATAATTGTTTGTTCGTTTAGACCCCTTAAACCAGATTGTTTAACCTAATATATTAACCAAGTGATTACTTAGATTAATTTTCAGATCTAGGTAAATACAAATAAATTATATCATGCAAAGATGCGGAAAAGTAAATAACACCACGATATGATAACCTAGGAAAACTGATGAAACGAACCGTTTCAAGGTAAAAACTTGGGAAAGATTTGACCTAGCTATCCTCAAGGTAAACTAAATCCACTATAAGAGAATTGAAATTTTTACAATCAGATTTAACCCTAAATCTATTGCTACCTCTAGTAGCAACTTACTGACATGACCATGTGCAAGTTTCGAATTCACGGACTCTTTCTCTTCTTGGATTTACACTAACACAAGCCGCTTTGCTTGTGACTTTGAGATCTTACTCAAAGGTTTTAGATCACCATCAGTAATGATCTTGATACAGCAACTATGTTCTACCAAAACGCTTGATTTTAGTTCTTGCTCCAGTAGATTCTTGTGTAGTTAGAAAGTACAAAATCTCTCAGATCTCACAAAGAGTAACACACAAGTCTTTTCAGCAGTTTCAAAACGTGGCTAAGGTTTCCCTTTTATATGTGGAGAAGTTTAGACTAAAAAGTTTTTGTAGGCTTGGGCCTATTTAAAATTCTGCAAAAAAAAATGGACCTGTGATTTTTGATCGGTCAAGCCTAATTTTTGATCGGTCGAGCAAGGCAGAATCATACTTTCTTTTCTGCAATCAGTTGGACTTGAACCTTGAAACAACCACTTTTAAGTATTGCCTAAAAACCCAGACTAGATATGTTTTGATCTCGGTTTGCCAACACAATACACATGATTCTAAATGTTTAAATCTAAATTTTTAGATCCTAACAATAATGACACTCTTCCACTTTCAAAATGTGATTAAAACATCATTCTTCCACTTCCAAAGGGATTACAACCTACTTAAATTTACAAAATAAATAACTTTTGTTTGGTACTTTCTCTTTTATATGACCTTTACTTTGCAATTAAGCAGAGGGACTTGGGCCTCTTTTTGTTGCTCAACCAAAAATGGTGCTGATTTTTTTTTTTTTTTAATAAGAATACGAAATAAAGCAAAGAAGAACACCGCACATCTAGGCCTGCCTGACCGAACCAAATCGCCCTTGGTATGGCTCTTGGGATCCCATTTGTTTGGTTGGTATCAAGTATTAAACATCAAAACCAACTGAATCGATTTGGGTGAAAACCCCCTTAAATCTCAATTCACTCCTGTCTAATGCAGGGACATGACACAAAAATGGTCATTTTTGAATGTGTTGTGTGACTTGTGTCTACGTCCTGTCTTGTGTTTTAAAGTACAGGTAACAGGATACAAGTCAATCCTTTTTATTTTTTAAATAGATTAAAATAAAATTTTGGCATTTAAAGTTTGGGGTTAATTTTCCGTTTTGCTCTTTTTTTGTTTCTAAATTTGTATTTTGGCACTTCATGTTTGATTCTGTTTTTTATATTAGCTTATTGTCAACTTTTATTAGTACTCTAATCTATCACTTTAAAGATTCATTTATTTTGTTGAAACTGTAAATTTTTTTTGTTAAAAGTACTGTAGATAAAAGTAAAAGTTAACTGAAATAGTATAGTGTAACTCATGAATAGTATCAAAAAGTGTAATGAGACGCATGAATAGTAACAAAAATAAGCTGAATAGTAAAATAAGCTGGCTTTTTAATTTGGAGCCAAATGCACACTAAAGGTCTGTTTGAGATCTGCTTATTTTGTTGAAACTGAAAACTTTTTGTTGAAAGTACTGTAAATAAATGTAAAAGTTAATTGAAATAGTACAATGACACCCATAAATAGTTCTAAAAAGTGCAGTAGGACCCATAAATAGTAGCAAAAATAAGCTGAATAGCAAAATAAATTGACAAAATTAATCATGCCAAACAGACACTATTCATGGGTCTCATTGCACCTTTTGCTATTATTCATGGGTCTCACCGTACTATTTCAACTAACTTTTACCTTTATCTATAGTATTTTTAGCAAAAAATTTTCAGTTTCAACAAAATAAGCGAATTTCAAATAGACTTTTAGTAAATTTCGACCATTAAAAATTAACTAATTTTAAATATATATATATATATATATATATATGAAATTAGCTCAATATATAGTGAGAATTTTTATAATTTTTCCCAAAAAAAAAAAAACTCGGGTCAAATTTAGGTGGGAAAAGATAATTTATTTTTTTTTTGGGTTGACAAAATGGGAACAGATAATTGATTACTAAAAGAAACGGGACGACAGTGACACAGAAAATATGACAAAAAATTTCAAACAGATGGGTCCAAACAAACGCACCTAACGTTCCCCAAAACCCAACCACCTGTCTCTCATTTCAGGTCTTCTTCTTCTCCTCCTATCTACCATATTAAAACTTCCCAATCTCTCTCTCTCTCTCTTTCTCTATCTCTCACTTTTTCCAGTCTTCCCCCAAATTCCCAAAGAAATCTTCTTGGCTTAGAATCCCTTAAAATTTGATACTTTAAATCTCTCTGTGATATATATATTTTTTATCTTTTCGTTTTTTTTGACGAATTGCAGAATCTATGGAGGCCGTTCAGTGCAAGCTCTTCGCTCTCTTCCTTCTCTCGCTTTCGATGCTCGTATCTTTCTCCCTAGCAACAACCGACGTCAAGTACTGCGGTCAGTCTCTCTCTCTCTCTCTCTCAGATTTTTTTTCCTTTCTCTTTGAGTCTCTGCTGGAAAATCTAATTTATTTGAACACTTTATTGTCTGAAACAGAAACGCGGTGCTTTGCTTCTATATTAGGGTTTCGATTATATTCTCAAATAGTTTTCTTGATTATTGGTTACTTTTATTGATAAACGGTGTACAATTATTTCCATAAACGAAAAAACATATATATTACTAGTTATGTTGTTTATAATTTTCGATTGAAAATTGTTAATAACCGATTATGTTCGTTTATGTAGGTGTACAATTACTGAATATGAGTTAATATTTAATTTGATTTTGTAATTTTCAATTGAATTGTTAATAACCGATTATGTTCGTTTATGTATGTGTACAATTATTGAGAGTACGTTTGTATAAGCTGTTGGAAAATTGTGTTTTGAGTTTAAAAACACTTTTTTAATCTCTCAAAATGCCTAACCAAATGGACCCCGAATATGATTTAATATTTAATTAAATTAAATTTTGATGTTGTAGATAAGAAAGCTGAGTATGATGTGAAGGTCAGCGGGGTTGAGATAGTCCCGTATCCCATCGCGAGAGGCAAGACCGCAACCTTTAGCATCTCTGCTTCTACAGGTAATATCAATATATCAATCTGATTGAACTTTGACCTGTCTTCTAGACTCTTTCAATACTGAGTGCTTGTTTGATTAATTATAACTTGCGCGTATTTTTTACCATATACTTGATCACTTCGTTTATTCATTTGGGACTGAAAATTAGTGTTTTTGGTATTCCGGAAGTTATATGGAAGATGTTAAAGTTGCTACTAATTTTACTACAAAAGGCTTACAAACTGATATTCCTATGAATGCAATGGTGTCACCTTAACAACATTATAAAAATGACTTTTTAATTATTTTTTTGTCTTGTGTTTTAAAGTTTACACATCAATTTGTAAAGTTTATGCACAAAAATTTGGACCTGCGTATAATATATATGATAACTGGTTCATACAATTATAGCATGATGGCTAAAATATGTACTTCTTTGTAAGTTTCTTATAGGGAAATGGTCAGCCACGTGACAAAAAGAAAGTAAGGGAAAGAATTTATAAATAAGGGTTTAATATTTGTTTTATTTCTAGAGGTTTAAAGATCAATTATCTTTTGATGGATATGCAATTGGCAATATCTGGGCTTCTTGGGTGACCCCCCCTCCCCAATTCATGATTGTCTGTTGTGCTTGCATGTGTTTATTTTTTTAAGTTTCTGTTTATGAGAGAAAGCTAACAGCGCTTTTCCTTGTCATCCTCATCCACCCATTTTATTCATTTTTTAATTGAAAAATCGCAATCCACAGGGCTAATGACGGTATCACAAAACAAGCCCAACTTGTACAAACCCATGCCCTTTGAATAGTTATTGGGATTTTACTTTTGACATGGAGATTCTTATATGTAATACAGGGAAAAATATCTCTGGAGGAAAAATGGTGATTGATGTTTCATACTTTGGATGGCACATTCACAGTGAGACCCATGACCTTTGTGGGGAGACATCTTGCCCTGTTTCAACTGGTGATTTTATTGTTGCTCACTCACAAGAGCTACCTGGATTCACTCCACCAGTAAGTCTTTATTCTATTCAGTTATTTAACCCTTAAATTTTTATCTATTTTATACTACCTCTGACTTACAATCTTGGAACAAGACACCAAGTTTAGTTTTTGGTTTCCATCTGGACCAATTCGAAGACCTAGGTCTCTGCCTCATTTGGTGTATTCAATTAAGTCATATTCTGATAGTTGCTTAGTTTATTACCTCAGGAGGGATTCACCCTTGTAAATTCATCTAATAAAGCACAGCTAGTGCTAGTGTTACTTGATAATTTAATATCTCCAATTGCCCCATGGTATCTGTAAAGCAACTTGCCCTTAAATGATAGAGATGAAATCCTTTTAATGCAAACAACTTGCCCTTAAACTTTCACATTAGGATTAGGCATTAGGCATTTATCTTTGAAAACCAAAACATAAATGCCTAATGCCTAATCCTTTGTGTCACACTTGATTCACTTTGCAATTACTTAGTTGCAGCCTTATTTCACTTTCTGGCAATAGAATGCTAAGTTAGGAAATAGTAGATTTGGTTGTGATAGATGCTTGTGTGATGTTCATCTTAAATCATTTGTGATGCTTTGTGTCTCTAAAGATGTTTGACCTATGCAGGGCTCATACTCTCTTACAATGAAGATGTACGATGCAGACCAAAATCAATTGACATGCATTGGCTTCGATTTTGACATTGGCTTTGCATCATCTGTGGCTGATAGTTAAAGTGCTTCCAAGAATGATTCTTCATTCAAGTCTCCATAATCAGCGTATGAATAGGATGTAAAAATGACTCTTCACTATCGGTTGCTTCCATGTACGTTTAAACTGTCAGCACTATCTGTTGTATAATTGTGACTATTCCTGCTACATAAGAAACTATGGGAAGTTAATCCTACAGCTACTACAAAACGGAATGTATGATAAAGTACGTAATAAAAAGTACTACCTAAAAAAAATTATGCTACACTTCTCACATGAAGATATGCACTGTTTGGTCATTTTGATTCTTGGTATGAGAGTAGCCGTCATTGAATTATCAAGGCCCATTAGGGAACATTGATGAGACAAAATCTGATGGCTGAGCTAATTTGAATGCGATCTCTATGAGTTCAATGCATCCCACGAATTATACATCTCTCTCAAATAAATGTCGGTCTCATACAAGATACCCATATTGTTTAGTCCACATCTATATTAGTGAGAGAGGTACTGCACTGGGTCTACTGAATAATTTCTCGAGGTCTTGTGTTGGAGTAATTATTCAGTATTTTAGGAGCGATGCTCATTTCGTGCACATAATATTGAGTTTCATTAATTAAATCCATAGTGAGATATTATTCATGTCAGTGGAGAGTATTGAATACTCTTCCCTTGTTTTGGGATTTTTATTTTATTTCATTTTTGGGATTGAACACATTTATTGTGTAGGATGATTCTTGACACACCGTATGATGTGGTTGATTTAGGTGGGACTCATTCTAAAATTGGGTGAGACCCAACAAGTAGGAGATAAGATAAAATAGGATAGAATTGACCCTAGAGGCATCGATGTTTAAGAATGGCCTTTGTTTAGAGTGTATGTATGGATCCATGTGTCTGCAATGCCAATGCAATCAAATATTCCAGACATTCATCATATGGGAGTAAGTTAACTGGCCTCCTTCAGGCATGATAGTGTTTGAAGTATGTTGAGCTAAATGCGGTGAGACTTTGGAATCGTTCTTGCTTTTTTGGCGTGATAATTGGATGTGATTGCGGGTAAAAGCCTAAAAGGGTGAAACTTTAGGGTCAGACCCTGTAAAAAGGTTCTTTTTTGTTTAATTATTTATTGGCTCAGGTACAAAGAATTCATTCACAACTATATAGGTTGCCAATTGACAAGAGGAAAGGGAAAGATGCTATTGCACTCTTTGCTATTTGAGTCATGACCATTGCCACACCTTGTCTCCAGGGATTAGTTGTGGTCCTGGGGTACCCTTTGTTAAAAGCATTAGTAGACCAATTAAACTGTGCCATGTTTTAGGGTCTAGAGGGCATGGTCACTATGATGGTAATCATGCATGTGCGTTTTAGATATACGTTTATGGATGAGTTGACAATCATACCCCTTCATACAATGATTAAACCACCAAATGGTTTGATAATGGGGCCATGGATGCTAATGGAGAATGAAGATGGACTGGCCAAACCCCACTCCGTGCATTGATCATTCAAAACTTTATAAAGCAAACCCCAACACGGCTTTTCAGTTTCCACTTTCCTTTCACTGGAAACCAAAAGAGACATCTCATCTTCCTACTCTCTTCTAATCTCCTCACTAGTCATTCTCTTACCTCAAAACTTGCCCTTACCTTTCTTCAAACTGAGAACCATCACAGGCATTGTACTCTGGGAACTATAGATTAGAATATTAGGCATGAAAGGAATGAGAGGAAAACTCTTTAGGAAATTGAAATCCATCCCAACATTTAGTACCTTGAAACAAGGTCTAGTTCATCAGTTAAGCCCCTCGGAAAAGTTTTCCAATCAACACTGCCAAACTCCACTTCCACTTGTTTACAAAGAGCAAGATCAAAAAAGCAACAACCTCTCAGAGCTATTGTTTGGCAGTACTGGCGTTGGTGAAGGTGACAAACATCCTAAAGATGAAGAAATGGAATATGACTTCAGTGTTGGCAACAAAGATACTATTACATCCCCCATAAAGTCCAAAGATACAGTTCCTGCAATGGAAAATCCAGAGGTTCCAATCTTGTCAGACATCATCATGGAACATGAAGCAACAGAGGACAATGAAGAGTACCCATCTCTGTCAGATTTTGAAGAGAATTGTCCACCAGGAGGAAGCGAGTTGGTCATTTTCTACACAACAAGCATGAGAGGTATCAGAAAAACATTTGAAGACTGCAACAGCGTACGATTCTTGTTGGAAAGTTTTAAAGTAACGTTCTATGAGAGGGATGTTTCAATGCACTTGGAATATAGAGAAGAATTGTGGAACATCTTGGGTGGAAGAGTGATCCCTCCAAGGCTTTTCATAAAGGGAAGGTACATTGGAGGAGCTGATAAAGTGGTTGGGTTGCATGAGCAAGGCAAGCTTAGGAGGCTTTTGAAAGGTATACCACTAGAACTGGCCAATTCCTCATGCAGCGGGTGCGCCAATGTGAGATTCGTGGTGTGCCTCAATTGCAATGGCAGCAGGAAGATTGTTGCAGATGGGGAGAACGATGAATTGTACATTAGATGCCCTGAATGTAATGAAAATGGCTTGGTTAAGTGCCCCATTTGCTGCTGAGAATCTAACTATTGTTGATATATTACTACCTTTCTAGCTCTTCGTGATCTGGTAAATATGATATTTATATTTTCATGCTAGAGAATTCTTATGTTGTACAATTGTTAAATCTGATTGTTGTTGCACTAGATTGTCTAGGTGGAAAAGGGTGCACCGTGATGTGAATTTGAACACTATAAAAGCAATTTTTTCTTCCTGGAATTAAATTTTACATGAATGTTATTGCTGGCTGAGAGTAGAAAGTTCAACAATGACATGTTATTACTATTGTGAAAAACATTCATAAATGTTAGATCAGGTGGATTGGTTATGCAGGCTGTGAGGCAGACTATGTTAATGCGTTATGCACCTTGCTGCAGGAAGTATAGGAACCACAAATAGTAAAGGAAAGAACAATTTCAATTTATAGTTGATTAATGAGGAGCTTGATAAGTTCGAACTTCTTTTGTATCATTATAAATTTGGAATAATGATTAGGGAAGAGCACGCACATGGCTATTAATTAAATTATAGACAAAGTCACTGGTAGTGGTTAGTTTCAAGAGGTTATGTACTGATAAAGATGAGCTTATGATAAAGCATTCACACCACGGGCTTTGTCCTATTCCTTATTATGTTATTGTCGACATTGCATATATTCTCCTTTTCTTTTCTTTCTTTTTTCTTTTTTCTTTTTCTCTTAAAATTTTTTTTAATTCTATTCTTTGATGGGCAAGATAATAGTAACAGTATAAAGGTTGTACTAATACACAAAACTCTCACTTATAGTGATATTTGGGAGAAGTGGTTAAATGTAGCTAGGAATGGCAACGGGTCGGGTTCAGGCTAGGTTTTTCCATACCCGGACTCGGCCTGTTTACTAAACGGATTTTTTTTTTTGGTGCCCGGACCCGCCCCCGCTGGGCCCCACGGGCCCCATTGAGCCGTGGTACTTCAGGGCCCATTTTGTGGCCCAATAAAAAAAAAATGTTTGCTTGATATTGATTTTCTCAGCAACAAAACAGGAGGGGAAAAAGAACACTCAAGAAAACCCATTATTTTCTCAGCAACCAACAGATCGGAAACCCCTTTTTTTTTCATTATAATATTTTCCCACATCAAAAGTAAAAACAAGAATTAACATACAAACCCTAGGTTTGAACAATAAGACCCTACAAAATCAAATCAAACAAGCCGATCCTATTCAACCAAAATAGCACTAAAACTAGAAATTACAAATTTGATTCTTCGAACAAAAAGAACGATTTTCATTGCAAAAACTTGAGTTCACAACGAGGTGAGGGAGATGAGAGAGTTGCGGCCTTGTGAGGTGGAGGAGGGCCTAGCGAGGTGAGGAAGGAGCAGCGGTGTTTGCAGGCTGCGGCAAGGTGAAGGAGGTAGGGAGGAAAGACCATCGAGGTGGAGGAATGGAGCGGCGCCAACGAGGTGAGGTATGCAAGGAGCAGCGGCGCCGATGAAGTGAGCAGCAGCGGTCTTGCTCAAGTGAGAGTGAGGATGAGGGAGAGAATGGGAGGCGGCTTGGGAGAGAATGAGAAGGTGAGAGAATGGGTCTGAGGGATTTAGGGTTGGAAAAGTGAGTATTTATACCCAGGTTTTTTTTTTAATATTATATATACGGGTTAGGTTCGGGCCGGGTATGCCTAATACCTAGACCCGACTCGAACCCACTTCAGGTTTTTTAATGAAAATCTAGACCCGACCCTAATGTTAAACGGGTCGGGTCGGGTTGGGTACATTTTGCCATCCCTAAATGTAGCCTTACCCCCAATGTTTATGGAAATGTTTTCTCAAATGTGTTATAAGAGTACTCTTAACATGAAATGGATACAAATATTTAATTATTTCCACTAATTTAAGATAAGAGTGTGCTTAAATTAGTACAAAGGTACACCATAAACACTACTTAAAATTTATGGTAACTTTTAAGGGAGGAATGGGCAATTTATATTATACTTTCACACATTCTTTCAAGCAATGTGGGACAACTATGCATTTTTTTTTTTTGGAACCAAACACACACACATGAGGGAGAGAGAATGAAAGTTTTAACACAAAGGCATACCCATAAACTGTTAACATATGAATGGAGTTCTCAAAAACATAAATATCATATATTTACTAGATCCAAATTATTAACATATGAATGAGGTTTTAAAAGAAATATGGGTAATTGTCACACATTACTCAAATGAGAAGTGCTATATCCACAACATTTTCACAATACTTTCACAACACATTGTAGGTGGTAAGTTGTTATTAGTTTTAATTTGAATTTATAACTAAAATAACTTTTTGCCCATCGGCCAATTACAATCTGCCATTTTGAATTTGTTGTGAAAATGTCATGGACATAGCATTAGTGCACTAGATATAGATAATTAATATATGGAAATAAATTCATATGCCCCATTGACACAGAGTTGGTTGTTAATACATTGACATCAATCATTTTCCTAGATGATAAATAGATGGAAATAAATGTATTTCCCTCATTAATACATAAAAATTAGTCAATAGATTGACATAAATATCAAGTTTGATGACTTGGAAGATTAAATGAAGATAATTCACTTTCCTTCTCTAGGAATGTACTGCATAATAAAAAATATGAACTAGTTACTTGAGCAAATTGACACATATTTAATTATTTTCACTCATTTAAGTGCAAACTCATTTTCTATGTTATTGATTATGCGTTTTTAAATTTATTTTTATCTTTTACTGGACTTTGTTTCCATAGTCACCAAAAGAAACTCAATTTGAGCAAAATTGTCATACTCCAAAGCAATCGTTTCTTATATAAATATTAGAAAAATAATCATAAAAAGTAATTTTACATAAATAATTAGTGTGCCATCTATGAATAATTAATATATGAAAATAAATGTATTTAGTCTAATACTCTATAATTTTATATGTGTGTGTAATAAGGGCCCTATATAAATTACAATTAAAAAAAATATTTTTAAAATGTTTTTATTTTTTACTTTTTATAATACAAGATAAAAATTCTACTATAATCTAATATAAGTGTATACATGTTTGAAGCTCCTTCCTGGAGACTTGAACCCCAACCTTTACCCTCTTGCACCCCATAAGCACTTGTGGAGTGACAACACTTATACTTGTGTAGTGACCATCGCTCTAAGGGTGCACGATGGTAAATTATTTTTAAAATATTGTGTATTCATGTGTGAGTGGAGTCCCATTTTGGGTCAAATAGTGCCCCTCTATGTGTTATATTAAGTTTTCAATTGGAGTCTACCCAGGTTATTATCTATTCACCATAAAATATAGATAAGAATTGCTATTTTTTCAAGTTTTGTCATTCAATTGTCCTTAATTCGAAGAATTGAATGATATGAGTACCTTTCTTCACTTGTTGTTCCCTTTAAAGTGTTATAGAAATGCTAGGTCCAATATATTTTCACAACAAATCATATATAATAGGTTATTACTTGCTGTTATTAATGGGCAAAAAGTAATTTCAGTGGTAGATTCAAATTAAAAACCTTAACAACCTACTAACTAAGATTTGTTGTGAAAATATTGTGAATGTAGCATTTCTAAAAAATTTGACGTGGCCTCCAAAATATTTATAATATCATCAATTTGGTCACTGTTTGCTTTCTACAAATTACAAAGTACCAGTAAATATTCAACTTTCTTCTTCTAGTGCAACTTCAGCACAAAAAAAGAAGAAAGAAAAAAAAGAAAAGAATATATATATTCCGCTGATAAAATTTATGAATGGAATATTGATGGTTTGTCTAAACAGGAAATCATTAATAATATGGGTCATATGTCGATGGTTGGAATTGCTTATATGAATAACCATAATCTTGACCACTCTGAAATTGTTGAACTTCTTGTTACTAGTTTTTCTGGCACTCTTCATAGATGGTGGGATTCATATCTCACAGAAGATTACAGAGAATCTATTTAAACAACTGTTAAAAAGAATGATGAAGGTTTATCTATTTTTGATGAAAGCATTGGTCGAGGTTGTTAGGGTACTGTTTTACACCTAATTTTATTTGAGTACCACCTATTTATACCACTAATAAGTTATTGGGTTTTCCCAAATATTTCATATCTCGTTATCTAAATTGGGTTATGATATAAAATATCACAAAAAGCCCAAAACTTATATTTTGTCTAATTTTATTACCATTATTTAGGTAAGCCCAAAACCGGCCCTATGAACCCAATACACAATCTTATTCTATTTAAAACTCAAGAATACTTATGCTTGGCAATATCTGAAAAGCTCATGACTCAAATTCATGGTAAAAATTTTTTATCAATATAATTCAAATCCATAATCAAAGCCTATGGTTTGAAACCATGGCGATTTATTTATCTAAAGCCCAATGTTTATCTAAAGCCCAATTCACATTGGCAACATCAAAGCTCAATTCTCATTGGCAACATCAAAAGCCCAATTCTCATTGGCAATATCAAAAGCCCAACTTACGTTGGCACTATTTATTGGAAGCCCAAGGTTATCAATACTTGGCAAAATACTATATCATAATTATTTCACCTAGAAGTTCAATAATGACCAATGCTTTAGATTCTTAAACCTATTACTATAATATTACAAGTTTATAGAATTTATGAAGGCACAATTGCACTTTTAGTCCCTATGTTTTGAAGTTTTTCCATTTTAGTCCCTACATTTTATTTTTTCCATTTTTAGTCCCTAAAATCAATTTACGCTTTCCGTTTTAGTCCTTTCCGTCAGTCAACCAACGGAAATAGCTGAGGTGGCAGCCGGAACAATTAAAATATTATAAAAAATGCCACATCACCCTGACAAATCAGCATATATATTTTAAAAATTAATTTATTAATTTTAACTAAATAAAAAAAAATTAAAAACGAATCATTTAAAAAAGAAATTAAATTAAAAAAAAAAATTTCTTTACAATATGTTCTTCCCAGCCATCATGAAGAACAAGTTCTTCCTCAAGGTTGTTGAGGAAATTAAAAAAATCAAGAACATGCCAACATGGGCACAGATCTACAAAATACAAAGACCTTCAAAGATTCAAAACACAAAGAACACAAACCCAAACCCAACCCTTAATCTCTAGCAAACCCAGAACATCAAATGAAAAATCAAATCCTCCATACAAACATCAAACCCAGAAACAAACCCATAAATTTCAAACCCAAATTCAAGAAACCTGTAAACAAACCCAGAAATTTTAAACCCATCGATCTATAAAGACCCACTGATCTGTGAGAGATTAGAGGTAAACCACCGCCGATCTCAGCCCCTCCACTATCACACACTCAGCCCCACCGTCCTTCACATCGACACAAGACACAGCCCCAACGTGTAGCTCCTTCGCGGGGATCGAGCACTTGGACTCAAGCGAGGTGTCGACGGCGTTGGCGAAGAGGAGGTGGAAGGAGTTAGAGAAGGTGGAGGCGGCAATGAGGGGTTTCTGCGTTGGGGTTGGTGTTGAGGGAGGGGATTCGGGAAGGTGGAGAAAATGTGGATTGAGGGGTTAGGGTTAGGGTTTGGGATTGGGGATTGAGGGAGTGGATTTCGAGAGAGGGGGTGTTAGAGTCGGAGTCGAAGAGAGAGAGGACGGCGAAGCAATCGAGGGCGGAGAGTTGAGGGAGCTAGCGGACGACGTCGATGTATTTGGTTTATGGGAATCTGTGGATTTGAGGTGGGTCTCGGAGAGCTGTGCTTGTGGCTGTGGTTGTGGTTGCCATTGTTGGAGTTCCATTCTCTCTAAACCACTGCCGGCCCCCTTCCTCTAGATCTGCTCCAAACCGCCGGCCTAATCTCATTCTCTCCCTCCCTCTCACTAAACTCTTTTTTTTGGGTAGAGCTCTCTCTAAACTCAGATCATGGTTTAAAAAGGTCTGATAATAAAAAAATAAAAAAATTCGTTTGATGCTTTTGAATAGCTCACTTAAAGAAAAGTAAATACACTTAAAACTAAAACGATCTAATGATAAATTTTTGTTTGGGTTGGTTGAGATGAGAGAATAGTTTGCTTGGTTTGATGATCTCTAAGGTGTTGAATTTGGGTTTTTTCTTCTTGTTTTCATTTATGTCTTAATGATCTGGGTTTGAGTTCTTAGGTTGCTGGGTTTGTGTTCTTGTGATGGATTTGAGTTCTTGGTTGTTGGGTTTGATTTGGGAAGAACATGAAGAACAAGTTGTAAAATGAAGAACAATCTGAAGAACATGAAGAACAATCTTAATTAAGGTGAATTTTGATTTTTAATTCTGTTTTTATTTTTTTTATTTAGTTAAAATTAATAAATTAATTTTAACTAGGGACTAAAAGTTCAATAATGACCAATGCTTTAGATTCTTAAACCTATTACTATAATATTACAAGTTTATAGAATTTATGAATTATCTACTCTCAAAACCCATAGCGATCATCTTATAAAAGCCCAAGCAAAGAAAGGGCCACGTGGCCCAACTAAAGGTGCTGAAATGAAGCAAAGTTCTAGCCCAAAAAGGTCCCAGCAAGAGCTTGAAAGTGGGCAACCAGTCCTTGTTCATCCCTAAGCAAAGAAACAACTTGAGCTCCCTATAAGAGGACCAAGCCTTTGAGTATGAACTAGGAGTTGTCCCATCAGTTTTCTGCCACCCTCTACCCGATGTGAACAGTACCCAAGGACTGTCATATCAGTTGAAGTCAAAAGGATGAAGAGACTCCATCATCTTCCTCAAGACTGCACCTCTAACGGAAGGGGAGTTGAAACCAAATTATCCAAACTTCAACAAATTAATGCTATAAATGTTAAAAACATTCAAGATGTGATTCATGTGCCAAGCCCATGAATCTTAAAGGGGGAAAAGTTGGGAACATGTGATTTGGAGGGCATAAAAGGATCTCCAGCAGAACCCTCCGAAATGGGTTTAAACTTTGACACCTGGCTTGGGGTGTTAAGTCTTACTTCCTAGGATCCAAATCTCAGTTGCAGCATTAGGATTCGTTCTTGATACTTGCCTTAATCCCATTGGCTGAATACAATCTCAGCAATCTTAGCATTTAATGCAAGATTACCCTAAACACTCCAAAACCCCACCATTACCCAAAGAAGCAAGGCAGCCCCAAAAGCAAATCTCCCATTTTTAGCCCAAATCCAGGTTATTAATGCAGCTGTCTGGCTCCCCTGAATCAGGCCTACGTTTTTTTGGGTTCTTGTTAATTATTGCTTATCTAAACTCCATTATAAAAGCAAAAGCATCTCAGCCCACAAGGGGGGACAGACTCCCTCTGAAATTCCTGATCTATTTGCCATTTTATGGGTGGTTTAGCTCTCTTTAAGCTCACTACTCATCCCCTACAGCCCACTACTCACAAAAAGCCTTAACTTCAGAGTTAATCTCATCCCACTCACTCAAAACAACCTATATTGTCTCATTCATGCCTTATGAACACAAACTCACCAAAATCTCAGTTTAATACTTGCTGCACTGAGCTGGGATCCCTCTCTTCCTTCATTCTATCCTATTTTTCCTCTTTTATTTGTAACAATGAAACCTTTAATCCTTGTTTAATATTATTATGATGAAGGCCATAATGTTTTAGAAACTATCTCTTCCCATGGAACCTTTAATTTTTACTTTTATTTTACAATTGAAGGATATAATGTATATGTAATAATTGAACTTTTCCTCACATTGATATAATGATGGTTGAAAGTACAATGAATCCCCTAACCGAGACATACAAGGACTCCCAGGAGTTAACACATTCCTAAACTTATTTAATCATTGACCATTGGACTGTTTAAATATGTTTTTTCTGGACTAAGTGTAATTTTACCCTTATCGTTGAAGGACTAATTTGAACTATAATGCTGTAAAAGGACTAATAATATAACAAACTAACAACAGTAACGTGTTTATTGTGCTTTGTTGTTGTTTTCTTGTCAGGGTGCAGCCTCTATCTCTTGCTTGGGCGGGCTTACACGACACCAAAAGCCTTTGGGCTTTATTTCAAGAGTCCATCATTGAGTTTCAGTTTGGCTACCCCATATTCTATTTGGGAACATCCAAATTTTCCCCTCAATAGAGGTATTCCTGATGGTGTCAATACCTTAATCTATACTGTTCTTAAACATTTTGTTGGTACTCCATCTAACATTTCGTCTCGAATTTCTGATTATTTGAATAATTTGAGATGTCCTACTATGTCTAGTTATAGATGGTACCAAGATGTTTTCATTTCCAGAGTTATGCTTCGGAAAGATTGCTACAAGCCTTATTAGAAAGAAAAGTTTATTGATGGTCTGCCTCCTATATTTGCTCATAAGGTAAAACAAGAGTTAATTATATATATATATATATATATATATATATATATATATATATATATGTTTATATAAATCCATTTTTTCTTCTAATTAATCATAGTATAGTTTAATAAATTGCTTCTAAGTTGAATTCTTTAAAAATGAAAATTTCCAAATGAGTAGTGAAAATAATCATTATTATCAAGTTTCAAAGTTTCATTCCCGCAATCCAGTTATATGAGTAAATTGTTTCTCAAAAAAAAAAAAAAAAAGTTATATGAGTAAAATTAATAATTTTCTGCATTTTGTAAAACAATGAGCAAAATTCAATCTAGTTATATGAGTAAAATTATCTATTTCAACACTTCTTTAAGTTAAAACTCCATTTGGATTGAGAAAGAGGGAGGGGGAGTAGAGTAGAGTTGAGTAGAATTGGCTCAAAATTAGTCTATTTTTAACTAACTCTACTTTACTCCTCTCAACTCCTCTTCCCTTCCCCTTCAATCCAAATGGGCCCTAAAGGTTCAAGTTTTAAGATACAGAACTATTTCTTCCAAATTTTTTTAATATTTTTTTTAACTAAAAAATCCCGTAAACTTGTAAATGTTTAAATTTTTAGTAATAATAATAAATAAATAAATAAATAAGCATTTGAACACTTAGCACGTATGAAAAAGGCTAATATTAAATATTATAAATTTCAATGTGTATTCAATGTCACGTTATTTATAATTTTAAATGTCATTACACTCTCTAGACTATTACATTAAAAAAAAAAAAAAAATCTTAAGAATGAAATAAAGAGAATCAAGTTGCATCAGAATGTGTGCTTAAATTCAATTGGCCAAGTGTGATTCCTTGGTCAATAAATATAATTAAAAGAATATTCAGATTTTTTTTTTTTTTTTGACAATCAAGAATATTGAGATTTAAATCTTTATTTGGGAACAAAAGGAAAGCAAAAAACTTTGTGTGGTAGGTAGGACTTGGACAATAATTTGGATTGATATAAATTCCTTTTACCCTATCTTAATGTGCATGTATTTGGCATGCTAAACGTATATTGTCTGGGAATGCTGGAAAAATTGCCATGACTTCGAATGAAATTAAAATTTGATGATAATGGCAATGCACATATGGTATATGTGGAAACAAAATGAAAGGGAATTCTTCTTAAATTGGCAACATAGTAAATGTCAATTCACCATCCTTATCTGCTGTCCTGAAATTGTGATTTTGTGCTTCCTAAATTGGTTTGGAAGGCATGTAATGATTCAATTCAGTCCCATTCTTGAGGGTATAAATATTCCTCTAGACAACGAATATTGCAGTCTCCCAATGATTATGTTTTGTACCCATTGGAAATATCCATGTTTCCAACCCAACCAGCACCCTTGCCTCCCACTAGGCACTATCCTTCTGATGAGAATCTGAAAAGAACTTCGATTAGAAGAATTTTATATTGGATCAATGATTTACCAGAAGGCATTCACAATACATTAATCAAATATTTTACTCTTGAATGGCAAGTTCTTGTCCTACAATTATCAATTTAGTTTTCTTAATTTTTTATGATCTAATTTGTTTTTAACACTTCTCCTGACATGATAGTTGAATGTAAATTTTATCTTGGTAGTTGGAGCAAATGTAAAGTACTAGTATTTTTTTTTTTTAGGACAAAATTTAGGTACAATACCTTAGGTGTTATTTTTTAGATGCCCCTCTTAAGATTCAGTTATATGGCTAATTAATTAAAAAATCAAATTTCATCTCATAAGAAAAAATTCACATAATGGATTCTTAAGAGGGGAACCTAAGAAACAATACCTAAGTACTGTATTTAAGTCTTTTCAAATTTTTTTTTTTTTTTTAATATCCACTATGAGTACATTACTATTAGTCATACAAAAATAGTGTTTTTAAAAAAAAAAAAAAAAATTCTCGTGGCTTAGTCCCAGTCGGGCTTTCTTATATTTGTGTACTTTTTTTAGATTTTAACATTGGCTACACTATTTTACATGGTAATTATTGGGTACAGTGCTCTTGCACATTGAATCTGTCAGGATTATAACAAATATTCACTTTTAGTTATGTATCATGATTTTATTGAGTTTAGTGCACAGAGCATTAGACCCAACACAAGTAATATACATAACCATACTAATTGAAAGTTCAAATATGTGTATAAAACACCCTTGAACGTTTAGACCCCAATAACAGATATATCAATTCAAGCTTAATGTCAAACAATAAATGTGCGGAACATGAACATAAGCTAATAATCGAATCGATAAACAATCTAAAACATAAATAATCACAATCACAGCAGTAATTAAATGGTAAAGATAAAGGGAAGAGAGATGCAAACACAAAGACAACACTCGATATGTTATCGAAGAGGAAACCGAAGCCTTCGGCGTAAAACCTCTCCGTCGCCCTCTAAGTGGTCAATAATTCACTAAAAAATGTAGTTGGGATATATGAACAACAATAGACCCTCCAAGCTTAATCTACCCGATGTACCTAAGTCCTCCAAATTTCTTGCTCCAACGAGGTTGCGCCGAACCTTTTTCTTTTCTAACTTACCGAATTCCGCTATAGTCCATAGCATCAACCAATATGAATTGGTCCCTTCCTAACTACTTCCCAAAGCACCAAATAAACCTTCTCACAGATATGGGTATGGTGAGAAAAGGATTTGGCCAAGAACCTCTCAAGGATGTATCAATGGAGAGGAAGAGAGTAGAGGAATTTGAAGAGTCTCTTAAGTGAAGATTGTGGATGAATCAATCTTATTTTTCTCTAGGGTTTCTCTCTCAAAATTCTCTCTGGAAGCTCTCTTTCTTTCATGGGTATAAGGGGTATTTATACTGGGGTGAGAATGGAATGTGAAGAGTCAGGTTTTTCAAAACAAGGCTGGCTCACGGCTTGGCCTCACGTCTTGACTGAGTCGCGAGATCCAACCACGAGATAACTGAACGGCCAGTTGTCCTATTTTGTCTTGTAGTACTCCAGCTAGCATAATGCTTCAACTTCTAGCATGCTTGGCACGCCTGGCACGTGTGCAGCTTCTAGCAGCTTGCAGTCACGAGTCACCCGCGAGATCCAGTCGCGAGTCTTTGTTTTTCTTGCACACTCTTGACCATTTCTTCACACTATCTCACTCACTACCCTTACAAGAATTCCACTTAAATACAGGGTTACTTATTGTTGAAATACAAGCAAATTTGGTACGGAATAAAGCCAATAAGATGGTTGATTAAATTCAATCTTACACTGACCATACTAGAAGATTAACTACGAATTATTAACTTTTTGGTATGCAATTGTCTTTTACAACAACTGGACAAAATTAGATTGGCATCGTGTCTTGAAGCATACACTAGTTCCTCAGGCTAGTGTAACAATTCAGATGGAAGCTTGCTTGTTTTGGTATGTTCCTACTTCCTAATATCACTCTCTAGGATTCTTATATATTATTACTAGAATGATTTGGGGAAAAAAAAAATAGTCACCTATAAAAGAAATTCAATAATTCTTCACGGGCTCCTTTGATTGTTTAGTGTGTGTCAAATTACAATTAACCATTGTATTCTAACATTTTATTTATTTGACCATTCAATTGCTTCTTCCTCCTACGAGTTGGTTTGTGTGTTTTTTTTTTTTAGCACTTGAGTTGATTATATAATTTCTAATAATCCAGCATCTTGATTTTTTTTTTCTTTTTCTTAGAATACATACTCTTAATATTTTGGTCTAAAATTAATGAATTGTTCACATAACTCCAAAACAGCTAGGAATTATTGATGCGTTTAAAGGCGCGATAAGCCCGGAAACTCGCAAACTCCAAAACATCTAAGGTTTATTGAGGCTTTTAAAGGTGCGATAAACCCGAAAATTAGTGAAGAACGGGATTATACAGTGTGATAAGTCTGGAAAACTTGTGAAAGCATGGATCAAACCAATATCAGAAGCTGGAATTTTCAATCTTCTAGCCATGTCAGAATTGTGGCAACCAATCTGACAATCAAGGGTGAGTTGGAAAGTGGTATCCCAACGACTTATTTGTCTAATCGACGAGCTTAGCATGGTCATATATTCATATTTAACCATTCTTGTACCAATATTATCCTTCAATGTATCTTATACATCAGGTGTACCACCTTTAGTTTACATGAAAAACAATTTACAAGCTTTAGTTATTGTGCTCTTCCCAGCCTAATTACTTTTGTACTAGTACTTTGAATTATTTCATTGTATTTAACCAATGTAATTATCTGTGGGGCAATGTAATCGATGCCAAAATTTGATTGCTGATAAATGATAATTAAAAGTTTACAATATATTGGGAAGGAAAGGGCACTTTTGCTTTGGTAAGAATTCAGAACTAGTCCTCAATGGTGGGAAACAAAACTCTTCATATTTTTTTAGTATTATTATCCTTCGTTTTATTTTTTATTTTATTTTATTTTTTATCTATCACCATGGCAGTCATTTTATTTTGTGAATATATTATGTGTGAGTTCATGATTCTTTCTCATATTCAAAACTTGAGCGAGACATTTTTATAAATTTAAAAAAAAAAAAAAAAAAAAAAAACCTTGAGTGTGATTGCTTCTTAATCCCACCGTGTGCATGTGTTTGTGTTGATTTAATGGAATTTTAGACTGTTGTCAAGCCTGGGGTTGGAGGCAGTCAAAAGACTCGAAACAAATAATTACACAAGTAATACAATGTCATTCTCCTAATCCAATCATATGAGTTAAACACTGACAACGATTACGCACCAATAAAGTTTCACCTTATAATTTTGCAACACCTCACTAAAAATTAAATTTTATTTTTTTACAAAAATAATCAAAATATCAAAAACTATTCTCTAAGAAAAGTTCAATAGCCGACCAAATATCAATAACTATTCGCAAAGAAGTAGATCAATAACTCAAACCTCATAACAAGATCCATTACAAGTAAAACAAAATCCGCAAAAAACAAAACTTCAAAGAGTTACGTAGAGAGAAAATGCTAAAAATATACAAATTTCATCCTCTAAATTTGACTGAAATTTCACTTCAATTCTCTCACTCTACTTTTCTAAATGATTTATAGTTGATTAATGAAAAGCATGATAAGTTCGAACTTCTTTTGTATCAATATAAATTTGGAATAATGATTAGGGAAGAGCACCCACATGGCTATTAATTAAACCATAGACAAAGTCACTGATTAGTATCAAGAAGTTATGTACTGAGAAAGATGAGCTTATGATAAAGCATTCACTGCTAGGCCTTCGTCCTAGCTATTCCTTATTACGTTATTGTCGACATAGCATATATTCTCTTTTTCTTTCTTTCTTCTTCTTCTTTTTATTTATTTATTTATTTTTTTGTTTATTATAATGTTTTTTTAAATTCTATTATTTAATGGCCATGGGCAAGATAATAGTAACAATATAAAGATTGTACAAGTACACAATACTCTCACTTTTATGATATTTGGGAGAAGGGATTCAACATAGCCTTACCCCCAATGTTTATGGAAAGGTATATTGAAATTATTTAATTATTTTCACTAATTTAAGTGTACTCTTAATTTTAAGGGAGTGCTTTTATAAGCAAGGGCGGAACTAGAATTTTATGAATAGGGGGCCAAAATAATAACAAAAATAAAATTGAACCAATTTAATAGTGTCATAAAAGACATATGAAGAGTTTGGGAGGCTAACCATATTTCTTTTGAAAGTTTTAAGTAAATTTAAGGAGTAAAAATCTAATATTTGAAAAGTTTGGGAATTTTAATAAAATTTAAAGGTAATTTTATAAAGTTAGAATAGTTTTTTTTTTTTGTTGGGGGGGGGGGGGTGGGCATGGCCCCCAACCTTCTTAGTGGGTCTGCCCTTGTTTATAAGAGTACACTTAAATTTGTACAAATGTACACCATAAAATCTAATTAAAAGTCATGTTAACTGTGGGGCCAGAGAACTTACGACCCAGCCCACTTTCCACTAGGGCCCAAGGCCCGTGCCGAGGAGGGTAGTTGCTGAGGACGAGTAGGGAAAGACCAAATAGCCTAGAAACGCAGCCGAGGAAGACTCTGTCCTCGACATCCCAAGACTTCGAAGGGAAGAGTGACATGTCATCAAAGGCAGCCTCCAAAAGGCCCCCAGAAGAAGAGGCAAGTAGAATGGAACCCACGTGGGGGTACGGTGTGGAGGTAGTTCAAGGTAAATACGTCCCCTCCACATTGAATGTGTCCACAAACGTCTTAACCATATTAATGAAAAAAGACGCCTGAACAGTGTGGCTTCGGTTCTTGCAACTAACAAAAAGCAAGGGGAGGTGGCTGATGAGACAGGTACTTGAATAGACACCTGTTTGATCAACAGGTGGAGGGCCAGGATCAGCCAAGAAGGGCTATATAATGTGAAGATTGATGCGCCAAGAAAGGGGCTGGGAAAAAAGGCCAAAAACCAGAGCTTCCCAAACCGCGTCGAGGAGAACGATTCCTCGAGCGAACACGATTTACTCTTGTATGAACGCCATGGCTAACCACCGTTCAGTGACCAAGGCCTAGTCTTTCAAACCCACGCTCTACAAATTATATTGTTTGGGCCTTCTTACGTGCGAACCCCCCATCACTTCCAACAGCCCGTTGTAGCGCCCTAACATAAAGTTCCACTAGGGGCTGCGTTTTTCACTAGGGGCTTGGCCGAGGTGCTAATCCTCCCAAACCAATTTCCCACACCTTGGCCGAGGGGCTAATATCCCCGAACTACTTAAAAACTAAGTTTTTGACAGAACCAAGGTATTGCATGGTCCTCGGACTCAAACCTATGGGGAAACCAACTACTTAATGAAAATGTCTAAGTTTTGGACAGAACCAAGGTATTGCATGGTCCTCGGACTCAAACCTATGAGGAAACCAACTACTTAAAAACTCAGTTTTGGACAGAACCAAGGTATTGCATGGTTCTCGGACTTAAACCTATGGGGAAACCAACTACCTAAAAATTAAGTTTTGGACAGAACCAAGGTATTGCATGGTCCTCGGACTCAAACCTATGGGAAAACCAACTACTTAAAAACGAAGTTTTGGACAGAACCAAGGTATTGCATGGTCCTCGAACTCAAACCTATGGGGAAACCAACTACTTAATGAAAATATCTAAGTTTTGGACAGAACCACGGTATTGCATGGTCCTCGGACTCAAACCTATGGGGAAACCAACTACTTAAAAACTAAGTTTTGGACAGAACCAAGGTATTGCATGGTCCTCGGACTCAAACTTATGGGGAAACCAACTACTTAAAAACTAAGTTCTGGACAGAACCAAGGTATTGCATGATCCTCGGACTCAAGCCTATGGGGAAACCAACTACTTAAAAACTAAGTTTTGGATAGAACCAAGGTATTGCATGGTCCTCGGACTCAAACCTATGGGGAAACCAACTACTTAAAGGAAATCTGGATACCAAGTTGGACCTAACAACACACGGGACATCTCGGATGATGCCTATATCTCCACTGAAGGATGTTCAGACACGAGTTCAATGCCTTATGGGTGCAGATGAGCTAGCATTCCGAAACATGATTCTAAATATATCGTATGCATAACTATATATACTTATTAAGATAACTAGTTCAAAAGTCATAAGGTTCGTAACAATAGTAAGTATCGACGAGGGCAAGTAACATGTAATCAAAAGGAAAGAGGAAGAAAAGAATTTCATATATTTGTTCAACAGGTTCAATTACAAGCAAACTATAAAGTTTTCAAAAATAAAAGAGAAACTAGTTTGTCATTAAACTAAAAACAAATGCGGAGGCTGGCCGAGGTTTCTACTTCTTTAATTCCGTGTCGACCACATCCTAGGAAGGCAGAATAGGACTAGCTTCGACGCCCTGGAGGACAGTCCCTTCTAGGGAAGGCTGAGCAGGATCGGTGTCAGTACTCTTGGGGACCTCAACGAGGGGAATTACCTGCAGGGGCTGAGCAAGAATGGCTGGCTCCTCGGCAACAGGAATCTGAGCTCCAACCGCAGGCTCAGCAACTTCCTTAGGCATCTCGGGATTAATACCTCCAGGTGCTACTATCGCTCCACGAGGCTCTTCCCCTTCAAGCAACTCACCAGAAAGGACGCTGATCTGTGCAGCTTCTGACCAAGTAACCCCTGCCTCGTGTTGATCGCTCACAGCCTCAGAGCTGGCAGAGACAGCCTCACGGATGGCATAAGGGTAAAATATGCTCTCCAACTTCCACAAATCGGACGACGCATCCACCCTAGCTCGTTTTAAGGCCTCTTCCCAAACCTGGGAGCAGTATAGCCTGCACACTCCAGGAATTTGGGCTTTAAGGGAGGCTTGGGTTTCAGCTACCCCTGTATTGTAACCCTCGTCCTCGGCCTTATCCCTAGCAACTTTGACCTTGTTTCTAGCAAACTCAGCCTCCTGCTTGGCCCTCACAGCTTCGTCCTAGGCAAACTCCGCCACGCCCTTAGCATTCTCTACCATGATTAGTTTTTTCTTCAAATCATTGATCTGCTCCTTGGCTATCTGCAATTGATCCTCGGCTTCGAGTAGACGTTTTGTCTGTTCCTCGGCCTGTTTTTAGGCGCCATTTAAACCCGCCGAGGCACTATCCCTTTCCCGGATAGCCTCCTTTAAATCCTCCTTAGCCTTTGCGAGGTCATTCTCGGAAGTTTTGAGGGTCAGCGCAGCATCTATGCGTTTGGCACGTTCATTCTCGGCAGCCTTACTCTGCTTATTAACTTCCTCCTCCATCCTATAAGTGGACTGGAGAGCCTGTCAAATGAGATAAATACATCGTGAGTGAAACTCCGGGAACAAGAGTTAATAGAATTTTAGGTTTCCAGAGTCTTACCATGCACAAGTGCCTTTTTACGCTGAGGAAAACCTCCTGCATCCTCATGTTCTTCAATTCTGCCACATCGGTGGGAAGCAACATGGTTCTCCCTAATGCGTCGGCCACGTAACCGCCCTCGCCGTCTCCAAGGTCCCTCATGGACGCGGTTTCCAGCAATGGCTCCCCGTGGAGCATGGGGGCGGGAAGCCAAGCACTCGGCGCGGATTGGGCTTTGATCCCTTTCCCCTTGGCTTGAGTGGATTGGGCCTCGGTCCCTTTCCCCTTAATTTGGTGCCCAATCTTTAGCTGTTTTTGGGCTCGCGAGGTCTCATCCCTCTCCTGAGAGGATTGGGACTTTCCCCTATCCATGGGTTCCTTCCCCTTGGGACTCCTCTTTCTTTTTGAGTCTGTGGGCTCCGGCAGAGGAGGCAGAGTTGATTAAGGAGGAGCAAGAAGTTTGGGGCGGGGAGATTGTGGCTGTGACTTGGTGGAGGATGACCTAGTCTGGATGGTCTGGGGCTGAGGTGGTGGAGATGGAACACTGGACTGCGGTGTTCCCTGCGCACCCTTCCCCGGTTGACCCTCGAGGAGGTCGAGTAAGCTGGTCGGGGGCTTTCTCTTAAGTCCCATCTCGGCTCGGGAGGATGTACCCACTAACAATAGCTCCGCTTCGGACAAGTCTGGGTCCCCTAGATCGCCAGAAGGATCCTCGGATGGGTCGGCTTGATCAAATGCCCCAAAACCCTCCTCGAATGGATCCAAATTTTCTTCATCCTCCGCTGCGCGATGAAGTGACAAAGAGCCCACCAATAGGATGCCCTCTGGGACAGGAGATCCTTCGGAGATCAAAAACCCTTGTTCAACTACGGTAATTTTTGGAAGCCGAGGACGGTTAGCGCTAATCACGTGCTTTGGGTCGGCAAACGATTTCTGAAGGGGAGCGTACCCTAAGATTTTGTGAGCGGCTCTGACTTGACCATCCTTGTCATTTACAAAAACTGCCGCTTGAAGAACAGTCTCCAAGTCCACCCGGTTAACTAGGTGAAAGTGCTGATGAAAGGCGTTGGGATCTGCAAGAAAAAGACATGCACATGGTTAGTAACCGAACCACATCAAAGTAAAATGGCGCAAAAGATTAGTGCCCTTCCATTCTCTATACCCCACCTGGTTCTCCCTCCACTATTAGGCATGGAACGCCATCGTGCCATTCCTCAGATACAATGAGAAAGTCTTTGTTCAACCCCTTGTTGGAGTCAGGGAGGCACTGAATTAGCCGAATCCTTTCGTCTCTGGTCTTCATGTAATAGATTTTGCCCTTTAATTTTTGGAGATTGTAGCACCAATTCACGTCATGATGGGTTAGTCTTAGCCCCATTTTCTCATTTAGGGCATCCACACAACCCAGAATCCTAAACATATTGGCGGCGCATTGGGTGGAAGTTAACCAGAAATGCCTAAGGTAGTTCTTCATTACTGGCCCCATGGGGATTTTCATACCCCCCTCTACGAAGGCGAGAACAGGGATTACCACCTCGCTTGTATTTCTCAGAATATGCCACTCCCCCATCTTACAGTGCTTCAAACTCACGTTGGGGGGAATTCTATAATCGGCGATGAACTTTTCCATCGCCTCTTCGGTCTCAAACAATTTCCTCAGTCTCATTTTAACCATCTCTAAGAACTACTAAACAGACTCAACCAACTACGGGAGAAGGAGAGGAACAAGAGAAAAATAAACTCAGAAAAGAAAAAGCACGAGTTAATGGAGGCAGAGAACTTACAGAAAAGAGCAAAGGTGCCTCGGACAGGCTTTTTGTGCTGGAGATAGACTTGAGTTTGGACGAAAGTTTAGATGAATCCAAGGTGTATGCGCTAGAATTCTTAAGTGCAAAACTGAAGAGACAAATCAGTTCCAAAAATCATTTATGCCTCCCATCAAAAGTAACTGCACGAATTTTCCCGCCCATAAAAGCAAGTAAATCTCCACCGTTAGATCTCCATCACGCCGTTGAACGTGGGAAGCACAGAGCCGCCCGCATTTAATAAGGACACGTTTCGCCTTCCAAAGGTTCCAGGAACGTGTCTCGGGCAGACGAAGAGTCTCGGGAACCAATAGGTGACAAGGACTGACAAGCTTTGGCAGAGGCCTGATGTCATCAAAACCCTCCTAGCCGGCTGAGGATCCGGACAGCAGGATTTTTAAGGGCTATTGTGAGGCCAGAGAACTTACGACCCGACCCACTTTCCACTAGGGCCCAGGGCCGGTGTCGAGGAGGGTAGTTGCCGAGGACGAGTAGGGAAAGACCAAATAGCCTAGAGACGCAGCCGAGGATGACTCTGTCCTCGACATCCCAAGACTTCGAAGGGAAGAGTGACATGTCATCAAAGGCAGCCTCCAAAAGACCCCCAGAAGAAGAAGCGAGTAGAATGGAACTCACGTGGGGGTACGATGTAGAGGTGGTTCAAGGTAAATACGTCCCCTCCGCATTGAATGCGTCCACAAACGTCCTAACCATATTAATGAGAAAAGACGCCTGAACAGTATGGTTTCGGTTCTTACAACTAACAAAAAGTAAGAGGAGGCGGCTGATGAGATAGGTACTTGAATAGACACCTGCCTGATCAACAGGTGGAGGGCCAGGATCAGCGAAGAAGGGCTATATAATGTGAAGATTGATGCGCCAAGAAAGGGGCTGGGAAAAAAGGCCAAAAACCAGAGCCTCCCAAGCCGCGTCGAGGAGAACGATTCCTCGAGCGAACACGATTTACTCTTGTATGAACACCATGACTAACCACCGTTCGGTGACCAAGGTCTAGTCTTTCAAACCCATGCTATACAAATTATATTGTTTGGGCCTTCTTACGTGCGAACCCAATACTATTTTGGGGTCATCGCAAATCGAGTCCTTACATTAACTTTTAAGGGAGAGAGGGGCAAGTTATACCATACAGAACAAACTCTCTCAAGAAATGTGGGACAATTATCTATCATTTTTTTTTTTTGAACCAAACATATACACACGAGAGAGAGACTGAAGGTTTTAAGATAAAGGCACACCCATAAAACCGTTAACATATTATGAATGGGGTTCTCATAAACATAAATATCATATATACTTTTTTTTTTTTTTTGAAGATAAATATCATATATACTAGATCACAAATTATTAAAATATAATTAGGGTTCTAAGAAAAATATGGGTAATTGTCACACATTACTCAAATGAGAAGTGCTATATCCACAACATTTTCACAATACTTTAAAAACAAATTATAGGTGATAAGTTGTTACTAGTTTTAAGTTGAATTCATTATTGAAATTACTTTTTTGTTTGCCAGTAATAGCCAATATTTACAACATATTATTTAGCATTTGTTGTGAAAATATTGTGAATCAAAATTATTTGATTATTTTCACTAATTTAAGTGTACTCTTATTTTTTATATTTTTTATAGCATGTTATAAAAATTTGCTTTTTTCTTTTGATATACTTTGTTTCAACAGTTACCAAAAGCAATTCAATTTAAGCAGAAATGTCATATTCCAAATTAATTGTTTCTTATATAACTCTAAGAAAAATAATCTTTTAAATTTATTTTACATAAACAAAGAGCTCTGAATTTAAGCATACAATTATTTTTTTATATTTTTTATTGCAAGTGTTATTGAATTCATTTTTTTTAATGGTTTATATTTCAGCTCTTGCCAAAACAACTTTTTTTGATAATTGCCTAATAAACTAAGCATGAGGAATAATATCATATTCCAAATTAATTTTTCCTCTTTGTTTGATAATAAGTATTTCTTAAATAAAAAATCCCATAAGCTTGTAAATATTTGAAGTTTTAGTAATAATAATAAATAGATAAAGCAATATTTGAAAACCTGGCAGGCTAGTGAATATGAGAAGGCAAATATTAATTATTATAAATTTAAATATCTATTCAATGTCACGTTATTTATAATTTTAAAGGTTATTACACTCTCTAGACTATTAGATTAAAAAAATATATATCTTAACTATGAAATAAAGAGAATTCAGTTCCATCGGAATGTATGCTTAAATTCAATTCGCCAAGTGTGATTCCTTGAACAATAAATATAATTAAAAGGATATTGAGATTTAAATCTTTATTTGGGAACAAAAGGCAAGGAAAAAACTTTGCGGTAGGTAGGACTTGCACAATAATTTGGATTGATATAAATTTCTTTTACCCTATCTTAATGTGCATGTATTTGGCATGTTAAACATATATTGTCTATGAATGCTGGAAAAATTGCCATGACTTGGAATGAAATTAAAATTTGATGATAATCGCAATGCACATATGGTATATGTGGAAACAAAATGAAAGGGAATTCTTCTTAAATTGGCAACATAGTAAATGTCAATTCATGCACCATCCTTATCTGCTGTCCTGAAATTGTGATTTTGTGCTTCCTAAATTGGTTTGGAAGGCATGTCATGGATCCAATTCAGTCCCATTCTTGAGGGTTAAATATTCCTCTAGACAACGAATATTGCAGTCTCCCAATGATTATGTTTTGTAGTTATTGGAAATATCCATGTTTTCCAACCCAACCAGCACCCTTGCGTTGCGTCCCACCAGGCACTGTCCTCATGAGAATGCAAAGAACTTCGATTAGGGGAATTTTAAATCGGATCAATGATTTACCAGAAAACATTCACACAACAATAACTGTATACACTACTATTGAATGGCAAGTTTTTTGCCTAACCATCTTCAATTTTGTTTTTTAGATTTTATGATCAAGCTTACTTCTAACCCTTCTCCTGACATGATAATTGATATATACAATTTAAATTTATCTCGGGATAAACATAAATTATTATTTTCTTTTAGATCTATTTTGAGTACATTACCTATACAGAAAAAGTGTTTTTTTTTTTTACCCATGGCTTTAATTCCTTAAGCACTCAAGCTTTCTTAAATTTGCACCTTAACTCAGTCTTTTCGGTATAAAATTGCCTTTTTCAGCAACCAGACAAAACTAGTCAGGCATAGTGTCTTGAAGCATACACTAGTTCCTCAGGCTAGTGTAACAATTCCGATGGAGGCTTGCTGGTTTTGGTATGTTCCTACTTCCTACTATCACATCTCTAGGGTTCTTATATTATATATTATTACTAGAATGATTTGACACAAACAAAAAAAGTCACCTATAAAAGAAATTCAATAATTCTTCACTAGCTCCTTTCCTTTGATTGTTTAGTACTGTGTGTCAAATTAGTCATTGTATTCTAACATGATATTAATTTGATATTAGGTTCTGTGTTCAAACCTCTTTGAGCTAAAAAATAAAAATAATTCTATAACGTATTTATCGTGATGGTATTTTGTTTCATCATTTGGAACTTGAATCATTACATTTTTATATCTGATGACCATTCAATTGCTTCTTCCTCTTTCCTGTTGGTTTGTTTGTTTTTTTTTTTTTCTTAGCACTTGAGTTAGTAATGTAATTTCTAATAATCCAGCACCTTGATTTTTATTTTTTATTTTTTATTTTTACTTTTCTTTTTCTTAGAATAAATTATCTTAATATTTTGGTCTATAAAATAATGAATTACTTGTACAACTCTAAAACAGTTTGGACTTATTGAGACTTTTAAAGGCGCGATAAGCCCGGAAACTCAATTAACTCCAAAACATCCAAGGCTTACTGAGGCTTATTGAGGCTTTTAAAGGTGCAATAAACCCAGAAATTTGTGAAGAGAGTGATCAAACAGCATGATAAGTCCGGAAAACTTGTGAAAGGATGGATCAAACCAACATCAGAAGCTGGAATTTTCAATCTTCTAGCCATGTCAGAAATTTGGCAACCAATTTGACAATCAAGGGTGAGTTGGAAAGTAGTATCCCAACAACTTATTTGTCTAATAAATGAACCTAGCATGGTCATATATTCATATTTAACTATTCTTGTACCAATATAATCCTCCAATGTGTCTTATTCATCAAGTGTACCAGATTTAGTTTACATGAAAAGAAATTTACAAGCTTTAGTTATTGTGCTCTTCCTTGCCTAATTACTTTTGTACTATTATTTTGAATTATTTCATTGTATTTAACCAATGTAATTTTCTATGTGACAATGTAATCGACGTCAAAATTTGATTCCCACATAAATGATAATTAAAAGTTTACAATATAGTATTAGGAAGGAGAGGGCACTTTTGCTTTGGTAAGAATTCAGAAATAGTCCTCAACGGTGGGCAGCGAAGCTCTTCATACCTTTTTAGTATTATTATCCTTGTTTTTAACTTTTTATCTATCGCCATGGTAGTCACTATATTTTGTCAATATATTATGCATGAGTTCGTGGTTCTTTCTCACGTTCAAAACTTTATTATTATTATTATTTTTTTTTTTTGAAAAGAAAGACCATGAAAATTCATTAAAAAGCTTAATCCGTTAGAAGTACATGATGAAAGTGTGGAATAACATCCTTCATCCACACAGAAAAATCACTAACATGTCTTGCATGTTTAGTTAGGTTATGAGTTACAGAATTCCATGACCTGCGGGTACGAGAAAAGATAATACTATGAAAGGCATCTAGAGATTGCTTTGTCGAAGAAATCAAATGACCAAAAGAGGAAAGGGATTCCTCTTTGCTTCGTAAAGCTGTGATAACCACCTCTGAATTTCCCTCAACAATAATAGAGGGTAGATCAATAGCAAAACTTGAGTGAACTTGAGTGGGATATTATCCCAAAAAATAATAATAATTGAGTGTGATGCTTTCTTTATCCCACCGTGTGCATGTGTTTGTGTTGGTTAAATGGCATTTTAAACTGTTGTCAAGCCTAGGCCTGGAGGTAGTCAAAACTCAAAACAAATAATTACACAAGTAATCCATTGTCATTCTCCTAATCCAATTGTTGGGGACATTTTGCGACAAGGGCCGAAAATGTGAGAATAGCCCAAATCTCCCCTTGGGTTCTTTAGAAGTGTTTATTATGGAGAGACAAGCCCAAAATTCTAAATGTATAATGAACAAAAGGCTAATGGTGTTTGACAAGAGAGAATTAAAATGCTAATAACAAAAGTATAAAAACATAACAGGTCTGAAATTTCGATCCACAGTCACTAAGAAGAGGAAAATGAGAGGTTGTGAGGAAGAGAGGGAAGGTTCCCCTATACCCATATTTCCACCCCTAAGGTTTAGAATTGTGAGAATGTTTCTTGGCTTAGTGGGTTTTTGTTCTCAAGTTTTAGCTCTATGGGGAAAATGGGGTTCAACAGGTCTGAAACTTTGACCCACAATCACCGAGAAGAGGAAATTGAGAGAGGTCGTGAGGAAGAGAGGGAAGGTTCCCCTGTACCCATATTTCCACCCCTAATATTCGAAATTGTGAAATTGTTGACTGGCTGAATGGGTTTTTGCTCTGAAGTTTCAAATCTCTTGGTAGAACGTGGTTGGTTCATTTATGAGCTGAAGAGAGAGTTTTATAGAGAGTTTAGGGTATTGCTAATGACTGGTTTTTGAGTAGTGGAAGAGGCTTTTATCCCCCATGATACTAATTTGTTGTTTTGACTTAAGTTGCTTTTGTTTAGGGAAGAGTTTAGCATGCTTTTAGCATGATTTTGGAAATAAAGTGGCTGACTCCATTAACTATTATTTCCTTGTCATTGTAGGCTTTTGATAGCTGTATTTGGTGGCTACAATAGGCTAGCTAATTAGTTTAGGGCCATCTATGTTCTTTGGGTGGAAAAGAAAATATGGTAGCAAAATTAGGTTAGGGCAAAAACTTTAGGCCACAGTCACTCAGAGCATAAAAACTGTTTTGGGGTAGAAATTTTGGGTATAAGACCTCCTCCATGAGCCTAAGGTGCTACCAGTGTCTCTTGCCCACTTGGTAGCACGTATGTGTTGGGCTCATGCAAAAGGTCCAAAAAGAATTGACCCATACCCTCTAAACCATACTTCCTCAATTTCCCCCATAAGTCACATGGGCTTGGACCATACTTAAAAGAATAAAATATAATATAATACATAAATCGAGCCCACAATGAAGTCAGGCTTAGTTGAATCGGGCTTATAAAATATGTGTCATGAAAATGGGTATCAACACCAATCATATTAGTTAAACACTGACAACAATTACGCATCAATAAAGTTTCACTTTCACCTTATAATTCTGCAACTCCTCACTTAAAATCAAATTTTATTTTCACAAAAACAATCAAATAACAAATAAAATGTCAACAACTATTTTCTAACAAAAGTTCAATAGCTGACAAAATATCAATAACTATTCGCCAAGAAGTAAATCAAGATCTCAAACCTTCTAGCAAGATCCATTACAACTAAAACGAATTCCACAAATAACAGAACTTCAAAGAGCAGCGTAAAAAGAAAAGATAAAAATGTAAATTAATTGCATCCACAATTTTTTATTAAAATTAATTTCAGTTTTCTTACTTCATATTTGTTCAATTGAATTCTTTAAATTTTAAATTTTTTTAAATCAAGCCTTCTACTCAATTTCGTTAAATTTCTATTAAAAAAATATTTTTCTCACATGAAAAAAAATCTATAAAATTAATAAAAATATTTCATAGATTTTTATGTGAGAATATTTTTTTTCAAAATTTTTTTTATTAGTTAATTGCATACTTAATGGCACTTTAATAACAAAATTCCTGAATTGCATAAATTTGAAACTTAGAAATTAAACAAAATTAAAGTTAAAGGATTGAAATGAATTTTTGGCAAACTTGGAGGGTGTAATTTGCATTTTAGTCTAATAATAATAAATTATTGGATTCGATTGCTCACACTAGATAAGGCTAAGGTTTTGTTGAGGTCCAAAAAATCACAAACACCAAGGCCCAAAGAAATAACACAATGGGCCATGAAAAGAAAAGTAAATCTGAAAAAGAGATTGAGCTTACCACAAGGAATTAGATAGGCCTTAGCACTCATAAAATTCAGGGAAGAAAGAGAGAATGCCCAAACTGCCTAGACCAGAGAATTGGAGAGAGCCCAGTGAAAAGAACTAAGGCAGAATCCTGGAGGCTGTCAAAGGTTCGAGATCCTCAGGACGCATGAGACGGGATTAGGACAGGTTAAGGGGAGTACCAAAAAGGTACAAGAAACAAATGGCAGATATGTCCTTCTCAAGCGACCAATGATGCAGCAAGAAAGCTAAAACCTTAGGATAGTCATTCATGACCAAAGGGATAGTACCCCAGGGAATCCAGAATAAGGAGCTATAAAGGGAGGCAGTAGGGAAAACCTTCAATCCAGCTTGAATGGATTCTGCCCATTTAAGAAAAATGACAAAGAGAGAACGACCAAAAACTGAGTCTAAAAGGGTGAGAAGCTTGGAGAGACGAGAAATAAAGAACTACTCCCTAAGTACGCCCTGGAGTGGAAAGTCAGCCATGGGCTTTCAAAGAAATAGTACCAAAAGGAGGAAATTATGAGGAATAGGAAAAGAATCAGTCTTCTAGGTGATAGGCACATAATGGGCTTTGGTACCCAAGGGAGCAAGGGAGGGGAATCAATAGGACCCTAGACCCTTGGAATGACACTATAAACAGGGGAAGGTAGCTAACAGTGAAAAGGAGGAGAGCATAACAGATTCGGAGAAGAAAACTTGGTTAGAACTGAGAAAAGTAAAAAAGGAGAGAGAGACATTTCCTGGTATCCCAGGCAGCCACTATAGAACATACTTGGATTCAAAGGGATTCAAACTTTACAAGTCTTAGAGGCTTGAATAATCATCTAAGTCTGTAATTTTTGAACTTATTTTGACCTTATAACATGTCTTAGTGAGCATTTTGTAATTTGCAAATTGAGAAAAGACAACGAAATATTTAATATTGATCTGAGGATCTCTAACATTTATTCGTGTCCTCTGCTATTACTTTTGCTGCTTTCTTTCTTTTTTTTTTTTTTTGCTTTTGCTTGTTGTTTCGATATATTCTTGCTTGCTAGCATGTATTTCTTGTAGGATCACTACTCTGTGTATCATTTGGTTTGTAAACAGTTATTTAGCTGTGGTGAACCAAGTCCAGTCCCTTCAAACCATAACAACTGGGCCCAGGGATCTTACTTCAATTTGGGCCTGGACTTTGTAAAAAAAATGACCCTCACAGGTTTTTATCTTTCTAATGTATCATGAATCTCTCCCGTCAAGTGTGATTGTTTGTAATTGTATAAATCTTATTACTAAGTTGACCACTTATCATATTGCACATTCTCATAGTAAAGGCAACCACTATACACATTATTTTGTTGCAGATTATATTAAGGCCAATGCTACGGATGTGATGTACACTCGATTATTTTGTACTTGATATTTATATAACTTGATGCACTATTTTATATATATATATATATAGAAAAAAAAAAAAAAAAAAAAAAGAGAGAGAGAACTACTACAAATTATAGCTGTTCTATTTACAATTTTGGATAAAATAACGAGATTGTTTGCTCAATTTTAATTTTAAAGCTTATAGAAGCTTAAAAAGAAAAGCATATAGAAATAATTAAGTGGGTTGGGTCACTTGGCTGACGTAACAAATGGTCTATACGTATTGCATATGAAGGGTGCATAAGAGACATGTAGAGTAAATTTGGGGTACTGAATCCCATGTGAAGGTTGTGTGATTTGGCCCAAAAGCATAGATGTAAGCTTGTTTTGCTCAATAGTTTATGTTCCTTTTAGCATTTCTTAAAACGGCCCAAACTAGTCCATCTTGGGCTTTTGAAATTTACTTTGTCTAAAGAAAACATTAGAGGCGAGTCCTTTAAAAAAGATTAATAAAATTTGTCCCCAAAAAAAAAACACAAATAGAAAGCGAATGGGCCTAAATCAGTCCACCTCTGTAGTGTTTACATATATGATATATCTGAGGAAGTTAACAATTTATTGGTATTTGGGTGTATGCAAAGAAAGAGAAACACTAAGTTTTTAGGTGTAAACTCAGACAAATAAATCTATGAACATTTACTAGAAATTGGCAAAATGCCTAAATTGAATAAATTTAAAATTTAGAGGACTTAATTGAACAAAAGTAAGAGGATTAAAATAAATTTCAATCGAACTTAAAGAGTTCAATTTGAATTTTAGCCAAAAGAAAACATTAATGTCTGGGGAAATTTTTTTTTTTAAGGTGTAATTTTTAATTAAAAAAAAAAAAAAAACCTCATAGTATATCCTTAAGACACATTAAACCATAGACTAAACAAGAAACTTTCCAATCTTCCATAACTGTAACCAAAAAAAAAAAAAAAGAAACCAAAGACTCTGTTTGTGTGTGTGATGCTAATAGGGTTTCAATTTTATTTTTGTTCCACTATTAAGACTCAAAAGAGAACTAGGGGTACATTTGGTAGACTGTAAAGATAATTACATAGGAATAAGAATATGTATTACAAGAAATACAAGATACTGTAATGTGATACTTATTACTATTCATTTATTTGGTGACAACACAACCTGAAGATAAAAGAATGAAAGCATTTTAAATCAAACTTAAAAAATATTTTAGGAAATATCTTACTCATTGAATTATATTTCCTAAAAAACAATATTTTTTAAATTTGAAAGAGATTAGTTATTTTTTTATGATATTTTATTTTCATAATTGTTATGTGCATATGGAAAGTTTGTTTATTTGGAAATATATTAATTTTAAAAATTAATACACCTACTAAGGAATAACTATTACATCTCTTTTAAAGATGAATGGTTATTTCTCATTTTAAAGAATAGTTATTCATAAAGAATGACTGTTTCTTGTAATAAAAGCGCAACCAAACTACTGAATAGCTAAACTATAAGAATAACTATTATTATATTATAGTGCCTATTACAGTCTACCAAACATACCCTAGAAGTGTGAGGGTGAGGATTAGTTTGTGCTTTTTTGCACATTTAAAGTTTAGGGTTTAAATGTTTTCCAAGGATAAAAATATGGGGTATTTTTTTTTTCTTTGCCACTGTGGTGGGCCTTTTTTTGGTGTTTTGGGCTGGATTGCTCTGTTGTACCACAACTCATGATTCTAGAGTAGGAGAGTTAGGACTGGCCTAACTGAAACACACCTTAGGCCAGCTTGTACGCAAGTTAGGCCATCCCTGTGCAGACGGGTCCTGGCAAGAGCCTTGAACGTACCACGTACTCACAGCAAGAAAGACTATTGCAGATATTATAACAGGAAACCTGATGCAACAGGATAACAAAAACATTTTCTACTAATAACAATAATATATGAATAACTCCACAAATAAAAATATAACAATATGACTATGAATGACAAGGTCACAGCAAAGAGAAATTAACAGTAAGATAACAAGTTAGTCATTAATCAACGAAAACAAGAGAAAAGAAGATTTGTCTGCCAAAGGAATGAGTTTAACTCTTTAGCAAATATAAGTCAAAAAAGGGAACCATTATCCAATGTGGGTAACCTCAAAGGGGGCTCTTGCTGTAGAAGTTACACACTTTGGAAAAAGGGCATAAATGGCTTAATCTCGAATTCTTAGTTCATTAAAGAGTGGGCTATTGAGAGAGAGAGAAATGGGTAGCCTATTGATGCATGCTTTTGCTCCTATCACTCATATTTTTCCATTTCTTTTGGTTTTCTGTGTTCTTTCTTTCTTCCTTCTTCTTCTTTTTCCCCCCACCCCCCCTTTTCACTATGCATGTTTATGACTTTTTTATACTGCCCGCTGTGATAGGATTTGCCAATTTTACCCCTTAATCGCTTTTAGCTTGTTATAGGTGTTCTTCTAAAACTACCCATTGGTCTGCCGGCTGCCCAGCCACCACCACTACATTGTGTCGGCTGTACCAAGCCTCATTTCCAAATAAAAGTAGTTTTGTTTTGTCTCTTACCTCTCTTAATACTCTCATCTAGATAAGGGTTAAGGCTCTCTCTTACCAACTTCTATAACATGCCTTTAGTGATTCCAGCTCATGTTTACTTCTTTTGGGTGAGATGTCATCCCAGTAGGACATCTCTCCCAAAAAAGCCTGAGTGAGAACCCCAAAATAGGCTCCTCCTTCTCCCTACCGCCAGACCATACCCTCACATACCTCTGGCCCGTGGCCCACCTCCCCTATATTGGCTGGATACAGGTAGGTAATGCCTGAGCCTTATGTGCATGCTCCACTTCCATCTGAGTCCATTACTTTTTTGGCTCTCATGCGTTTGCCATTGCCTCCAGGTTTGTCTGATTCTGCTGTATGTTCTAATATCTGTTTAAGTCTTGCGGCGTGAATGATACATGGGCCTTTGGGCTTTCGTTCTCTGCATCCCATCTCCTTTTCGGACTGGGCATTGCTTGGGTGTAGGCTCTCTCTCTTTTACTTGGCCCATGTTCCATTTTGTCTTGCGTTCGTAGACTGGCTGGTGCTTCTACCACGCCACTACACTACTCCTACTATGATATCACTTATCCTTTTACCTATTATTACCTCTAGGCTTACGAGCTGAAGCACTTGCCATATCAATTTCTTATATTATTTGTTCTTTTGGACTTTACTGCTCAACATTCCTGCTGGGCTAGCTCATTTCATGCCTTAGGCATCCTCGGCCCATTTCATTCTTTGGGTATCTTCAGCCATTTCATTCTTCCTTACCTCTTTCACTCCCATGGGTTTTTACTAAATCCTTTAGGCTTCCCCAACCCAATTACCATATCTTTACCTTTCGGGCTTATTGGCTTTTGTGCCAACCCCATGAATTTACTAATTCCTTTCTTGGGCTTCCCTGGCCCATTTTTACTTTCTCTCCATCTCTTATAATTCTCATGGGCTTACTACTTCATTCATTGGACTTCCTCAACCCATTTGCTTTCTTTCTAAACACTTATTATTTTTGTGGGCCTGTTGACCACTATTCCTACCATTTTGGCCTAATAGTTTTCGTTTTGCTATTTTTTTCTCCATCTTTTTCATATTGTTGGGCTTCTTCTACCATTGAGCCCTTACGTCAAAAGCAGGCATCAACAACCGCCTTTCATCCCTTTATTAAGATAATCCTAAACCATTCTTTGTTTCTTACACACCAATGAGAGTCCTAAATGCTTGCTAATCCTCAAAAATTCAAAATCTGAAATAAAGGAATTAAAATAGGCATGAGTTTGAAAGGTGAGAGCTCATTAAATAACCAGTAATCTCATCTAGCTAGATTAAGCATATTTAAAACAAATATATTATTTTCTATATGAATTTTATAAAAATAACCATATAAATTCCTTTTACATTAATGATTAGTGCACCATTAATAGATAATTAATACATGAATATAAATGTAGTTACTACATTAATGCATGATAAGTAATTAATAATTTGACATAAAAACAAAGTTTTGGTGAGATTGGAGGCTAAATGAAGATAATTCTCTTTTATTATCAAGGAATGCATTACATGTCAAAACCGAGAAATTATAGAGTCCTCTGGTGGACCACGTCACTTGTCCACCATTCTACTAAAAAACTTCCACTTGTTTAAAATTGCTGAGTCAGTAATTAATTTCTGTTAAAAAAAAATTTCTAACTAACAATTTTAAACATGTGGAAGTTTTTTAGTGTAATAGTGGACCACATCACTTATCCACCATGTGGATCTTATAATTTCTTGTCAAAACCATAGATTACTATAGCTAAGGTTTCTTTTATATACATACCAGCCAATGTCTCGCAAGATGCAAGGTGCCATTTCAAACATTTTGTAAGAATTATCTTATAGCCCGCCTATAGTACTTATTATGTGTTACAATATTTGAGGAATCAATTTCAATTATATTATATGTGATTAGAAAGAGAGGAAATGCTTTTTTTTTTCTTTTAATATATTTTGCTAATTTGGTGAGGGGGAATTTGAATCCTAACTATCTTTATTTAAAATATTAGGAAGTGCTACTTGAGTTACAACCTACAAGGCTCTTTGCAGAGGATATGCAAACTATTAGAATTAATATAATCAATGAAAATAAATTGTTTCTTACATAAATTATATATAAAAAATAAATATACAATTTGATTTTATGTAAACAATTAGTGCACCATTTATAGATAATTAATACTTGGAAATAAATTCATTACCCATTCACACATGGCAAGTAAAATAATACATTGACATAAATGCAAAGTTTCAAAGGGGTGAACACTTAAATAAAGAGAATTCTCTTTCATTATCAATGAATGCATTATTTGGTAGAACTGTTAACTACTATGCCTGATATTTCTATTTTTATATATACTAGTAGTATGTCCATGCAATGCATGAATTAAATAAAAATTTTATGTAAAAGAAAAAAATATTTTATAATTGTTATTGAAACTATCATAATAATTAGTGAGCAACTTGAAATTCTAAATTAACTATCGTTGCACATACATATATTGTGTCACTTATAGTATTTGATATGCAAGTTTTATAATCTTAAAATAATAAAAACTATGATAGATGATTGAAATAACTAAAATAAATATTAGTTTTTATTTTAAATTTCTTGAAATTTTATGGTAATAATCAAATTTTAGTTAAGAGTAGAATTTTAAATTTCCTAAAACTTAGACAGTTTTTTTTTTTTGAACTCATGTTATAGAGTTTTAACCTAAATTAAACTATTACCGCCCATAAGATAAATAGAATTTTAGTTGGATACAATTATTAATTTTTTGAAACTTATGTAATTGAATTTTAGGTAAATTCAATTATATTAACAATTAATAAGATAAACTAATTTAATAATTAATGAAAGTATGGTGACTCATATTAGAGAGAAGATAGCCACTTGGCGCAACTACAATAATCAATTAAACTATCATAACAATTAATAAAATAAATATAATTTTATTTGGAGTAGAATTTTAATTTTTTGAAAATTAAGCAATAGAGAATTAACTAAATTAAACCATCTTAACAATTGTTGATGGCCTTTGTTGTCAATATCCTACTAGCCCACACAAAGCAAAGCCAAAATTCTTTATGTGCTCATTATCTTTACTAACGATTTGTTTGTTTCAACATTAACGTTTTTTGGAAAATTGTTCATTTTCCAAAGAGTATTTTCTAGAAAACTATCTCATTTTCTAGTGTTTGGTAACGACGTTGAAAATGAGCTTGAGAATGTTTTCTGGTGTTTGGTATGCAATTTTTTTAAAATATCTCTTATATAATTTAAAACATGTGTATTATGTAAATCAACTAATGTAATCATTATAAATAAAAAAAATAAAATAAAATAAAATAAAAAACCAAGAATGAATTTGGTTTTTATATTAAAATTTTGACAATAGATACAATCAAAATTAATTAGTTGTCAAATTTTTATGATCCCTACCTAACGTATGTGCGTATGTACATATAAACACACACACACACATATATATCAACCATTTCTCTCTCTCTCTCTCTCTCTCTCTCTCTCTCTCTCTCTCTCTCTCTCTCTCTCTCTCTCTCTCTATATATATATATATATATATATAAATTTGACGGAGGAATACATTTTCAATAAGTATAAATAACAATAAATTTTAATTGTCTACTCTTTTTGTTGGTATACTAATTGTCTACTATAGTCAACCACAAGTCTTCAATATTACTCTAAATTATGTATTTACATAATGTACTGCATAATATCAGCATAAAGTATCTACCAACAAAAAAAGTATTTGCCAACAAATGCAATTCTCCTAAACAATTATCATTCATTATATAACAATATTATTAGTCCACGGTAAAGATTGTCCCATGTAAAAGCAATTTAGAGCAATATAGGTACTATGTTTAAAATTTTCATCTTTTACTTCATTCATTCTTTCTTCTTCTTTTTCTTTTTTTATTTTTTTATTTTTTATTTTTTATTATTTTGCACTTTATGTATGAAAAAGAAGTAACTTCTGCCTGGAATCCATCAAACAGAAAATTTCTTAGAGAAAAAAGAAAATCAAGCTTGAAATTCAAAGCAAAGAATTGGGATTTTAGTAGAGAGGAATGAAATAATTACTACTGCAAATTTGTTCTCCTTTGCAAGTCGGAGCTATTGACCGATCAATGAAGGAAAAAAAATCTAATCAAAGAATTGTGTTACAGAGAGGAAGAGAAACATGGAGAAAAGAGAGAAGAGAGACAGTTAGAGAAAGAGATCCAAGAGAAGAGGAGAAACCAGAGTTTGTGACAGTAAGGGTGTGAGGAGAGAAAAAGTAAAGGGAAGAGAGAAAAAGTCAGAAAGCTTACCATGAGAGAGAGAAGACACCAAAAATTTATGTTTCCCATGGCTACAAACAAAGATAATATTTATAGGAGATGCAACGTGTAAGAGAGAGATTGTTTTCCAAAAAAGAATTTTGGAAAACAACCTATAGTAAATAAACCTTATTTTTATTAGGATTTTCCATTTACCAAAGATAGTTTTCTATTGACTAGTTGGTTTTTTTTTTTTTTTTTTTTTTTTTGGGTGCTACTAAACACTGAAAAATGTGAAAAAATATATTTACAGAAGGTTTTCAGCAAAACAAACAAAGCGTAATAGCATTTTTATTTTCATACATGGCTCAAGGCCATATATTTTTAATTGGGGACTTGGAGTGTAGTTTGGATACTAAAGAGTGGGCCTATTTAGGCTTATTCATGAACCTAAACTTGTGTTTTACAAAGTGAATTCGGAACACTTGTAAAAGTTGAAAGTCCATGAGCGAGCTCATGTGCTAGCAATAATAATAATAATAATAATAATAATAATTTGGCCTGCTATATTTGCCACAAAATCTGATGTAGTTAACCTAATCTAAAACAAATAGGTTGATTGCATTTTACATGTTCACACCACATCCCACAAAATTAGCAAGTTCCTTGGGGGATTTTCCTTCAGCAGGATCTAGAAAAGAGAGATTGGTCAAAGAATTATTCGAATTTATCTAATTTGGATTGCTTTATTTGCCACAAAATTTAAGTAGTTAACCTAAGCTAAAACAAATAGGTTGACTATATTTAATCTATTCTCACCACATCCCACAAATTTAGCAAATTCCTTGGGGGATTTTCCCTTTAGCAAGATCGAGAAACAAGAGATTGATCAAAGAATTATTCAAATTTATCATTAAAGTAGCTAATCCTATTATCCAACTAATAGCAAAACTCAAGATTGCCATCTTTCTTAAACCCAAAAAATCAAAAGCCTTAGTTCTAATGAGGAGAAGGATAGTAACTACCTTTCTAACCCATTATAAATCCCAAAGACTAAAATTAAAAAGATTTTACTTCCCATCATCAATTTTACCTAATTCTCACCCATATTCACTACTCTGACTTAAAGTAAATACAACAGTCTAGAAATACAATACTAGTGTTTGTGTGTGTGGAAGCATGTGTAGTGCCTACTCCATGATTTTATAAACCAGAACGGTCAAAGAATTGGGAAATGGTCTGGTTCCTAGTTTTTCCCAGTTTTTGACCGATTTTGACCATTTTTTATTGGTTTTTACCAAACCAGTTCTAGGTTTGACTCTCGATTCGGTTTTCAAAACAATGGTCTACTCTCCATGACCTCCCTCGTTCTCCTCACTTTGTTATGTATAATTAAAGACAATTATTTGTATTATTTGTTCAATACTTGATAGATATTCCATTTTTCTTCAATATGAGCTTAAGCCCTTGCATGATCTTTCTTTGCTATGCACTGCTAGCCTCTATTTAATACTAGAAGAGTGAGTTGTGGACTTAATTTTCTCTTATTTTGAACCCAGATCGATAGGCCTAATTTATTAGCATTTCCAAAAATCAACCTTAAAAAACAATTAATTAGACCATAAATTCTTGTGCTTCTCTTTTCCACAAAAGAAAAAAAAGGTTGTACTTCATTTGATGTTGCATAATAGCATCGCGAATAAGGAGAGTTTTTTCCTCTAATTCTTGCTTAGATTCTCTAGAAACTTGGCTATGCCATTTTTTCCTAGGCCCATGGTAGGCATGTAGCACATAGCCTTCTTATAAAACTAGCATATGAGAGTATAAGTGTATAGGACTTGGATTGTGACACATGTTCGTATCCCAACGTGTCCAGTGCATTAATAGTCTAATACACTAGACACAAGCAGTATCCTAAGTTTATAACACATAATGCTTAACTTGGCATTGTAAATAAGGTTAAGCTTGTTGGGGGATGCTAGAATCTAATTATGCAATTAGCAATGAACATCTACCAGAAATGAATAAGATATAAATTTGCATACTTATGTTGTAAAAGATGTAAATGTAGAGTCATAGAACAGAGTTAAATTGCAAGGAAAATTGCAGGACTAATTTAGCCCGGGATCGAACTTCAACCGTTTCAATGAGAAGAATGTTGTTTACCATTTAACTTACATGTCACCAAGCATGGGATAGGGGTTTAGGTTTAGATCCTGATTAGATTCATACTTCATAGCCATATCCATAGCTAAGGGACCACAAATATGATACAAGTCCCCTAGAAAATCAAGATACATTGCATTTGTTTATGCATTAAAAAAAAAAAAAAATTGTTAGGTATTGCCATGTTGGAAGTCTTGATAAGATATTGTGTATCTTGTTTCTTGTTGAGTGTCACTGATATGAGTCTACCCTAAACGCTATTTTTACTAGAAAAGTGAAGAGAGATAAATTATTAGATTTTCTAGGTGAAGTCCTCTCCTTTCGGATGTGTGGGCCCTACTCATAGGTCTCACAAAGGAGGGTTATATGTCACTCACACAAAGTCCACCCTCTCTCTCACGTGAGGGTCGAGTTATAAGTATGAGAGATCCACAAATGGGATCTTAAAACACCCTCATATGAAATAAGTTAAACTTTGCCAGTAAACCTAATAATTTTTATTTCAAATCAAACTCACAATTTTGTTTTATATGTGTATGTGTTTGTGTGTGTGTGTGTGTGTGTGTGTGTGTGTGTGCACGCGAGTCCTGGCTCAAATGACTCTAGATCCTTTGAAGCTGGGCTCCCAATCTATTTGTTTGAGTGGGCAATGAATTTCCTACTATGGTTAGATCTCTCATAGGCTAGCCCAAATGTAAGAGCTTCTGACCCCACTTGGATCTTATCCCCTTTAGTGTGTTTCCTTTTGAGTCTCAGACTAAGTGTTAAGCTCCCGTCTTTCCAACTATTTCTTTCTCTTCCCTTTTCGTATCTTTCTCTCTCTCTCTCTCTCTCTCTCTCTCTCTCTCTGATTTTCCAACCCCCTTTTCATTGTCCCTTCCAACTTTTATGGCCTTCCCTTAGTGGGTTTGCCATCATAAGTGGTGGTTTTCCCCCAAAATGGAGGGCCCCATTCTGACCTAGATTCTTGATCTGATGGGACCCATCGCACATTTCTAAATTGACCCCATTGGAAATTGTGTTAGCCTCCAAATCTATGCTCGGCAAGCAAATATCTCCAAGGCACTATATGGTGTTCTTAGTGATGTCTCAGATCAGTTTGTATTGTACCATTCTCGGAGCCCCCATCACTTGGTCAGTACGATCTAAGAGGGTCTGACTTATGTGTGCCTTGGCCTTGGGCCTGCACCAGATTTATGGACCATACAATATATATAAACACACACGGATCTGTTTAAATGAGCATATTCTATTTTTATTTTATTTTAAAATTAAGTTTTGTAAAAGTACATTAGCAATGAGTTAATAGTTAAAATAAATTGAGATTTTAAATTAAAACAAGCAAACAAACTCAAACAAGATAGATAGGACCTTGGACTTGGGATCTTCTTAACCCTTCCTTCAATCTTGCGCTTAGGCATGAGCTAGCCCAAGAACATACCCAATGGCTGAGCTAAGCATCAAACTCTCAGGAGATCAACAAGTTTGTAACAATTTGAAGCTAATATTGGTGTGCGTTTGAATCAGTTTTTGCGCAAAATTTTTTGGTTTATTTGCGATTTATTTGCTGAAAATTGGCTAAATTTAACAATTTTTATTTTTTATGAACTGAAAATTTTATTCAACAAAAAGAAAATTACAAGGAAACAAAAGAGGTAGCCTCCCTTTCTACAAAACTATACACACTCGGGGGGTCAACAACCTAGACCAAAATAACCAACCATATCAACCTTGATTCCTAGACCACTTAGCTAATTCATGAGAACATTGAGAAGCAATATTAGCCTTACGATAAACCCAACTATAAGAAATTGAACCCAGGGAAAAACATGCCACATGGACAGCCTCTACAAAATGATTTAGTCTCCAAGGAATACTAGCCCTAGTGGCTGAGATGGGATCTATACATGTCTTAAAATCACTTCCTATAACCACAGGTAAAGCATCATAAAACAAGTTGTAAGATTGACTCGCATAAAATTTCATCCCCCTTAGATTGAACAGGACTAATGGTATTCACTTTCTTCGAATGAGCAAATACCAACTTCTTTCTCTCCAATCTTTAGCTACCACTACAATAAATTTTGTATTTTTATTATTTATATTTAATAAAATAATATTTTAATAAATTGCCCATAAACAAATAGGTAAAAAAAAAACTCTAATGCAAACCTACTCTTTTTTTTTTTTTTTGGACAATCAACTGTATAACCCCACCCCTCCTCACCCTGGGACCACTCAAACGTGAGTCCACAAACCCTTCAAGCCTTTAAGGCTTGGAGAAGTACCAACTCACTTAACATGGGCGTGGTAATGCAAACCTACTCTTAAGGCTTCATAATACTTTATTTGATCATTATTATTATTGCTGAAATAATAGTTTAAACTTTAAAGTTGAAACCTGCCAAAACTCAAAAGCCCGTCCCATAATTGAAGGGCTGTGGGCTTTTTTTCTTCTATTTTGGATTTTCTGATTGGTCATAGGAGTAATCAAGTTATGACTACTCAAGGATTTTAAGCCAACTACATTGTATAGTGTTTCCAAAAAGAAACATCCATGGTTAAAAACTTAAAATCCTCTATTTTTGGGCCAAAATGGCCAACTGGCCCTAAAATCGCAACTATTTAGTTAGTAGGTTCCGTTTACAAACTATATCATTTACTAGCATCTCGAGTGTGAGAGACTCGATTTTGGTTATAAATCGACTCTCAAAGACTCGATTTCCATGTTCTGATCTGGCATATGTTGCCCACCTGGAAATCGAGTCTCTAAGACTCGATTTATAAACCAAAAAAATTTGAAAAATTCCAAGTCTCACAGTCTCTCGTACAAGCCAAATACCCAAAAAAAAAATTTAAGAAGTCCAGAAGGAGATCAGAGGGAGAAAGATCAGAGGGAGAAAGAAAACTAGGGAGAAAGAAGAATCAGATCAGATAGGAGTCGAAGCAGGCCTGGGCCGCGTGCGACCTGGGTCTCGCGCGGCCTGGGTCGCGCCCCGTCGCGACCTGGGTCGCGCGCTGGGTCGCGCACCGTCGCGACCTGGGTTGCGCACGGTGCGCGGCCTCCGTCGCGCGCCGTCGCGACCTGGTTCGCGCACGATGCGCAGCCTGCGCGCGACCCAGGTCGGGACGGGGCGCGACCCAGGCCGCGCGCGAGCTGGCGCTGGTTCGCTCACGGTGCGCGGCCTAGGTCTCGCGGCGGTGGTCTGCTCCAATCTCGATCTTCTCTCTTTCTGTTTCTGGTGTTTTTTTTTTTTTTTTCTGCTCTGATGAAGTTCTGGCTGGGCTGTGGGTTGTTGGAGTTATAAAAGTTAGAAATTGAGTCTTTAAGACTCGATTTCCATGTCATCGCCACGTCAAAAAATATGTCAGATCGGACCATGGAAATCGAGTCTTTAAGACTCGATTTATAAGCAAAAATCGAGCCTCAAAGACTCGAGATGCTAGTAACTGATATTGTTTGTAAACGGAGCCTACTAACTAAATAGTTACGATTTTAGGGCTAGTTGGCTATTTTGGCCCTATTTTTGTTTTTGTCTAGTTATCAAGATTGAGATACTACACGGTTACTCATAACCATGATTTTTGTGACTATCGAAAAATAAAATAAAACAAAGTAAAAGTAATCATCCTGTCAATGTCTATAAAGGGGTACATTGACAAGGCATAAAGGCTTCGGATTCGCTCACATGCGTTACTAACAAACCCAAAGATAATATGGCTAAAAGTTACGATCTCTCCTTTTATTTGGGTCCCATAGGATATAGTCTTCTGCAGATTAAACGGTTTATCTGAACAATGAACAGAAATAGTCAAAAACCTCAACCTACCTTTAAACCTATCATCATCACCAACCACCATGTCTGTTATTATACTGATGATTCGATTAAGATTTCGACCAAACCTTGGTTATTTACTAATTAGGTGTATTACACACACACAAACACACAAATGTCTGTACATTTTAGTTTGTCCATTCTAGAGAAACAATATAAAATTTGAACTATAATATTAACTTTGTACCTACGAGTTGCTCGTGAAAATTATTCACAAGGACAATTATTATTGATGAATATAGAAAGAATAGAATATTCTAAACGTGCATTGTTGGGGTCAGGGTCTCTATAGAGAAATCTCTAACCCTAGGCATTGGATTTTTTTTATAGTGTGGCTTTGTGGGAATCGAATGCATACTTTAGGCTTAAAATTTACCACCCAAAAGAGTGGCCGAACTACAGAATCTTTCCACGTCTTTACACACGCCAAGCTTGGAAAGTTCATCTTTACAGCATAGAGGATACAGCTAAGTTTGGAATGGAATATTTGGTTCAATATAAATGATTGTCAGAAATTCAGAATCCTAAGTATAAGCCACATAGAATCTCACTGTCAAATCCCAGTAAGGTAATGGCCAACTGTAAATATATGGGAAATTGGAATTGGAAAAAAGAAAGTTGGATTATGCCTATTAGTTAATGTAACAGTCTGCAAAAGCTAAAAATCTTTCAAAAAGGAGAATTTTTAGAAATTTGCATGAAAGGGTTAGATTCACATGCAAAGTCCAGTTTGACTCAGTTGGAAAAGAAATTACAGTCGTGTACAGAAAACCCCTTTTCAAAGAAGGAGAACAAGGGACTCACATGCCACAAAAAAATACAGACTGCCATTTCCAGTGCAACTTAGAAGAGACAAGTCACAAACCCCATCTCTCATATCATATACCACTCAAAAAGATCAAACGGGCTCCCTATTTGTTAAACTAATACACATCAAAAGACACCCCATTATCGAAAAAGAAAAAAACTAGTTAGAGTAATCACACTTCCTACAATTTACAGTAAGTCTCTATGTAGCAGCCTCTGCTAATGTAACATCGACATTTTGTGTTGTAGCTGCAGTCATTTCAGCTGTTGGAATTTCGGGTAGTGGTTGTAAGAACTGTGTGTAATGGAATTCAATCTGTAAGCGTTGATGAAGAGGGGTTGACGCCATCAGACCTTTCTTTATATCCACCTGCAATTCCCTTATTGGAATTGCAGCCAAGAAGCTCTTTATGTACTCTTTGCAAGACTCCTTCCCTCGACATACAACCTCCTCTTCCTCACTCTTTAAGGATTCCTCATGCTTGGTTACTACTGTCCCTGCTACAGAACCCTCTTCCTTCATGTTGGCCAGCTGAGCCTGCCGGTTCTTGGGTTCTGCTGCTGTAACAATCTGCTGATCACTGGCTGTGTTTTCATCTGATGATTGTCCAGCATTTGGCATTTTATAAATTGCGGTATCTCTGTCAAATTTCAAGATATAGGCCTGATTGCATCCCTCATAGAGCCGCTCCCCTAACGTGTCAATGATGTAATAAGCTTCAGGCTCAACCTTGAGGATGAAAAAATGGTCATTCCAACTGACAATGTACACTTGAGGTTCACCATTGCTTGGACATTCTGAACCAGTGCGGCTAATCTCATCCCAAATGTTATCAAAGGACATGGCACCATGCAGAAAGCCAAATCTTGCCTCTTCCATCCCCTCTGGATGGAAAAACCCAATAAAGGATTTCCCAGGCACTACTGAAAGAGGGCGTATCTTGGCTTGAAGGACTGTTTCAAGATCAAAGTGCTTGTCAGGGAATCGCTCCTTATATGTTTCATTCTCACAAAGGCTCCTCCACTCTAAAGAGCCTTCTCTGATTAGACTATCAAATTGGGACTTTATGGGCATGAGATCACGATTGTTCTGAAACCAATCGGCAATGACAGCAACAAGAGCTGTACATGCACTCTCACCTGCTGCCCGCTCACTCCGCTGATCAATGGAAGCAAAGAAAACTTGGGTCTCAAGCTTCATGTGTCCATCACGACTGGTTACTTCTTTCTGCTCCCAACTGCCTATGGCAAAATTGTCATCCCCAAAATCAGAAACTGAGGATCGATTTGCAGAGGAATCCTCCTCTGTCTTGTGCCACTGCCAAAATGATTGCCATTATTGAATTTAGATTTCAGAATGGTTGTAGAAGAAAACAAATGTATAGAATATTAAATATGAACCTTACAGCATAAGTTTCATGTCTTCAAACAGCGTAACAATTTTGATTTGAGATCAATGAGATAATAAACTGCTTTTTGGTCAAGTTTCAGCTCAGCTTTTATCAGCAATAATTTAGAATAAGAGCTTGACATAGTAATTTTCATAAGCAAATGGATGTAGGTATCATTGTTAATATATTCTATCTTTCAAAATAATCATTCAGGCTTTCCCTTATTTTCTCTTTATACTTGACTGGAAATCAAAGAATGCACAGACATCATGAGCTTCTTTCCTAAACCATGAAAAATATGCAATTAAGAGTATATTCTTACCCCAAGAGAGAGAGATTCATCAGAGCTAAGCTGTCTACGATCAAAATCAATGTCATCACCACCTTCCTCTCCATATGCCTTCTTCAATAATGGCTCTCCTTTGGCTTTGGGAGACCTGAAGTTCAGCTTCCTCTTCTTCCAAGGTAGTATGCTGCGCCTTGTACTTTGCGATAGAGATGGCTCAGGCACAGATGCGGTTGAATCCTCAACGTTTGAGCACCCAACATCTGATTTGCGGTTGCTGTAGTAAACCCAATCCTCATCTCCACTGTTGATCCTCATATTAGAATAAAATGATCCTCCAGCATAATTAGCAGATGCCAGTGTGCCATAACTGAAAGACTTCCGGACAGTAGATTCCACCTTGACCTCATCTGATTCTCCATCCTCAAAATCATCAAGTGAGTCTGAGTCAAATGGGTAATTATACTCGCCATCCTCACTCCTGGCAGAGCATCTACCCTCACTGCCCTCTTCTTCACAGCAGGCCTTTTTCACTCTCCTTGCTGACACATACTCAGTAAAAATTTTAACCTTTCTAAGACCAGCTTTAATTGCAGAAAGCTCATCCCTTTCCGTTGAGACACCGTCTCCCATCTGGGTTGGTGATTGAACAGGCACGATTGATCTCTGCTCTGGCTCCATGGCTTCTTGAGCAGTTCTCAGTTCCAATAAGCTTATTGATATCTGTATGAACAACAAAAGGTTACCTTCAGAAGATATGAAAACATTGGACAGCAAAATGAAAAAGGAGAAAGTGTGAGTTTTCTCTAAACAGATAACAAATTACAAACCATTGAAAAGTGATGGGAAGGCACATACACAGAGTGAAGGAGTAGGCTCAGCAGCAGCACCACCAGAAAGTGTGAGGGGGATTTTTAACTCACACTCTTTTTGATCAGCTGCAGAAGCATATTCAGCAAGATTCAATGAAGCCATTCCGACAACAGGAGCCTTGTTCTTTGGTCCTAGACCTCGATTCAAGCCCTGGATTACAAAAATGCACTAAAGTCATGAAAAGTTCGTGCACAGCTCTCTGAAGCAAAAAATGAAAGATAACACAATTAGATTGAGAAACTGCTACAACCTTCTATCAACAAGACTTAATATCATTCTAACAAGAAATGAATTCCAGAATTGTAATAATAACATCTTCACTTACAACAACATAGTTCTAAGAAAAATCTACCAAATATCATAGGTCTCACAGAGTGAAAATACTAAACAATCTGCAAAACAATTTGCTCCAAATCCCAACAAAATTACAAAAGGAGCATATTTTTTGGTATCTGAGATAGTCAGCATGAACCAGAAAGTCAGGAACACAACACAACCACCGGTCAAGTACCCTCCAAAATAAATCTGATTCCCCATAACTCTACTACCTCAGTTACAGAATTGATAACATACAAAATCCACTCATCAGTTCCACAGAGAGGAATTGATGAACGTAGAAACATTCATTCTCTCAAGTCAACTCCCAACAGTAATTCAAAAGAGAAGAAGGAATAAAAAAAAAATTTAATTAAAAAAAAAAGCCGCACGTGCCAATATTCATCCATCAAAATTCATATCATGCTTCATTTAATTTTCAAATTTTATACAAACATGAAAAATTCGAAGATCAATTCAGTAATTCACCTATTTTTCAAAGACGAACACCTAAAAGCATTCAAACACCCAAAAAGAAAAAATTAACAATTATCCAATGAAATCAATCTCCTAAAAAATGCTAAAAGACTTTCAAGATTCATACCCAAAAGCCAAGAAAATCAAACAAACAAAACCCCAACACAAAATTAATCACAAAAAATCAATCCTCCCCAATCCCAATCAAACCCAGAAAAAATCCCACAACCCTTTAAATGTAAAACCCCCACTAATTTACAAAAACCCACCAAAGACCCACAAAAGAAAACCAAAAAAATAGAGGTTTTTAGAGAGAGAGAGAAGAAAAGCTTAAAAACTCACATTGAAAACAGAGAAAGAGATCTCCCAAGGGTGAAACACATTGTCCTTATACGCAGAGAGATTACAAAGGCTTTGAAACTCTTCGTCCCACTCAACGACGCCGTTTTCTTGGTGCTGCTCACCTTCCACCTCTACATCCACCTCTCTTGTATAGTTTCTCTTCACGGCTGTCCTTCTCAGCGAGCTCAGAGCCAATTTGGGACCCTTCCACTTAATCTCGACCGTCAATCTCGCCACCTCACCTCCTCCTCCTCCTTTCTCTGCACCCGCCCGCACCAGATCGCAACCCTCCAATCTCCGAACCACCAGCTTTACCTCGTACTTCTTCGTCACCAGAGGCGGCCATGGCCGCCATCTCATCATCTTCACCACCATTATTTCTCAAAACCAAAAACAACCCACTAGTTTTTTTAAGGAAAAAAAAAAGCGTTAACACAAAATTTGAGAGAATCCCAGGAAGTTTTTTTTTTTTTTTTTTGGTGTTCAAAAATGTTCCACTTCGGATCTTGGAAAAACAACTCGAGGGATTCAAAGGGCTTATAGATTGTTATGGGGAAAAAATTTACAAACTTCAACGGATAAATATGAGAGCTATGGAAAGAGAGTGAGAGAAAATGGAAGAGAATATGCCGTTAATGTTGCGATGAGAGAGAGAAAGAGAGAGAGAGAGTTTTAGAGAGAGAAAGGAAAGAGAGGGTCTTTATCGATGGTGAAACAAACAACACACTGTGGCTTCGTAGATGGGTTTGGTTTGGTTTTTTAGGTTGGGACTTGGGGACACTTGACTTGGGGTTAACCACACTTGTTAACTAGGGTTAAAGTGACTGACCACCTGTGGTTAAAGCTGGAAAAAAGAATTAATAAAATATAAATAAAAACAACAAAAAAACAATTTAGGAGTAACGGCGTATTAACGAGGTAGTTGACTTCCGTTGTTCTTTTTTGGGTTTGGTCTTGATACTCTCTCTCTCGCTCTCAGCCTTTGTTTTTTATTTATTTATTTATTTTTTTCTAAAAAAGGAGGATGAGTTGGAGTGATTTTTTCTTGGGCACTTTCAACTGACTTTGAAATAAATTGTAACAGGAAATGATGTGTATGGCATTTATGGTGCGTCCATTTGTGTCGAGGGTCATCTATTACCTGTTAAAGATATAATCGAATACTATCCAATGTGGAAATTGCTAATACTATATATAAATATAATCTATATATAAAATAATAAGTGAAGCAGAGAGAGTGTGAAATTGAATTCCAAATTAGAACTCTAATTTTGTGCCATGTGTCTAGAATCTGAAATTGAAGTTGAATTTTGCATCATGTGGCTAAATGTATGTGGGCATGTGGGCTCATTCTCATTAAAATCATTTCTATGTATCGGGTCAAGTGGGTTACTGTGTTAATTAAGTTTTTTCTTAATTTTGTAGTCAAACGTGAAAACCAAAGAGATTAATATCGGTGATAAGAACTTGGTTTGGGTACATTGCATAATTTCCAAAAAGATAGCAAAGCCAGAGTTTGCATCTTTGTTATAAATTGCTTACAAAGTTTGCATCTTTACATTTGCACTGAGTTTCGGATTAAAGTGTTTTCTTCTTGATTCTGACACTGAGTTTTGTTTACCATTCACTTACAAAGTTTTCATCTTTACATTTGTTATAAATTGCTAATATGTGATTAGATGCACATTATGCCTAAAATTCACTATCCTTATATTTGGCTTTTTGTTCAGGTTGGGCACCTATAACAATGAAGAAAGCACTGCTGTGGACCGATGGATGATACTTTTTGTAGGGTGCAAAGGAACTTAGTGATCAATGGAATCTCACGCGAATTGGAGAGGACCCGGCTATAGATATCTGGATGGCAGATGTGAGTCACTATGTTTTTAAAATGTTCAGTGAAGGTAAATGTTATGAACAATGTAAATTTTCCGCAGAGAGATTTATTATTCTATATTTACGCAAGTTTGGTCGCCTTCTTGGAGTGGATCACTCCACCGTGTCTTTCTAATGGAATTTTTTATTTAGATTGTTACAATTTAATTCGAAATTTTATTTGAATTTTCCTATTATGGTTACTATCATATATTATCATTCCAATTTTACTATACACTTGTACAATCTAATTATTTTTAATTTTGCTATAATGTGCAGAAGCCAATGAGATGAAATTAATAACACATTAAACACTCATACTTTGGGAATCGGTAGTACCAATCTAAATCCATTGGACCTGCTTCGTGATAATACAATTATGAAGGATGTATAAAGACACACACAAACCCATCTCTCTATAAAAAGAGATTGGAGAGAATTTCTTTTATCAGCCATGGAACTTCAGAGGTTTTTTTTTCACACAAATACTCATCATGTTACAAAATGACCCATCGTAAAACTACAAAATGAGTACAACTCTGAGGATTTTTTTTTTTTTAATTTAAAATTTTTTAAGCTGCGAAAATTTCAATCACCAATAGAGATTGAAGATTCAAAAGCGTGAATGGATCTTTTGGATAAACATTGTGACCAAGGTTCATCTTTTTGTATAAAAAATATAATTAACTATAAAGGCAATAAGAGAAATTTTAAGATAAAAAATGGTTTCACTTTTATCTTTTTTATCCACTGATCACCTCTATTGGTAAGTGAATTATTATGAGTGGATAAGAATCAACTTTGTTTCCTTTTAGCATAAAACTAATCCAATTCAATTCTGTTATGTTAGTTTTGAGATTTTGGGTCTATTTGGTTAAGCATTTTGGGAGTTTAAAATAACGTTTTTGAAACTCAAAACTCTGCTTTGCAACCACAATTTCTTATAACTTTTTTACAAATGTTCATTTTAAACTTAAAACGATATTTTTCAACAAATTATATATACTGAAAAAATGTTTTCTAAAAAAGGCATATTTTTTTGAAAAACATTTCTAAAAAAATATAACTCATGTTTCTTTTGTATTATGGAATGTGACATCATATTTAGTGAACCACAATATGTCGATCGAGATTGTTAATTACATACCCACGCTGAGCAAATGGATGGCATGAGGAGTGAATTTTTGTTATGAGGTGACAAATTTTGGGCATAGCATAAACATCTAAAGAATCAAAGGTGCACATATGACGTTTTAGAATTAAGGATAAGCTCTTATAGCGATTTACCTACAATAAGAGGAGTGGGCAATCGATTGATTAGTTAGACAGTAATGAAGGTACAATTCACCCACAAATTTGAGTGGCGGGTAAGCATGGATGCAAGGGAAACGAGCCACCTCAAGGATCTTGCAGTGATTGCATTAGGTAAAATCATTTTGTTGGGTTAAATACATTGATTAATAATGACATATTCACTTAATTAAAAAAAAGAAGTGTATAGAATCTATAGATATTAACTCAAGGCATTGTCAATTCAAAGCTTTTTGATAGATTGATTGAATTAAGTTTGGATCTTGGCATATAAATGTCTCTTAAGCATTGAGTTTCAAATTTATGCTTCATATAATAAAGCCATGAACATTGAGAAATGAGAGTAATCATCAATAATGGTAAAAAAATATTGCGCACCAAATAAAGAAACAACTAGAAAAATAAAGAAACAACTAGAAAAATAACCCTAAATGTCAACATGAATTAATTCAAATAATTCACTACACCAATTATTCTCATTAGAAAAAGGCAAATGAGTATGCTTAGCAAGCAGGTAGGTAGGATAAAAATAAATCTAAACAATTTTATAAAAGAAAAAAAAAAATATATATATATATATATATATATAAGAATCACTCAAATGTCAATGTTATAAATCAAGTAAATTTTGTTGAATCGCCAATGCAGTGACAGTTATTATGGGATGAAAGTAGTATAGAGTAGACCATCATGCTCTCTCACCAACCCCAAAAAAAAAAAAAAAAAAAAAAAAAAAAAAAAGAAAAAAGAAGTGGTGGTTCGTAGAAAGCTCCCAAACAAATAGAGAGCAAAAATTAAAAGGAAAAGAAATGATAACACAATGGAAAGAATGTGTGAGTTTCATAACAGATAGAGCGAAAGTGAATTTTGGAACATACAGGATTTTTCTAAATTGTATTTTATTTTTATTCGAACGAGAGACAATTCTATCGTTAGGAATAGATGAAAACTGTCCAAGTGATTAATGAATGAGGAATTATGATCAAAAGCGCTAGTATCTATAATCTAAAGAAAAAAATTGGAAGTAATTGTGAGATTGGCAATGGATTGAATGAAATTCGTGTTAAGATTGGAGATAAGTTGTTGATACAGTTTCGTTTTGTGAGTTGAGGTGCCTAATCCTTTGGTATGGCATCGGCAATGGCATCCCTTGTGGTGGTGTCTACACTCCGTGCTTTGGTGGGTAACCATGGAAGCTTATAGCAATTTAATTTGGTATGGTATGTTCTATTTTATGGTAGTTATTGTAGTGAGGCTGAGGCTTTTTCTTGTTGTCAATGATGGGTGAATGACCCTTAATTTAGGTCTTACACAATCAATTACTATAAGCACTACTAAATCAAGCTAACAAGGGCTTGCAACTTTGACTTCTCCAGGGTGGAAATAGAAATAGATCCATGGCAAGCATTTGGTTACGAAGAGCACTATATTAGGAATTGATAAACATGTTTGTTGATACTCTTGAAGTGCATTCAAAGACCCATAGGTATACTCAAGTATGGTGTTGTAAGAATCAAATTCATCCCACAAAACTTTGGATTTGGTAGATTATGTGAGCGTTTGGTTTCAGCTGAAACCAACGTTCACGTTTTCCTTTCACGTTTTTGTCCGTTTTTTTTTTTTTTTCCAGCACATGAACAGTGAATTTACTGTACAGAGACAAAAATTACTGTTCATACACTGTAGTATTAATGTTCACGTACTGTAGCAGTACTGTTCACGCATTAAAAATATTAAAAATGGGTCCCACGGTACTTTTTACACATTTAAAAATTATTTTGCTACAGTGTTTTCAGTTTTCAATTTTCAGTTTCAGTAACAATAAGTTCAATCCAAACGGACCCTATATGTTGCGATAAAGACTAATTCTTGGAGTTTAGTGTGTATGGAACGCTTGATTTGAAACACACAAGCAAAGCAACATTGCCATGGGAAAAACAATCGCGAAAATCATTCCAAACTTCCTCAGCTGTATCAGTGTAAACCAAATGACATCAAGCTGATTAATTATCGATAGCAAGATGTTGAGATATGGGCGCTTTGATACAATTTAGTCATGTGGTAAGTAGTGATTGGATTACTTTTTATTAAATTCCAATAGTGGATCCTGTGTGACTAATGTAATTCAATTACACATTAACAAATTTGCAAGTTGGATCAAAGTATGCGAGATAACGTTAAAAATATTCTTATTAGTTGTTGTTGTTGTTGTTGTTGTTGCTTGAGATAAAAATGCCTTATATTCACGCATTTATTTTTTCATATACATCGCTCTCCTTTCAAATATTCCAAGATTTTCAAATGGGTATGAAAATTGAAAAATCGTACTAATTGAGGTGTTCTGTGGGCCAGTAGATTCTCATTATCCTCTTAGCTTCTCATTATCTCAAAGAGGGTATTTATAAGCCTATAAATATCATCCATTACTTCTAAGTTATGGGCTGAAATTAAAGTAGTTCCAAGTTTTCATGATTCTAAATTTTTACGTCTAAGTAATGTGACAACCAACCTAATGAGTAAATGAAAGTACTTATTTTTTTAGAATCGTATTATCTTGTTTCTGATTAGTGACAACTTTAATTTTAGTCCCCACTTTCCACCAAATTCAGACTATAGACCACACCCTAACCTGCCCCTAAAAGAAGAGTTAGAAAAAGACGTTAATAACTTGATACACAGATATCCCAAGTCACATGACTCACATTATTGCATTTAAAAAAATTGTAATAATAAAAATAAATCCTTAATATCAATTTGGAATTATTTGCCGCTTGAAATCAATTTCATTGACCATTCCCTTGTTCACACTTATTCTTCAAACGTGTTTTAGCAACTTCCCTGCTCATTTGCACAACTGCATATTTATTTGAATAATTTTAGTATTTTATATTTTTATACACATTTTGCTTCAATTATCTTTACTGATTACATAACTGTATATATTAGTGACAGACATTCAATCACAGATTCACAATCTACCATATAAAAAGTTGTGTAAAAAAAAAAAAAAAAAAAAAAGCTTTTCTTATTTCCCCATGCAATTAATAGTGCTATGTCATCCCTCTTTGTAGTTTAGTAATTATGGATTTTTATTTTGGGCATGGTGCTATATTAGTCAACAAATATAAGTCAACGTTGAGATTATATCCCAACCTAGCTAGCTCACCAATTTTGTTTGATTATTTCATTTCAATTTCTTATACAGTAAGTGATTATTTGACTCGGTGTGCGCCACATTTGCATTGCGCATATGGATGTTTTGCTTCGAAGAGTGGGTAGGGATCAATCAATCAAACCTCTTTTTCGGCTTCCTTTTTGTGAACAAGAATGAGAAGCATACCCACTAGATTTCATTTTTTCTTCGTTCATATGGGACAGTTTGTCTTTACAGCCTGGCTTTTGAACTGTGAGGTTTTTAGAGCCTTACGAGTTGGGAGATATAATTATCTCATTGTTGTTGCAAGCAACTTGAAAGGAATCCTAACCTCATATTGAAAATTGCTGATTACTTAGGGTACGTTTGGTACACTGAATGAGAATTACGACAAAAATTGTAATCTTTATTATTAGGAATAAAATATGTTGTAATGTAATAACTAAATCTATTCATTAGTTTGGTTATGAGTTATAACATTAAAATGAAACTTAACATTTATTTTGGAAATTTCTTACTCATAAAATTATATTTCCTTAAAAATTGTTATTTTTAAATTTAAGAGAGATATGTGTTATTTTTTATAATTTTTTATTTTTATAATTATTAGATATATATGGAAAGTTTATTTACTTGGAAATATATTAAATTTTGAAATTATTGCACTTACTAAGGAATAGTAATTCCTCATTTTGAAGAATAGTTATTCATAAGGAATGATTATTCTTGTAATAAAAACATAATCAAACTAAAGAATAACTAAACCATAGGAATAACTATTACATTACAATGCCTATTACAGTCTACCAAACTATGATAACCAAAGTCATGCATAAATTTTTGTTTGATGCAAGATAGAATTTCTATTCCAGTCTAATCTAAGTGTATATGTGTGTGAACCTTTTGGAGACTTGAATCCCAACCCTTACCCCCCACACCCCACAAGCATTTATACTTGTGGTGTGACCATCGCACCAAGAATATACAGTGGTAAATCATGCATAAATAATTAAATAGATTTGAGTTCTTCTAGTACCATAAATAAATTTATAACTTTATCACAATTTTTCTATATGATAGACTATGACTAACTATCTATAACTTTCATATAAATTTATCAATTTTTTTCAACTATTCACAATTTTTCACTAGAAAAATTGTGACAAAAATTGTGTATTTGTTTATGGTGCTAGATTTTTGAAATAGATTCTCAAAAAAAAAAAAAAAGTCATGCATAATATGTGGATTTAGTATTTTGTTACGAATGTATTCAAGACTAGAAGCACATAGTTCTCATTCATTTAAAAACAAAAGATAAGAAAAATACTAGAAGCACACCGTATATTATATATGTCAATGAGAGTGGTCACGAATTTCAGATAGTGACATACAAGAGTTGAATTCTTGATCCACACTACCCCCAATTTCTCTTTGTTCTACTTCATACTTCATCCTAAGATATTTTGGCTTTGCCTTGAACTATATGCTTTTATTTTAAACTCAATTAGTGTTCATTTGAGACAGTTTGTTTTTGTTGATTTATTGGACATAAAAAAATAATAAGTTGATTAAAAGTACAATTCTACTCTAAAAAAATATATAAATGCATATAAATTAAATAAGAAAAATATGCTAAAAATGGGAATTATCAACTTTTTTATTTTATTTATTTATAATTTGATAGTTGAGAGAAAAAGGGAATTTGAACCATAAACGTCTCTATTAGAAATGCAGAGAAGTGTTAATTAAATTACGAGACTTTTAAAAGGAATTGTGGACTTGAATACAAGATTAAACCTTATTGGAAACAAAATCAAATGGAATGGGTGGAATGGGAATTGCTGACTTGCTTGCGTGATTAACAATTTACACTAAAAAAGTATATATTTGAGTCTCAGATGAGTCTGTTAACCTTGGTACCTGTTTGGTCCACAGAATGATCCTACCAAAAATGAAATGCAGAAAGTGAATACTATCGAGCCACATGCTTCTGGCCTATAGAACATGGTCTTGTTCTTTTCATTAATTATGTCATTAGGCACAAGTCTGAACCAATCATCGAGCATCATGCAAATCAGGTACCCAATATGGTTGTTGGGAACTTGACGCATTCAATCCCCCATTGTTATATATTTTTGTTAATTTTCTATCACAAATTGAAAGCTGAAGTTTTAATACTATATGAAATGAAAGTATCAGTAGCCAATAGCCATGCCTCACGCTTTTAATAAAAAAGGACAAAGTTTCATTTTTCCTATTTTTATATATGTGGTGGAGACAAATTAAAATAATATCACGTAATTATCGAAGAAAAATAAGCCAGATTTAATTATTTTAGAGAGACCATCAGTTTGTGAGAGTCACTATCCTAGCTGAGAGTACAACGCGTTGCATATTGCTTTTGTTGAAAACTTGATTCTCGAAGCAGTCATCGCGACTTCAAATTATACATATGAACAAATTGCAACAAGTTATATAGTAATCATTGTTGCCATTGGCCTCAGTAGCCTATTGGCACCCACCCCCGCAATCACCTAGCCAAAATATATATATATATATATATATATATATATATAAATATATATATATATTAATCATTGTTATTACTATATAATACAAAATCTTCAAAACAACTGGCCATGAAGCACGATGGAATATTCCCATCAGTACTGTTTATGGAATATAACTTTTCTTATTCTTTCTTTCTTTTCTTGTTCTTTTTCATAATGTAGAGTAATTAATATAATACAATATCCCTTTTCTTAACTAAACTTTCTCACTCAACAAAATCTCCCTGTCAGGCCTTATAGCTGAATTGGCATCTCCTCATGTACAAAGTGTTTGGTGGTTTAAAGAGGAAAGAGTTCGAACTGAGAGGTTAGTAGCATGTTGTAATTATCTTTCAAAAAAAAAAAAAATCTCACAATATTAAAATTTAAAAGTTGAGTGTTGGCTAAAAAACCAAGACGAAGTTTGTTGATATAGTTGACACCGAGTAACAAACCAAATGAACTTATTACAAGACTTTACCAGTGAGAAAGTTCACATACACATAGCCCTTGGTTTCGACTAATATGCATGAACACTTCATTTAGGGAGTCGTATCCATGTTATATCTATGACATACTTGTGTTGTAATGGTGTCCTATCTGCCATATCATGTTAGATTTTTTTTTTTTAAAATTGTTCATATCACTATATCGTACCTATACCCATGTTCATGTGTGTGTTTGTGCATCCTAGGGTTTTGACAGTATATTTTCTTTGTTTTTTTAAAAAATTATTGGCATGCACTTGGTGAGGATGTTGTTAAAGTATCCTTTATCTTACTTAAATTTTTGGACGTATGCTTAAGAAAGTTAACAATACCACATATTGAATTGGTCCCCAATCTGAAGGGGAAAAAGAACAACCTAGAGAGAATTCCAAACAATCGGCACATTAGCCTATGTAAAGTTCTCGACAAAGGTTATTGTTAGTCTAAGTTAGCCATATGAAACAGATCCTCTCTCAAGTTATATTTGATGCCCATAATGCATTTGTGTCAAGTAGGTTGATCACTAATTACGTTATTTGAAAAAAAAAAAAAAAAGACATGCATGAATGGGGCAAATGGTGCTATAACTATATGAATAAGGTGTATGATAGGATGGAATGAGTTTTCTTCTATGTAAAGCTACAGAGAAACTTGGTAGAAATAAGTGATTGGCAAGTTTAATCATGGAACATGTTTGAATAGTCTTGTATGCAGTCATTTTGGATGAGGAGCCACAAGGATGCTTCTTCCCTATTAGGCCTGGGCTCACACAAAATGACTTCCTCAAATTATACCAATTTTAAGGCTTTTATCTTGGGATACATGAGAATAAAGCAATTTTATTTTAAGAAAGATCATCATCAAGCAAAACCTTGGTAAGAGATGATAAGGTTTTATATATATATATATATATATATATATATATATATATATATATATACACAAATTCTTGGACATATCTAATAATCAATTACACAACTTTTGTTCCATCTCAACAGGAGGAAAAAAAATTTTACTCATTAGAATTTAAAAATTGATAGGTTCTAAAATTTTAGTATATATATATATATATATATATATATGTGGACATCAAAATTAATAATTTTGTATATAATATATTTATAAATTATGACTTATTTTAGCATTATATATATGTGTGTGTGTGGTGTGCGTGTGTACGCATACAACATTTGTCTTGATTCATGTCTACTGTCTAGTATGATAACTCCACCCCTAAATATAAAATCCTAGTTTCACTCTTGATAGTAACAATAAAATTGTTATTATTATTAATAAGTGGCATGATTGGCTTTAAAATTGTAATTGTGAATCGCCTTTTTAATTGAAAAATATCTTATTCATGTTACATCCATAGAAGAATTTCCAAGAAAAACCATACAAAAACTGTACTAATAGTCTAATCTAATATTGTACCTTTTTTTGATAAAATCTAATATGAAACTTAACATTACCAATGTGGTTAGTTGATTGCATAGGTAAAGCACCGGACGTCATCTTAAAATAAATGGAAAGATCTTATCAAATAAATGGAAAGAGAGGGACCAAAAAAATAAAAGTGGCCACAATTTCAATTAATAAATGAAAGTGGAATAGTCGGCCTAAAAAAAAATACAATTGTGATTGATGGTCACACATGAAAATGAAACGGCTTGTCTACAATCAACCAATAGAAAGACGAAATCTATCAAACAATTAAACAATTCTATTGGACGAGACAGCGATTGCCCTGCACAGCACTATATACGAAACCGGCTTTTTTTCGCCACGACGTAACATTTCATCTCTTTATTTCGGTAATTATTTTTATAAAAAAAAAATATAAATAAATATTTATATATATATATATATTAATTTCCTTTTGTCCGTTAGTGTATTTATTTAAATAATGCCATATCATATCATTATATATTATACTATACTATACTATATAATAAAAGTTAAATTTTGAAGCAGTGGTTATTCTCACAAATTAATAAATTAATTTTATATATTTTGTTAAGATATATTTCCTCGATTAAAGGATAATATTTGACAACTGTTTAATTTAAGTAAAACTTTGGTGTAGTACATTAATTTCGGGATTTTAGGTGTAGTATCCCATGTGAAGCAACAATGCAACAAACCTAAACATCTATTGGCAAAGCATGCCAAAGAAATAGCTAGTTTTGATAATTATGTAATCTGAATAGAAGAAAATTTATCTCTAAGCTAGCTATTACTCATGATAATAATGAAACGCTTAAAGCATTTCTAAAATTCCTCATCAGCATCCCAAATAACCCATAACCGTTGACAATTCTAGGGGGCATGCATTGTATCTTCTCAGGCCAGTTTGCAAGTTGGGCACACAGCATTTTGAACCATATTTCTACGCATCAAGTTTTGAAGAGTTGGCAAGGATTCATTAGCAGCTCTCCAAATTTAGTGTTTTACCTTTTAAGGTACCTGTAAATTCCAGATGCCCTCCCACAACTGGCTATTACCCCTAGTCAAGCAACTTGGTTGCTTGTTTCATTTAGATTTTGCCATCAGATGGTATGCTGTCCACGTAGTGTAGTCCCCATGAGTTGTTAGGAACCATACTTGTTTATTTGGTATCTCATGAATACTCAAAGGGATTCCTGTTATGATTTTTGCTTCATGAGGCAAAAATTCCTAGTCAATTAGATTAGTCTTCCACATATGAGAACCTTGGTCTATAAAGTCACACACCCTGGAATTTGGAGATAAACCCAAAGAAGGAGATAAATTTTTGAGCTCAATGAAACCAACTATCCCCTTTAACCTTAATAGACCGGCCGTTACCCACTCTCCAAATCGTGCCCAACTCAATTACGTGTTTCGCCTCGATAATGCTCTTCCAAGCATAAGATCCTTTGTTAGAAGCTTCACATTCCAGGATAGAACAATTTGGGAAGAACTTTGACTTAAAAACCTTGTGAAAAAGAGAATTCTTATTGTTTTGAAGCCTCTAGATTTGTTTTGCCAATAGCGAGTCATTGAACTTGCTAAACTCTCTGAACCCCATTCCTTCTTCACTCTTTGGTTGACACAACTTTTCCAGCTGACCTAGTTAATCTTCCTTTACTCTCCTTGATACCCCCACCAAAACTTTCTGATAAAGGTTTCGATATCCTTGACGAGGCCTTTTGGCAGTTTAAAGCACGACATGGTATTTATGGGGATTACTTGGACTACTACCTTAATAAGAATCTCCTGACCAACCTGTGACAAGAGTTTTTCTTTCCAACCCTTTAGTTTTTTCTATATCCTCTCCTTAATGATGCTAAAAGACTTCTTCTTTGCTTAACCCCCACCAAAACTTACGCTTATGTTTTAATGTAATAAATTCATTTTACTTATTATTCTTTACTTCTGAATCTGTGTGTAAGATATTATGTCAAATGAAGTTTAATATAAAGAAGCAAAATAATGAACACCTATTTAAGTTCTTGGTTCTTTTACGTAAGTTTTTTTTTTTTTCCTCAATTTTTGAAATCTTTTGTGTATGTTTTGATTTTCAATTATAATTAGTTTTTTTAAATTTGCGAGTGTGTTGATTTTTTCAATTAAACTATCACTTGAAAAAATGGGTATTGAGGAACTATTTTGTTTATTATTGTTTGTGCTAGCTAGAGTATAGATTAAACATAGCCCAAATAGAAATAATCAAACTCATTCCATATCTCATATTAAGAAATTAACACAAAACACAAAGAGAATTTTAAAATATAAAAATAGATAAAAACTAAAAAAGTCTAAAGTCTAAACAATCAGAACTTAAAGTAATTATTTTTATTAAATTCATTTACTTATTTTATTATTTATTATTTACTTATAATTTAGTTTTAATTATTTTAAAATTTTTGAGCTTACATATGAACCATCGAGGTGGACATCACACAAGAAAAATACTAGTGTTATACATATGAGAGAGAGAGAGAGAGAGAGATATGCTTGAGTTAAACATGTCATTTTAAAATTGAATGTGTATTTAAAAAATTCACTATTTGATTAAAGCTTCTTCTTATACTACATGCTTGTAAATTTTAACATTATAAGAGATAAACAATTATATTATCATTTAAAAATATTTAAATTTCAAATTATTTGTATTTTAAAATCATACACAATATACGAATTTAATTATGAACAAAATAGTAGTAAATGACATCCAATTAACATAAAATTTGTCGTGCATGTTAAGAAAAAAAATTATGTATTTTGACTGTAAATTTTTTAAAATACTAATTTAATTAGAAATTATTGGATAGTGTAATATTAATAAATATTTATAAAAAGTATAACTTAATGCTATTTCATATGCATGAGAGAGAGAGAGAGTTTTCTTTTACCCATGCATAATTTTTTGCTATCCATATGGTTAATTAATATAAGCGTAAAATCCTTTTTTCAATTTCTAATATATTAAGTAATTATTGGAATAAATTTAAGTGTATAACAATTTTAAAGAATTTGTCTTCAAATTCAGTTTTTACCTTTGACAGTTCAATGATTATTTTTCCAATGAGAAGAGGAAGGTTTGGGATTGTTACTGTTCCTACAATTCTTGGTGTTGGAGGAAGTTGTTTACAACTTAACAAAGTTGTTATGTGTATGTAAACACCCCACTTAAAAAACTTTCATTGAACCAAAAATTAAAAGTGAAAAATAAATTCTATAATGTAGGGGTAAATTCCTTAAAATTAAAAATGAAAATGACTAAGAAAAAAAATGTGTTCTTGAAATTAGGGTTAACTAAAATGTGATTATGGGTAGTTAATTATGATTGGTTTTCATAAAAAATTAAATATGATTAGTTACATATAAAAATCTTGTTGGTTTTATCTTTGAAAGCTCGAATTTATGTGAAAACACAAGAGTTTGTTTGGACCACCAAATTAAAATTACGGTTAGATTGCTTTTACTCTAACTTAGACTAAGTGCGGAATAAGAGTAAATGAACGCAAACAACTGATAACACTACCCTAAGCCATATTCATCCATTATCAATGATATAAAGTAAAGTTTAAGAGTAGTGAAGAGAGATGCAAACATAAGGTAAAATCGAGACATGTTATCGAAGAGGAAACCGAAGAATTCAGCGAAAAACCTCTCCGCCGCCCTCTAAGTGGTAATCGATCCACTAAAGAATAAAGTTGGAGTACACGAATAACAAAAGACCTTCCACGCCTAGTCTACTCAATGTACTTGAGCCCTCCAAGCTCCTACTATCAACAGACTTTTCGGAGTCATGTCTTCTCTAGCTTTCTGGATCTCGCAATACGCCCGATTGCATCTACCAAGCCTCACCAGCTTCTTTTGCCAAATTCTCAATGCTTCCCAAGCTCTAAAACACTCTCTACACTCTGAAAATGTGTGAATCGTGTTTGGGTATAAATTTCCTCTCAAGGTATGACAATGGGAGAGGGAAGGAGAAGAGGTTACAATGATTTCTCACTAAGGATGAGTAGCTCTCTCTCTAAAAGATGGGTGTGTTGTGTTGTAGAAAACCTATTTAGGGTTTTTCTTTCGGAATGGGCTCTTATACTTTTGTGGGTAATGAGGGTATATATAGTATGGATGAAGGGTAAGAAAGTCACACTTAAAAACCTCGAGGCAGAACGTTTCGTGAGTATTTCGTGGGAAAGCCTTACCCGCGAGACAGTTGCGAAATTGACAGCTTGGCATGACTCTTCAACTTCCAGCATGTACTTCTCACATGCCCTTTTTCACGGGTTACTCTTCTCACGAGCTAATCACAAAATTGCACTGATTCTTCATTTCATGCTCGATTCTTCATTAACTTAATACTAAATCCAATATAATAAAATCCCACAAAATACAAGGAACAAAATAAATGCAAATACAACACTTTTTATTATGGAATAAGGTCAACATAAAATATAGTTGTAAATCACAACTTTATAATCTTAAAGACAATGGTATACATAAATGCACAAGCTAATTCTAAGGGTAATTATGGTTTTTGAGCTTCCACATCAATCAATAGAGGGGGTTACAAAATATAAAGGGCACTCAAAAACACTCAAAGAGAGCCGTTGAGAACCAAATCTTCAACTATCAATGTCCCAAACACTCTTTAATCCTCTAACAAAACCCTAGTTCATTAGTGTTCCAAACTGACACCAATCTTTCGACCAATCAATAAAGAATAACAATAGCACACTTCCTCTTGAAAAGTAAGGAAAAAATTTATGGAGAATCTGAAGGGAGGAGTTGTTGTGCCCTAGGATCGAAAGCTCGAATTTGAAGAGCCTACAGACTTTGTCTTTGCAAGAGACTTGCATGTAGGCATGCAAAAACATTAAACCCTGATTTAATTTTCTACATTAAGTTACTTTTTTAAAAAATTTATGCAATATAACCATGTTGTTTGATGACATGGGATGAAATGAGTGATGATCATATATTCTTATACTAGGGTTCGAATATGTCAAAATGATGTTCATAAAAACCTGATTCGAATTGTGCACATAAAATTATGAAATGACAAAACATGATTCTTAGATGATGACTTGATTTGTCAAATCTAATTTGGAAGTTTTATATGATGACTGTGATGGAATTTATTTTTTTGTGAATCCTAACATGTATTTGAGCAAAATCTAATTTTCCCATGATCACATAAATGATTGTATACTTTCATTCAAATTATGACATGTTCAATAAGCTATGAATTGATTGAATGTTCCATGACATGAATAATGGACATTATTTCTTAGAATATTGACTTTCGTTGAACCATATGTGTGCTTAACACCTTTTCATTTCGAAACCTAATTTTCAATTTCAAATAAATGGCTCTAGACTAAGCCTTGCCAAAGTAATTACCTAGGAAATAAAATTTTGTAATTTCTATTTTTCATATTGATGTAATCTCTTCTTCTTCAATTTTATTTTTTGGGGTTAATTTTGATCATTAATTCTTTTTATATGGAACTATTTACTACCTCCAATTCTAGTAACACTATAACCAAAAAAATTAATTAATTAATTTAAAAAAAAAAAAAAAAAAACCACAATGTAACAAAGCAAATGGCACTGAAAAGTAGAACTGCCAATAATGTTTGGGAAACCAGCCATGCGCATGTCATTAAGTTTCGAAGCCAAGGTTCTTTGCATAATTGTATCTCCTTCGTTTTGTCGAAATCCTTAATTCCCTGCTATGGTTAGATAAAAATAAAGCTGTTTTCTTTTTTCTTTTTTAATGAATAACTAATAAAGTTTTTAATTCTTGTCTAGAAAAGCAAATAAGCTGTTAATTCTAGAACTAACATTACATTGTATCATTGGTAACATGTTAAATCAAGCCAAACAGAACAAAGAAAAAAAAAAAAGCTGGTCATGAGTCCGTTCAAAGCATTAATTTGAAGCCTTTGTTGACTGATCCCTGTATGGCTGTATCAAACATTCACTAATTAGTTGGTTTGTAAGTGGATTGTTATGATTTATGACTCAGTCTTAAAGGGTTTTAAAAAAAAAGTGATTTGTTCTGACTCTCTTTGTCCCTGTGTAGTTGTCCTTTTGGATACAACAGTTCAAAGGAAATTAAAGATACAATTTGTGGAAGATTTTTCTAACCTAAATCTGCGTCAAAAAAGTACGAGTAAGACACTAATAAAGTTTTCCTCAAAAAAAGAAGGGAAAAAGACATTACTAATTAAAGTTCAAATAGTATATTATTTTTTTCCTCTCAAAGCAACCCTACTACCAGAAACCCTACTTGATTTTAAGAGAGAATATGTGTGTTGTTGTACCTGCATAATTTTGTTTATGGTTGGATTTGGCACCACCCGACATATATGCGTTAATTGTCCAGTCATGGAAAGTTGCTGTAATCTTTTTTATTAAATCAAAACTATGAATTAAGGGAATGTTTAGAATGGTGGAAGATGGAGGGAAAGGAGAGAAGTCCTCTCCCCCGTCTTCTATTATCCAAACATAGGGTAAGTGCCCGTTTAGAAATACATGATTAAATTAGGCCAAGTTCTTCTGCCTTTTGTGGTTTTCTTCTCAACAGTGCTACTTGCATTAGATTCGGTGCTTACAACTTTAGGTTAATTTGATACGAGAATTAGTTTAATTTGATAATTTTTCATTACTTGAAGCAAATTAAAAGGAAAGTTTAGTGATAGTTACTAATTAGTGCCTTTTAGGTGGCATTGAGTTTGGCTTTCAAGACTGAAAACAATTTTTTTTTTTTTTTAAATGTTCTTTAAAATAAAAAAATGTGTTTGGAAATATATAACTAAAAAAATAGAATTCAAAACTAGAAAACTTTGGTAAAAATATCAAAAAGAGTTTTTTTTTTTTTTTTTTTTTTTTTTTTTTTTTAATATAAGGAAGACAATGCCCCCAAAGCATCAACACAACCAACCAAAACAATAACCAGATAAGTTAAAATTGACATTCAATGTCTAAAACAATAATAGCCACACACACACATGTACTTGAACATGCACATGCATACGCGCACACATACTTCAGTCTACCCACAATCAAAAGCAAAAGCCCTACTTCACTACATAACCAACTCAATCAAACACCCATTGAGACCCAATCGTTCAACTCCTCTCAAATTTTTTTCAACCCCTAAACTATTAGGTCATTTGCAATTCTTCCCTTAAAGGTATTTTATAGTTTAGGAGAAGACGGTGAATTACCCTATAAATAAAGGAAGCAAGTTCTTTTTTCCCTTTATTTCTGTTGTGTATAACATGTATGATGATGCATGTGTTTTTTCAACATGTGAGAGAGAGAGAGAGAGAGAGAGAGAGATGTGATGATGATGATGATGATGATGATGATGATGAGGAGGAGGAGGAGGAGGAGGAGTAGGAGAAGGATGATGATGATGACAACAATGAAAACAATAAAAAAAAAAGAAAAAAAAAGAAAAAAAAAAAAAGGAAATTAGAAGGGTGAACCACGTGAGGGAAAAAAAGTCAAAAGAAAAATAAAGTGGTTTTTAGGTTTGAAACCAAGGTCTTAGTATTATTAATAATAAAAAAGTTACCGTGTATTTTTTAGAAAAATTTTCAAAAAGTAAATGCTAAAGTCACAAACCAGTTTTTAAAAACACCCAAAAACATTATTTTAGAATTTCCTAGAAAACTTCTTCATAGTATATTTTAAGTAATAGTTTATAAAAACTATAAGCAGAAAACACCCAACCAAATTCCCTACATCAATTGTTTTCTGTTTTACTTTTTATTTTTTTAAACTCAAACCAACCCTAGGAATTTCAAAATATTAAGGTGATAATGTCACTTAAACAATATATATTGAAACTATTATAATTGTAAGGAAGTCATTAGGCAAATAAACATAAATTTAGGAACTCATCAAAAACATTTAGTAAATAATCAATTATAAATTATCTTAGCATTACTAAAGAATGTAGAACACAATTTATGTTAATTATTTTGATTTAAATTTTACTATATATGAAACCTTAACCCATGGTTTTAAAAACCAGTATAGTCAATGAATTGTTTTTAGTCCCAGTTCCTGATTTTTTTTTTAATGATTTTTGACCAGTTCATACTGGTTTTGACTGATTTATACCGATTTTAGGGGTTTTTACCGAACCAAATTAATCTCTAATTCCCAATTGAACCGACTGTTATGATACGGATTTCAAAACCATGCCTTGACTTATATTGAATCATTCCCAAAGTTGGTTCTCAAAACACCATTGACTTGTACTACTAGTACCTTGGTGGGATTGAGGCTAAGTTGTGGCTAAACCCACATTAGGTAATGTCTATGCCCCCAATCTCCCATTTCCTCGTTTCCATTTCTAAGCCCTTCTCGTATTGGTTGTTAAATTGGTAGGTGTTGTCATGGTTACACCCAAATATAAGGGCAAAATCAGGAATTTTATTTGGGGGGCGATGCTAAACTATCAAATATTGATTATTCAAGAAAAACTCAAAGTATTATGTACACACACACACATATATATGGTTAGAATTTTGTTAACTAGTACCCTAAGAGCAATTATGTAGGAAATACTTTTAGGGTGCGTTTGTTTTGGCTGAAAAAGGTTTCAGGAAATCATTTTACATCCCTCTATGTGTTTGGTAAACACAAAAAATTGGGTCAAATGGAAATTGAATTCCCTGTTGACTGTAAAATAAGCCTCATCAGGTGTAAAACCATTTCAGCTTTTATTTTACCTTCAAATTATTTCCAGACTTGGAAAATAAAAGAGATAGAGAAAGAGCAAGAAGAGATCGCACCACTGCCCAACCCCAGATCGCACTGGTCTCGTCACACCCCAACACCGGCGAGATCACACCTCCTAAAAATACACACCCGAAGAGAGAGAGAGCTCAAGCACACTCCACCTGAAGAATGCAAGAACATCCTTGCCGGTCAGATCACCGTCCTTGTTCAAACCCATCCTCGCCGGTGATGCCCAGAACCACCCCTCAACACACGACCCCGCCGTCACATGCAAGCCACTCCGCCGACCCATCCCTTGTCCTCATCCTCTGCCAACCCATCCCTCATCCTCACCGACCCATCCCTCATTCGAACCAACCCATACCTTCAAATCAAGTTTTACAAATTGAAAAGTCATCGCCAAACACAAATCGGAGCCTTATCATCTCGTTCTCGTCGCCGCTGAAGCTCGTTGTCAACGCCAAACACAAATCGAAGCCTTGACCCGATTTCAACCTCTCTCAATCTACCACTCTCTTTCCCTCAATCTCTCACTCTTTCTTTCTCCCCCTCTCTGTTTGACCGAGTTTGAAAGTTTAATGGTTTTATTTTGATTTTTGTTTCTTTAAAAAGTTTATATCTTGCAATTTTCTATTATAAATTTGTTTGGAAGTTGAGAAAATATCTAAGAAAATGAGAAAAATTTATAGGAAAATAGCATTTTTAGAACGTTACCAAACACTAGAAATCGTTTTCTGGACTATTTTCCATTGCACACCCAAACGCCTGGATTTTAATTTCCTTACAGGAATTCATTTTTCCCTGCATTCATTTTACACTCGAAATTCAATTTACATCAAACCAAACACAGCCTTAAAAACTTTTTATGTAAAATGAAAAAAGCTATTAATTTTTTTGATAATTTTTTTTTTTATAAAAATAGTACTAAAACTTTTTAAAAATAATTCATTAATAAATATCTTAAAAGTACACGTTAACAAGATTCATTTTGTTATAATGAATTGGGTGAGAAAGGGAGAACATTGGATGAATTTGGTGGCTGGTTTGCATAAAAGTTTTTGGAAATGAGAATAAAAAGGAGAAGCTTCTAAAACAAGCCAATACAAAAAGTTAATTTCGAACGTGTGGGGGAGTGTGGTTTGGTTTCACTAGTAAAAGCCGAAATGGTAAAAGCAAGTCAATAGTAAAAGACCAAAAAAAGGTGAAAGCAAACTTGAAAAGGACACGCACAATGGCGCAAATGTTTTCCTTGTGGCCAGCTCTTAAAAAAATTAAATGGGTCTTCATTTTTTACATACTATAAAAAATTAAAATTTAGGGGCATCAATGAACATAGTTCCGCCATTGCCCAAATAGAGTTTTCCACGATTTGGTCACTCTTTACTTTACTTTTCTTTTTCTTTTTCGTCAGACTGAAAAAAGTCATCTATTGAATAATATTTAAAAAGTTACATACATTAGATACATATATACGTTTTTTTTCCTTGAATATAAATATAAATATAGTTAATTTTTTTCTTTTGGCTTAAAAATATTTGTTATATATATTTAGTTTGGATCTTTAAGAGAAATACATGACTATGCTACTTGTTCCACCCCAGATGTTATCAGAGAAGAAATAAGTTCCACTAAAGGACGTATATATTTTCAAAGTTCAAATTTTCTTTTCAAATCATTTATCAAAACTATGTAGGGGCTAAACTAGAGTATGTGTCAATACTCTCAATAACAATATATATATATATATATATATATATATATATAAAATAGATAATAATGTAAAACAATTACATAGAAATATAGAATAGTAGACTTAGATCTCAAAAAAATAGACTAAAAACCAAAGGTATAACATGAAGTCAAACTGTCATGATCTCTCAATTAATTAATTGGAAAACCATCCTTGAATTAATCAAATTACTTCATATAGTTACAAAATATCTAGACATGAATTTTGTAGAAAATTTTGAACCTAGGCCCTTTGATGCTAAAATAAGTCCTAAATTGATTGATTGGATGGGTCTTGAAGTTTCAAAGCAATGTCTTTTAAATGATCTAACTGAAGAAATATCTAACATTTTTTTTTTTGAGACAAAAAGAAATATCTAACATGATGAAGCATAATGTAGTATAAATGGAAGCTATTACTATGAAAAATGTTCAAATTCCCATAATGTCTTAATATTCTTATTGACACTGGAGCTATAATCAGTAGTTGCAGGTGGAATGCTCTTTCTTCCAAAAAATGGATGCTTATGATTTATGAAGAGTCCTACTACCTTCAAAGGAATTCATGATAGAGAAATAAAAATAAAATATAAAGAAAAAAGATTTTAGTTTGAAAATTTTCTAGAAGACATTCGCAAGAAAAAACTTGGTGTGTCGTACGACTTATCATTATTGTCAAATGACATAGAAGTCCTACGTTAAATTGATGACAGCCAAAGTCTTATCTTTTCGCCTTCACTAGACGATGAAGAATATCTCAACCTTATCAATGAGATAGAATGATAAAATAAACATGCAAGAAGTTTGGTAGAACCTAGCAAATAGCAAAGTGCTAGGCAGCTCATGTCTTTGTAAAATGTCAGGACACCTATGTAGTAATTTCTAACTACCCAAAACTCCTATGTACTAATATAAAAGTTGATTTTATCTTCTTTTAGTTCTTATCTATCTACTTGTATTAGGAATAAGTTTTTTGGTTTGTCTGCTTTCATTTCACTTTTGCTATATAAAGGGTGTAATTCTCTGTCAGAAAACAATGAATGTAATATATCATTTTCCTTTCATATTTAAAAGTGTGAGTAACTTCTGTTTTGTTATTTTAATCAAAGCCTGCCTACCTAAATAGTTAAAATCTGCTTCCTTCTTTTGAGGGGTTTATAAAGAAGTGTGAAGTAATTTATCTATTATCCTTAAGAGTTAGTTTGTAAGGTACATTTGTTATATTCTAAGCAAGTTTATCTACATAAATACTTCTTCTTTCGCTAAGTTTTTTATACTTTTGTTTATTATTATTAAATGATGTTTCATTTAGTGAACGTGAGTCATGTCTTTAAAGACTGGCTGTAGTGCCTTATATATATATATATATATAAATATATATATATATATATGTATAATATTAAGTTGTCAAATAAGTTATTACTCGCAGGTAATTTATGGAAAACTTAAAGGTTCAATTAGGACATGCCTGTTCATAGAAAGAAGACATTGAATCTAGCAGCAGCATGTATAAAACAACTAGTAAAATACAAAAATCCATGAACCACATAAAAGGACAAAAGCTAATAGACTTTAGTTAGCCCTTTGTTTGCTTGTCTTTTATAAAATTTCCTTATTCACAAAAAAGGAGTTGGGGGGGGGGGGGCGGCCACGAAAACAAAGTTAGTGTGTGATACTTAAAAGTGAAATCATTCGATGGATATTCCATTTTATATTAAACAATTATTGGTTTACATTTGTACTATTCAATGTAGAATTTATATTATAGACTAAATAAATGTGTACTGGTTCATCAAAAAAAATAAATGTGTACTAAGGGTAGCCACAAAACTAAGTTGGTGTGATGATACTAAAAGCAAAATTATTTAATGAATATTTCATTTCTTGTTGGACAATTATTAACTTTCATTGATAATCTATGTAAACTAATAATTTTCCTTCTTCTCAATTGAGTTGAAAATCACCCATCAATTGGAACAATCTTTTGGAGGATATTTTTGCATAGCTTTCTCTAGAATGAATATAATAATAATGATAAGCTAATGTTGATGAAATTAGAATAATGTGGGCTTGAACATGGAAATGGGAACCTGTAAAAGAAAATTAAGCTAGTGACAACTGGACAACCTTTTTTTTGGAACATTTGGTGTACTAGATTAGATTCCAACATGCACAGAAAAATTGGTGAATCAAATTCATACAAGCAAACCATGAAAGTTGGCTTCCCAATGATGACAAGTCTCCCACCGATTCTTTTCTCAAAAAAGAGTCTCTATTGATTCACGTAAATAGATATAAATAAGAAATTTAGAAACTATTTTTAAAAAAAAATTATTGATTTTTTTTATAACTTTTTATATTTTTCATAAAAGTTGTATTATTATTATTATTATTATTATTATTATTATTATTATTATTTATCTTTAGAGCAATGGTTAATAAACTATATTAGGAAAATTTTAACATTACTTTCATGAGAAATATAAAAAACTGTTATAAAAAATTAATTATTTTATTATTTTCTCATAAAAAGTTTCTAAAAATAATTCCTAAACCAATGTCCTTAGAACATTCGTTAACATTTCTCTTTAACCAATATCCCAAAAGCACTACTTAACCAGACCTAATAAATATTTATCATAAATGATGGCTATTGCATCTTCTGGCTGGCATGCACAACACATGTTTGGGATTTGGAAAAGCATTGTTGTGGTGAGCATGAGGAATAAGGATGCTTGCTTGTGTATGTGGTATATACTACATAGGACACGCATGGAACCGACCAAAGCCACACGTTGCATTTGGTGCATGAACAATAATGACCACCACCCTATTCCCAAAATGATCCAACAAGCATGAATAAGAACTATACAACTCCCATTCACCTCCCAAAAAAAAAGAAGAGAAACATTCATATTTATCTCGTGTAATCCTATGTCATCATTGGTGATAAAATGAATGAAAATATAGACCAACCAAAGCAAACAAAGAATAAAAGGAAGAAAGGGTTAATGGTAATTATCTGTTGTAAATTATGGTTAATTTGCAATTTTTACCTTTAACTAAATTAATTTTTACAATTTGAGATTTGAGATTAATTCGCAATATCTACTTTACCATCTAAATTACTTGTAAAGTTACCAAATTACTTAACAAGTTGATTGGTGGTGGTACACACTAACAAAATAACATATTAGTTTACAACATTTTTTATTTCCCCTCAGTCACCTAATTATATATTTTGCTAAGGCTAAAATGTATTTCACAGCCTTTAAGTTTGGAACTGCTTTTAAATAGGTCACTCTACTTATTAAATTATAATTTAAACTCTCAAATACTACAATAATGTCAATATGTCATTACGTCACTTCTTATTATATTTTTGTTATAAACCATGCATACAAAACAATTTTGTTTTTAAAAGCAAAATAAGAAGAAAAAAAAATTGTAAAAAAGAGTAAATTATATTAGAAAGTTTTTAACAAAATCACTCCTCTCTTTCTATCGTCCTCCAACCCATTACCCACAACAACCATCACCACCCTTCACAAGCATACCACCACTCCCCACCCTCAAGTCCAACAACAAGTTTAGCAACAAAAACAACCTCCACAATAAAACCCAAAACCAGATGGCACACCACCACTCTCCACCTGCAAGTTTAGCTTAGGGTAGAATGGTGATGTGCCTACGATTTTCATCTTGATTTGGGATTGTGGAGAGGGAAATGTATCGATGGTTTTGAGTTAGGAGTAGTGGCGTGGATAATGGGGGAGAAAAATGATGACATGATATTTTATGTAACGGTTGCATACAAAATCATTTTCATATAAATATGGACTGCACTAGTGTAGGACTAACCTCCATGTAATAAATATGTTGTATACAACCATTACACATAATGATATTTGGAATGAGAAGTAACTAAAAGCATATTGACATGATCCTAATACTTGAGTGTTTAAATTGCAATTTCAAAAAAATTGAGGGATCCAATTAGAAGCCACCATAAACTTAGAATATTTTAAGTAAATTTTAGACTTTTGTTAATTTTAACACTAATTTGGAGTGTTCGGTAAATAAATATTATAAATAATTTTTTTTTTTTTAAAGTGATGAATTCATTCATTTATTAAGATGTAGTAATGGTATTAAATATAAAATTTTAATGGTTGACAGTAGAAGGACTTGAATTTTGGAGATGTCTTCTTTGGAAACATCAATAGGTACTAGTTGTGCTATAAGACTTTTGGCTATTAATTACAAATTTCAACATAATAGAAATATTGTAAATAATAACATAGTATTTGTGTAAAGTGTAATTAAGCAAATATAAAAAGTCAGTTTGAACCTTTACTTCTTTGTTTCTTTTTCTTCTTCTTCTTCTTTTTTTTTTTTTTTTTTTTTTTTTTTTTTTTTTTTGAGAAGAACTTTGAACCTTTACTTGGTGTCTCACCCAACGGAAGCGGATAATAGAATCTGGTCCGCGTAAAATATTCTTTATATGGGTCATTATCATTAGTTCGTGGTGATTAGCATCCAACTTATGTACCTAACTATTATATTATTTTCTACATAATGAACTTAGTTTATTCCGTCCACCTTTAAAAGTAATATTAAAATTTTCATTTATGTGCAGATTTGTGGGTATATTATTCCATACAATTTTTTGTTTGGTCCAAGAGGACCAAGACTGACCAATAGATCCCACATAAAACCAACGTTGCCAGCTGAGTACTTAGGATTAGGATACAATCCAGCTAACACACTGCATGCCAGCTGAGTACTTAGGATTAGGATACAATCCGATACAATCCAGCTAACACACTGCATGTCAGTATGATAAACTGTAGTATCAGAATTTTTGCTGATTTATCCATCTAGTTCCTTCTTTGAATTGAACTTTTATGTGATTTGAAAATATCTCTACACTCTACGCTAATTAGTAAGGACAAAACTTGAGAAAAACCTGATAAAAGTATATTTCCAACTCTACGTAAAATGTCTATAAAATAAGATATTTTCCTACTAATTCATGTCGTTAACACAAACTTATTCAAAAATTAAATTTATTAAAAAAAAAATCTTCTCAATCTACTTTGATATTTTCCTCAAGACCAGGGACACTAGTTTCTTTATAAAATATTTTCAGAAAAATATTTCTAGTTTTTTTATTTTATTTGTTTCATTGTAAGATCTAGTTCAAACTTGAAAATGTTTTTTTTTTTTTTCTTACCGTAAATATTTTTGTAAATTTTTCTAAAACGTTTTACTAAAAAATACTTGGTAAAATAATTTATAAAAAACACACAATGGCTCTCCCTTCTCAAATCTGGTAGTTGAGGTCGTTGGCTCAGTAGCTAGGAGGCACTGATTTTGTTAGTTTGTACTTAAATTTATTTTGTTATATTAAACATCTAAAAGTATTTTATAGCGTAGCAAATGGAGCGTTAAGTTTACCCCAAAACAAAAACTTATACCTTGGTTGAAATTTTCTCGAGTAAAAGAGAAAAAAGTAGTTTGTTATTAAAAATAAAAAAAGTAGGTCGTAAAGACATGAGTATTTGTTCACCTTCTACCTTGACTAACATTCAATTTACCCTGTTTGGTATGTATATTTAAACAACATTTTTCAATTTTTTCAGAAATACGTGTGGGTGAAAAAGTGTATAAAAATATATGTAATGTTGTTTAAAAACTGAAAACATGTGTTTAAACTCGCATACCAAACGGGGCCTCTCTTCGAAATGCACTTAAAAAAACAAAAATCATTACCACTCAAGCTCAACTGCCTCTACTTGCTAGGGTCTTTAAAATGCAAGGTATTTGAGTGTTCTTTGAGAGCAATCAACAAATTCGTAAGGGATACTCAAGTAAGCGCTTCACAAGACAGTACTCCGATTGAGACTTAACAGTCACCAAACCAACCCAAAACAGTTGAAACATAATTCCTAAAAATTTAAAGGATGTCCCAATTCATTAGTTTCGCTGATGAATTCACAATTATTATTGAATTTATATCAATAAGCAAGAATGATATATGTAGCTGAAAGTACACACATAAAATATATTTATGTGATAATAAAAAAATAAAAATAAAAGATCCTAACTTAAAAATTGAAAATTATTCCCCTTAATGTTTAATAATCTTAGTTTTTAAGGGTACGTAACATGTATATATCATCCCAAACGTGAGTCATTAACAAAACTCCGTTGACAAAAATGGTCAATTTAATACATACTTTAAAACTCAAAAGAGAATCTAATCTATCTAAAAACATTCATTATGATCAATTTGAAGAAAAATTCTTGTGTTAATGTGTAGAAAATCAGCCCCTCATTCCTCCCAAAGAGAAAAGCTGATGAAATTTCTCTTTCACACAATAGTAAGAGCACTTTCTTTTAATGTCTTTTCCAATGACAAAAGCCAAAGTTTGTCAACAAAAGGCATCATAGAAAGAAATGGTCCCAAGAGGTTTCCACAAATTTATCTATCTTAAACACTACTGGAGCAATGTGATTGATTGCAACCTTGAGGAATGTAGTCCATAGATTTTATTTACAGAGCACAGTACAAAGTTTTTAATTTGACAACTCAAAAAAGCCACACTTGGGCCAAACAGAACTTTGACAAATAAGGAAAGGACCAAGCAATTTTTGAAGTCCACGTAGAGTTCCATAACAAATCAATTAAGCAAAAGAAGATGAATGTTTTTTTTTTTTTTTTTGAGTGGCTGTAGTGTGAAGTATATGGCATATACCACCCAATATATATGATGCCTTTATTGCTTTTTTCATCTGAAGCTACAGTCTTAATTCTTTCTGGTTGATATATATTCAACGTGTCTCTTAAACTCTTTTTTTTTCAACTGCTTGAAAGTTCAAGAAAAGAATGCTATGTCTTTGAATGGAGAAAGAATGATGGGTTGAATTTTTTTGACCTATTAAATGGAAGCTATGATTATAGAGGGCATTAGTGGAGTGGAGAGAGGCAATGAGGGCCACATTTTCCACTTTAATTTTGCTCCTCAGGTCGATCATGAAGGAATCCCAGGAATGGTGCCCTCACATCTGAAGACACACATCTTTTTTGTTATGGTATAAATCAACCCTATGGGGTACCATTTTGCCTAGACAAAGTTCCACCATGACAAAATTTTAAAGTGGTGATTGCTGAGCAGAATTATCTCTTTTACTGTTTCAGTTTGTGGACATGTACAAAGCATGTTGGGTTTTCAAAAGATTGAGACAAGGAATTATGGTGATGTCAAAGCACTGCTAGCTACTACTCTTTGAGCTAGCAGAATTTCAATGATACATATTATTTTGGCATGGAAATGGAAATTGCGTTTTAGCATATATGTTGGATTTTTCAAAAGATTGAGAGACAGAGAGTAATGGTGATGTCAAAGCAGTACTAGTTACTACTATTAGAGCTAGCAGGGTTATCAATGATTCATATTATTTTTTAGCATGGAAATGGAAATTGCGTTCAACAATTTGTGAGAGAAGACACATATCTTCATTACAAGTTGCTTTGATGTTGGTTTCTTACACCCAATTCACTGAAAAGTTGACTGCCTTTTTGAAAGGTAAATAAATTGGCATGAAAACGTGTTTAAGGGTCCCTTACTGTCTCCCCTAATGGTCTCACCCTCAGCATGCCTATATCTTTAAAAATCTACTTGAAATGAGGTAGTTGAAACTAGAATGTCAGAAAATACATTATCACATAATATCTGCTCAAGGTAAAACCAAATCATGAGGCCTGTAATTTTAGATGTGGAGCATGAACCAAAGCCATCTAAAGTAATTACCATAGCCCATTACTAGAGAAAGCCTTGCGATAAACCCACCAAGCTAGCATAACCAATAAAAGTCAGCTTGAAATCAAATATATTTGGGTTGGGCCACAATAAGCTGCATGTAATTTTGTTGATAGAGTGAGATTGTTCTGCAAAATTTAGAAACTGTGGCACCTTTTTAATTTATGAACCACCAAAGTCCAGACTACAGCAACCTAATACAGTGGTATAAATTACCAAAAAAACAAAAATACAGTAGTAGTCACAAAAATATTTGGATCGAGATTGTCCTCTTATCTAATTAGGGCATTTATCTTATAAAAAAAAAAAATAGGGAATTTATTTTTTTCTAAATTACAAATTACATTCTCTAAATTGGCCTGTTTTTATTATTTTCATATAGTTTTGACTTTTTCATTTTTGTTCCTCAACTTCTATTTCACGTGGTCAAAAAAATCTATTAAATGTGCGTGTGCCGTTTTAAACGGCCCAGTTTTTTTGTCCCCTCAGTTTCTAAATCTTAAAAATATAGGGAAATTATTTTTTGTTAAAATAATTGTTATAAAAAAACTTATTAAAATAAAATCAAATGGCAACTACAAGCCACCACCACAAACAGTCCTCTTTGGCACAGGAAATCGAAGGTGAAATTAGTATATAACAAATACCAACTATATCTTTTTTTGGAATTAACAACACAATTTGAATGAAGGGTAGACAGAAGGGAAACATTGAAAACAGAATAAAGTTGAGCAACGTAATTGACAAAGAAAAAAAATGGGTTTTATTTTTTGGGATGAGGAAAAGAAGGTCCAGAAACATGGGGCATTTGGATTAATCTGATTAGGAAAGGCATGATGAAGCCCACTAATGTGATCCAAACAGTGAACATCTAGCTCATGACAATTGTAGCACGACTGATCTGTAGCTCTTAAGGCTTGTTTTGCAGCCCATGTTCTGTTCAAACCCCAAAAAAAAGAATAAGAAAAAAAAAGGTAAATGGATCCAATAGTCTCACGGCCCAAACTAGTGTTTCTATTTTCTTTGCTTAATATTCAACTTTACTCGTCCCGGACAGAGATTCTGGTTTCTCAAAAAAAAAAAAACTTTACTCCCTCCCTCCAAGGCCTCCATTTTTACTTTAAACTAGTTATTGACCTGTGCTTCCCAAAATTTTTTTTTTTATTTATTCATTTATATATATTATAAGTAGAATCATTATAAAAAAAAAAAAAAAGTATTCTTCATTTAAAAGAAAATATTATTATTATTATTATTATTATTATTATTATTATTATTATTAAACGTTTGTTATTATTTTATATTGTCCTCTTTGAATTTGGGACTAAATTTGATTACTTTTTTCCCCCCTTTGAAGGCATAAATTGTAAATAATAGAATGAGAAAATCAACTGACCAATTTTCAATTAACCATTTATATATACTAAAAAAAAAAAAAAAAAGGATCACCGCACACCATTGGCGCGATGGTCAATCTACAAGTATAAGTGCTTGTGGAGTGTGAGAGGCAAGAGTCGGGGTTCAAGTTTTCAGAAAAGAGTTTCACACATATATACACTTAGATTAGGTTAGAGTAGAATTTCTATCTTGTATAAAAAAAATGTACATACCAACAGAATCCCACAGTTTCCATGTCTTTCTCTATTACCTGACTTCAAGATTTGTTTAATTTCTCGGTGACTTCCTATATATGAAGAACATCATCAACAACAACCTTGAGATTAACTACTTTCTATTTATTTTCTTCATCAAATAAAATAGAAAAATAGCTTCAAAAATGAAAAGAAGATTGATAGAATACCAAGAAAATATTAAATAACTTGAAAAAAAGAAAAAGAAAAGGAAAAGTTGACATAAAAATATAAGTTGTCGTGCATTTGTGAGGATACTTTTGTTGTAATTGGAATTTTTTTTTTTTTTTTTTTTTTTGAGGTATGCAATTGGAATTCATAATGTAGTTTGTTAAATATAGTGTAATTGTCATTTATTAATGAAATCGAAGAGTTATGAGTTACAAACCATTAAATTGACAGGTTTTTTTTTTTTTTTTTTTTTTTGGGTTGTAATACAAAAGGACATGTATCCAAATACTATATTAATTCTTGTATGATGTTTAAAATTTAAATGCGTAAATCATTTTTTTTTTAACTTAAAATGACATAAATCACAGTATTTTTTATTTTGTATTCATTTTTTCACATAAAACTTAAACATAATTGGTAATAAATAGGTGTGTGTAACACAAAAGTATAAGATAGTGTATTAAATCTAGAATCCCCCTAATATGACTTAAGTGTATTTCAATTCTCTTTATAGAATGCGCCACAGGGCAAAACCTCCTGCTCTCCCACATGAGATCTCTGCTTCTTAGGGTTTTGTTTTTGTTAATTCAATCCTTTGTCCAAACTCCAAAGGAGTCCATGCAAGTGGGTGCCTTTGTTTTGTGTGTATGGGTGGCTAGGTACAAGAAATTGTAATGGGTTTTATTTCTAGGGCAAGCCATGGCTTTTAAGTAGAACTTGTTAAAACCATGGGTCCTATTTCTAGGACACGCCATGACTTTGTGAGTAGAATTTGTAGTGTCTCACTGTTACAATCAAGGGCGGCTTAAGGCCTAGGGCTAAGGGCCCTAATTTTTAAAAGATTTCAAAAGGCACAAAATTGTATAAAGATACTAGGGATATTACTAATTTTTGTGTCACCACACACACACACACACACAAAATTCATTTATTAGGTGTTGAAGTCTAGCAATCACCTTTAGCATTTTTTAAGATTGTATGATGGTCTAAAAAACAAAAAAACAATCATGCACTATTTTTCTTTCCTCCAAAAAGGTTTTCAAAATATTATACCATCATAAACTCAATTCAATTGAAAAATATTCTGCACAATAGATTGTCAACATTACTCACGTAGTCTTTCACATGGTTACACACAATCTATATTTTTTTCTTAATACAAAAATCAAAATATATTACAATGAATTGTTCAAAGTAAACCTCTGTTTAAACAAAATACTTTTTTTGTTGAAATTTTTATTCTTAAACAATAATATTTGATTCTCTATATGAAATTAGCTTTAGTTTAGGTAGTATTAATTCATAAAATTATTTATTTAATTGATATTTAAATATGAAGCCTCACTTAAAATTATCGCTTATCCTCCCACAAATTAATAAGTCTCACCCTCGGGCCGTTGAGTGTTATGATCTCTAATTTATGTTATGTATTTGAACTTCCCTCTTTCATTATAAGCCAATTTTTAACAGTTGCTCAGGCTGTATAATGTCTCAAACTCCAAACGAAACGGAGGATGACGGATAGTTTGATTTTATTTTCTTTTTCAAAATTTTGATTTAATTACATATTTAAATTTTAATCTTGAATGCTTGTTCATGTTTCAAAATGGTTGTATAATGTCCCATCTCTCAAATGTTTTGTTTTAGTGTTTATGGTTTTAAGTTTATGTCAAGAAGGTACTAACATTCAACTCTTATTTTTATGTGTGTATAAAAGGAATAAACAAAGCATGTTAATGACCAATCTCTTATTTCCTTTGTTGCTATCAATTTTTTTTTTTTTTTTTTTAGGATTTTTGAGGAACATTCTTATTAGGTTATAGATTGACCCCAGTTAATTAATCAAATTACCCAAGTTAATTAATTAATCAAATTACATGCAAATTAGATTAAGGCACAATCAAATCAACAAACTATACAGTGCAGCGGAAAATAAATTTGGCATAGCGATTTGAGCACAATGGGGAAAACCCTCGTAAGCAAAAACCCACTAAGTGATTTTAGGTTACCACTCCCAAAGAATCCACTAATAAAGAAAAAGCAGTTACAAGTATAAGGAATCTCAATGTATCCACCGGCCCTCCCTAAGAAAATTTTCTGGCTCCACCATTGCCAAAAATATCCTCTTCTTTTATTTTCTGAACTCACTGGTACAATAGGTGGAGGCTAGGTTTTCAATATTAATTGGACCTAAGCCTTGTTCTCCATTTTTTTTTTTTCTATTTTAAAGTTTTTTTTCTCCTTCTTCTTTTTATTTTATTTTATTTTTTTTTGTTATAGATTTTCATATTAATATACTACGGTTACAAATATTTTTAACATTTTGCTTAATAATGTAGGTTGCGTTGAGATCATTGGTTTATGAGAAACAACATAGACTAACAATCATGATGATAATGTATGAGCTTGCCAATGTACTTTATTTGATGATTTCCTACCTTTAATTTCTTGTCATATCTTCAATCTACATGTTTATTTTTGTAATATTTGGTGCATTCATTGGTAAGAATGCAAGCCAATTAAGTTGTTTCTTTTTTCCTCTTTGTTTCCCTTTAATTTTTACTATGTTGCTAAAATATAGTTTATATCCATTGCAAGGTTAACATTCTTTGTAAAATGACTTCAACAATCAATTTGTGTTTTATTTCATGAGTCTGAATATGGTAAGGATGGGATGTAAAACTCATGTTTTATACTATCCAATAAAAGATTGTCACGTCAGTTTTTTACTTAAAACTCAATATATCCTACCACACATAATAACATCTCAATAAACTCATAGTTAAATTGGATTTTTTTTTTTTTTATATATACAAGATAGAATTCTACTCTAACCTAATCTAAGTGTATATGTGTGTGAAGCTCCCTCCCAAAAACTTGAACCCCGGCCCTTATCCCCCACACTTCACAAGCACTTATATTTATGGAGTAACCATCGCACCAAGGGTGTACAATGGTGGAGTTAAATTGAATTTTAAAATGGGTATTAGAATTAATTGACTGCGATTATATCTATTCTTTAAAATGTAATATGATAATGTGGTATGTTGGGATTGGATAAGTAAAACTTGAGTTTTACACCACATCCTTTTTGAATTTAATCTCTTATTTCATATATATAAACTTACAACTTTCCCTAGGCATTCTAGGAGCTAGATTTTTTTTTCGAGTACCAACACATAGTAGTGTTGTGCTTGTGCCAAGCAAATCAAAGAATAGTAAAGAAATTTTGTCATATATATGCCGCATAGCTGCTACAAAAGTTGCCTCCAACCAATTTATCTCTTACTCAATTTAATTTAAAACTTCATTTTGAAATTCATTTTGATATAAAATTTGTTCATAAATTCAAATTAAGCAATTGATACCTACTCATCATACAATGCCATTATGGAAAGATCATGGTTGCAATGAATGAAGGTTGTCCTTTCTCACCAACCATCTTGCAGTCAAGTGTTGTGGTACTTATAGTTCTATTTTAAATTTTATTGTTGTATTTATATCTAAAGATAAATATATGTTTAAGTTCAAATTAATTTCTCTCAACTCTGCTTTTTATAACGTTTTTTTTTCTTTCATATGAGAAGGGGTAGAGTTTAAGAATCAAAATTTAGTATGGAAATACTATTTACCTTAAACAAAATTATTATCTTATTTATATTTATGTTATCATTATTTTATTTAAATGTTATCTTCAAAAAAAAAAAATTAACTTCAATATACTATTAACCCTTTTAGAGTGTTTTTTTTTTTTTTTTTAATGATATATGGAAAGAACACTTAGGGGTGTGCAGAAAACCTACCGACCCGCCAAACCCGACCCAACCTAACCCGACCCGCCGGGTTGGGTCGGTTTTTAAGGCTTGGTGGGTTGGGTTGGGTTACAAAAAATTTTTTTATGGCGGGTCAGGTTGGGTTTGGGTCATAAAATTACAAACCCGCCAAACCCAACCCGACCCACCGACCCACCCATATTTAATATATATTTAAAATATATTTTATATTTAATAATTTTTTTAAATCAATTGTAGGGCACTTATATATATATATTATATTTAATAATTAAAAAAAAACAGCTGTAGAGCAGCATTTCCTCAATTCCTCCTACTAATACTAATTTAATATATATAAAAAATATATTATATAATTAATAAATTTTTTCAAATAGCCAGTTCTTCCTATCTTATATAAAAGTCAATTAGTTCACACAAATCCTAATAAATTACTATTATTGTTTTGTTATTAGTATTGTTTGCCTTTAAAGAGTTACATTGATACTAATATTTAGGTTTTTTTAATATATTAATATTTTTTTTTTCTACTCAATTTAATAATAATACTAAAAAAATTTGTCAAACCCATGGGTTCAACCCGACCCATGTGGGTTGGGTTGGGTTGGGTTGAACTTATATGATGGGTTGGGTCGGGTTGAATTTTTTTTGACCCACCATGGTGGGTTGGGTCAAAAAATCCCCTCAACCCGACCCATGCACACCCCTAAGAACACTAGTTATAATATAATGTAAGGAAAGATTAATTTAGCCAATTATGTTTAATACTCAAGCTACAATTATAAAACAAAAATGAAATTAATTAGATTCAATCATGACATTCCTGAATTATAATAATCTAATAGAAATTTAAGAGATTTTTAGTAATTATTTAATTTAAAAAATATTGGGGGAATTTGTCCAATTGTTTTATAGGGAGACAAAAGATTGCTTGGAGAAAATTCTCAAACTTAAGCATCTTTTACATATATTCAATATATTTGACTTTTATAAGGCCTAACTAACTCAAATATTGATAGAATTGTTTTTTGTAGTTTCTTATTTATATTAAAAAAAAAAAAACATATGTATGTGAGTATAGGATTAGAATGCATCTATTTTTACTAAAAAAAAAAAATTTATTCATAATTTATGAACACAAACAACCAAATCACTAGAGCCAAATGGTGACATCAACTTTATTTCTAATATAGAGGATAAACTATAAGTTAGGGAGGAAAAACAATATTTTAATGGCAAACATTTGTTTCAAGGTTTTCTACATCATCATGGTTGCCTCAAGACTACATTGGATATGGTAATTCACTAAACTCTATTTTAATATTCAAAATATACTAATTCATGATTTATATTATTACAGGTTAAGTGGAAGAACTAGTTGCATATCCCTTGCGTTGCCAAATATACTACGAAACTCAACTATCATTTTCACTTATAAGGTGTGTGTTTAGCATTATATGTGTACATTATTCAATTATTCATGTATACTAGCATACATTAATAAATTATTATCTATATATAAATGTCTTCCCATAACAAAAAATGTTTGATCTCAAAATTTTTATTATTTTGTTCTATACTTTGTTACTTAATTTGATACTTTATAATTAATTAATAATGTTAAAAAAATTATAAAAAAATGATAATAAAATTGAATTAAAATGTCAATCCATTCCATTGTAGTGCTTATAGTTATGTTTTTCATCTTATTGCTATATTTGTGTTTAGATATATGTCTAAACTTATAACCAACTCTAAATTTATTTTTTCTTAACTCTACTATTTATGATCTTTTATCCATCATTTGAGAAAGAAGGACGTTTAAGAATCACATGTCTAGGTATCGAGGCTCATTAACTCTCAATTGATGACAGGTATCAAGAAGGTATTGGGACCTACAGTTTCAGCTTTTCTTAAGTAGTTTCTTGAGCAGTTTTGTGTTTTCAATAATACCACTTGTTATTCAAACTCAAGGTCTTCTTGAACACACTTAGAAACAAACACTCAATTGCATATAAAGAGCATTTTGTCTATAGGATATGCCAATCACATAAAATATGACCATTACAAATCTTAACTTAAAATTAAACAATAGTAAACAACATGGATGGACCTTTTAGCACAAACTTTAGGATAAATTTTTGCTCCAAACATGATAATGACGCATATTATCTTCTTATTGGAACTTGAAATCAATGACTTTAAACATGTTTTCGGTCATTTTCTAGGTTTCTTGGTTATTTCTGTCATTTTTAAGTTTAGGGGATATTTTGGTTATTTTTTAGGTTCTAATGGTGTTTTGATCATTTTTAGGTTTTAGAAGTATTTCATTCATTTTTTTAGGTTCTATGGACATTTCAATCAATTTTTAGGTTTCGGGGTCATTTCTATCATTTTCTAGGTTTAAGAGTATTTTGGAACTTCTGGGGAGTATCTAGGTCTTTTTTTAGGTTTCGGGGGTATTTTGGTCTTTTTTTAGGTTTTGGAGGTATTTTGGTCATTTTTAAGTTTTAGGGTATTTCGGTCATTTTCTAGATTCTAAGGGTATTTCGGTGGTAGAATGGTTGTGACTGGCATTGAAGGTGTCGGTGACTGGTGCCAGTAGAGGTCAATGGTGGTGTTGGGATGGGTGGGATTTTAAAATTTATTTTAGGTAAGTGAAATAAGAAAAATGCATAAAATAAGAGTTTAATTAAATAAATGTATATATGACATGTAATGCTTTATGGTATATAAAGTGGTATAGAGAAAATGGGACAAAAGATTTTAATTCATGTATATATATATATATATATATATATTTATATATGTTGTGATTTGGTAGAAAAATTAAAAGGCAAATTAATGTGCAATTAATGTATATGAATTGAATACAATTAGAATTAGTTACCCATGTAATACTACTTCATATCATCTTTAGTGGCGAGCCAGGAATTTGTATTTTGGGGGGCGAACATAATAAGATAATTTTTCCTAACCATACTATATGTATATGTCTATACTATGTATAATAGTTGAATGAGATGATTAAAGATTGCTAAAAGAATTATAAGAAAAAATAAATTATCAAAAGTTTTGTAACTTAACTTGCATCTCATGGTATTTCTAACAGATACATCTATAAGTTCAAATCTTCCAATTTTTTGTTATAATTATCCAATTTGTCAAAAATAACAAACAATTATTGAATAAGTACAAAATCATTAAATAATAACCATTACCTATTCACCCAAAAAAAAAAAAAAAAAAAAACACTCACTTACACATATAATCATTTATTATATTTGTGGGGACACAGGCCCAAATATATATTGAGCCTTGGGCTTGTCCGAGGAGGCACAATGGTTCGAGAATATATCAATAGCAAGAGAGACATAATACTTCGAACTTCATGAGTAAACTATGACCGTAATGGCTAAGAGAGGTTGTCCGAGGAGGAATATGCCCTCGACTAAACGCAACAAAGATCAAGATATGCCTCCTATCATCCAAGGTTACATTCCGGGAGGTTCTATTGATAAAGACATACACTTCGAATGTGCTAGAGGAATGGAAGCTAGGAAATATATAAGGAAAAATTGCTGCCACCGCATTGAATGCTCTGTAGCTAACTTTTGGCTGCATTTATGTGGAGAAGACCCCTGAACAATGCTACCTTCGCTACCCCAACTCACAGAAGGCCAGAGGGGGTGTCCGATGGGACAAGCACTCAAATAGTACCCTGGATGATCAACAACTAGAAGGCCAAGATCATTGAAAGGGAGATATATAATGTAAGAGACCCCTGAGGAATAAAGGAGGGAGAAATCAAGAGAGAAACACTGTAGCAATCAGGAATCAATTTTGTAACCAAACTTGTGAGAAATATATAAGAACTGATCTCCTCGGACTATGCCGAGGACGATCTATTTTAGTTTAAATCAATCTATCTTCCTGTTCTTGTCATTTGAATCCAGATCATTTGTTGTCCAACTCATTTTAGCCCAGTTTTCCAACCCACTCTCTACAATTCATTGTTTTTGGCTTTTTAAGCCTAAGTCCATCTGTTTTTTGGGCTAGGGACTCAAATCCAGTCCTTATTATATTTATATATTATTAATTTAATAACAAATGACAAGTTGTAGAAAAGTCATATATACATGAAAGTATTGAGACTTGAAAAAAAGTATTACGCTATTGCAAATAATGCTTTTGCTTTTGAAGACAAACCATACATGTATAGGACATGGGCCAAATTGTAATCTTAAATTTGTCAAAAAATTCTTCTCTAGACTTCAAGTCTTTAAGTTTAAACGTCTGGCATAATAGCTAGGATTTGAGACCGTGGGACAAAGTACTAAAGAAGATAAAAATAAAAAAAATAAAACAACAAACCAGATCAAGAAATCACACAAATAGAGAGAGAGAAGAGAGAGAAGGGAGAGAATCGGAAAAAGAAAAGAGTCAAAGAGGTACCTGTGATGGGTGACGCTGGGGTTTACCTATCTAGAATCTGTTCAGATGTAGATCTGCCGGAGATGTTCGACTATGTGGCTAGTGATTTTTCTAGAATAAAGAAGAGATCTTCCTGCCATCAAATTCAAAAGTGCAAAGCTTAAAGGTTATTCAATGAAAATAGAGCAAAAATTAGAATCTTGTTTTTTTTTTTTTTTTTTTAAATAGGTATAATATTTTCACAACAAAGTTCAGTGGTAAATTATTATTGATTCTCATTTTGATCTATTATTAACATTATTTTTTTTACCAACTTGATATCTAGGTTTTGTTGTGAAATTGTTATAAACATATAAATTATTAGGGATAATTATCATATTAATATATACTAATTAATTTGTGTACTCCTATCAGAAAAACAAAACACAAAAGGCCTTGTGATGGATCAAGACAAAGTCCCTCACGTTGTTATATATCTTGCCCCTCCCACTTTCAGGCCACGTTAAACCCATGCTCACCTTAGCCGAGCTTCTCTGCGATGCCGGCTTTCTAATAACCTCTGTTAACTCCGATTACAACCATGATCGTCTTGAGCGTGTCATAGACATCTCGGCCTTCTATAATCGCAGTCCGGGATTTCGATTTGTGTCCATCTCTGATGGTCTTCCACTTGATCAACCATGTCTTGGCCCTATTATACTTCAATTGTTCTTTAATACTAGGACAGTGAGCAAGCCACTTTTCCGAGAATTGTTGACATCACTACGACAATCGACAGAAAGGTCTCCACCGACGTGTATTATAGCCAATGGACTCATGTGTTTCGCTATTGATGTTGCTGAGGAGCTTGGGGTTCCAATCATTACTTTTCCAACTCATGGCTCCCATGGCATGTGGACTATTATGCATACTTCAAATCTCGTTGAAGAGGGGAAAGTTCCTTTCCAAGGTAAGTGGACTTGTGGTTTTCTTACTCTATTTGCTTGCAACATACACAACGACGGAACTGTTGTTAAATCAAGTGGGACTTTGCCTGCAACCTTGCTCATTGTTTGTGGGATGGGGCTTTAAACATCTTTTCTCTCTGCTCGGATATCCTCCCCGGGTTCAAAAGATGATTCTAGGTCATCTCCCATTTTTTGCCTTCTTAATATATTCTATTCTTATTTAAAATATAAATAAATAAGTGGGACCATCATCTACTAAAAATTTGAAATTTTGGATAAAATAAATACTTGGTCCAAAAATGAAAAATTGGACCAAAGAATCTAAAAATAATATTGAGGGTCGTTTATATTGCTTATTTTGCTGAAAACTGAAAATTTATTACTGAAAACACTGTAACAAAATAATTTTTAATGATAAATAGTGCCGTGGGAGGTAAACAATGCCGCTTATCTGCGTTTTTGCTTAGCTTTTGGCTAGGCCATGAACAGTGCCGTGGGACTCAGCAAAAAACGCTAACGCACAATAATTCTCTCCCAAACGCACACTAAATTGGTCACCTAACTTCTCCTTGTGTTTTTCCTCAAAAAAAAAAAAAAAAAAAAAAAACTTCTCCTTGTGTTCTTCACACACTACCAAAAAAAAAAAAAAAAAGTTCTATAGCCAAGTTTTTAAAACGCGGCTATAGGTCAGAAAAACGTGGCTATAGGACGATTTGGCCTATAGCTGCGTTTTTTTTAGGCCGCGTTTTCAAATGTGTTACGGTATCATTTTGTTTGATTTTAAAAAATGACTGTGTTTGTCTTCTTCTTCTTTTTTTCGTTTTCTTTTTTGTTTTAAAGTGTTTTAAGCCAAAGATTAAAAAGAAAAGAGACGCAAGGGAAGAGGCACATGTTTAGGGTTTTTGTGTTTTACTTTTACCAACTTAAGTTTGCAATGCTATCGGTTTTTTTTTTTTTTTAATATATAATGATTATGATGTGGAAATTTGTGGAGGCTCCAAAACTTATGTGTCACAACATGAAGAAGTTAACAAAAAATCAAATGCTTCGGTTTTATACTACATATAGATTAAAAAGTAAATTATTGCATAATTTAATGCAAAATCAATCAGATTCAAGAAAAAAAAAAGGGGGGGAAAAAAAGAAGAAGAAAAAGAAATAAGGAGTTACATTTTTACATGGAATTTACTAATGTGTGCCCTTAGGGCATATATTAGTAAACCATTTTAGGAAACTTTTTATGAATAAACGAAAAAGTAATTCACTGTTTTGATATCTTTTTCGATTTTCTATAAAAACTTGGCATAAATGCACTTTTAGTCCCTACATTTTGACTTTTTTCATTTTAGTTCCTACATTTTAATTTTACCACTTTTAGTCCCTAAACCAATTTAACGCGTGTTATTTTCGTCATTTCTATCAGTCAACTAACAGAAATAGTTGAAGTGATGACACATCAGCATATAAATTTAAAAAATTAATTTATTAATTTTAACTAAATAACACAAATAAAAATAGAATTAAAAACTAAAATTCATTTCTCAAAAATAAAATTGCACTTTGTGTTAAAACTCATTTCCCTCTCCCTTTTGTGTGTATGTGTGTTTGTTTCTCAAAAAATAAAATTTAAAAAAAAAAAAACCCTAAATTCACATTTAGACATATTATAATTACATTTGAAAAGTTAGAGAAAAATTGAATATAAATTGGAGTATTCGGTAAATAAATATTATAAATAAATTTCAAATGATAGTATTAAATATAAAATTTTAATAGTTAAAAGTAGAGGAATTTGAACTTTGGAGATGTCTTTATTGAAAACATCAACAGTTATAGTCGTCATATAAGACTCTTGGCTATTAATTACAAATTTCAACTCAATAGAAATATTGTAAATAATAACATAGTTTTTGTGTAGAAGTGTAATTAAGCAAATATAAAAAATCACTTTGAACCTTTACTTCTTCTTTTTTCCTTTCCGTTTTTTTTTTTGAGAAGAACTTTGAACCTCTACTTGGTGTCTCATCCAACAGAAGCAGACAATAGAAGATAAGAAGAATATGGCCCGCACCGATAAAATATTATTATATGGGTCATTACCATTAGTTCGTGGTGATTACCTAACTATTATACTATTTTCTACATAATGAACTTAGTTTATTCCGTCCAGCTTTAAAAGTAATATTAAAATTTTCATTTATGTGCAGATTTGTGGGTATATATTATACTATACAAGTTTTTTGTGTGGTCCAAGAGGACCAAGACTGACCAATAGATCCCACGTAAAACCAACGTAATTGCCAGCTGAGTACTTAGGATTAGAATACAATCCAGCTAACACACTACATGTCAGTATGATAAACTGTAGTATCATAATTTTCGCTGATTTTTCTATTTATATTATCTATAAGAGAATTTTTATCTTTGAATTAAACTTTTATGTGGTTTGAAAATCCCCTAGACTCTACGCTTAATAAGGACAAAACTTGAGAAAAACCTGATAAAAATATATCTCTAACTCCACGTAAAATGTTTATAAAATAGTATACTCTTCTACTAATCCATATCTTCAACACAAACTTATCCAAAAATTAAAATTAAAAAAAAAAAAAAAAATTCTCAGTCTACTTTGATATTTCCCTCAAGGCCACGTACACTAGTTTCTTTATAAAATGTTTTCAGTAAAATATTTCTAGTTTTTTATTTTATGCTTCACTGTAAAATCTAGTTCAAACTTGAAAATGTTTTTTTGTTGACCATAAATATTTTTGCAAAACGTTTTACTAAAAATACTTGGTAAAATAATTTATAAAAAACACACAATGGCTCTCCCTTCTCAAATCTGGTAGTCGAGGTCGTTGGCTCAGTAGCTAGAGGCACCGATTTTGTTAGTTTGTACTTAAATTTATTTTGTTATATTAAACATCTAAAAGTATTTTATAGCGTAACAAATGGAGAGTTAAGTTTACCCCAAAACAAAAACTTATACCTTAGTTGAAATTTTCTCTTGCGTAAAAGAGAAAAAAGTAGTTTGTTAAAATAAAAAAAAATAAAAAAAGTAGTTCGTAAAGACATGAGTATTTGTTCACCTTCTGACTTGACTAACATTCAGTAATAGTAACTCTTCGAAATGCACTTAAAAAAACAAAAATCATTACCACTCAAGCTCAACTGCCTCTACTTGCTAGGGTCTTTAAAATGCAAGCTATTTGAGTGTTCTTTGAGAGCAATCAACAAATTCGTAAGGGATACTCAAGTAAACACTTCACAAGACAGTACTCCGATTGAGACTTGAGGGTCACCAAACCAACCCAAAACAGTTGAAACATAATTCCTAAAAATTTAAAGGATGTCCCAATTCATTAGTTTCGCTGATGAGTTCACAATTATTATTAAATTTATATCAATAAGCAAGAATGATATCTGTAGGTGAAAGTACACACATAAATTATATTTATGTGATTATAAAAAAATAAAAATAAAATATCCTAACTTAAAAATTGAAAATTATTCCCCTTAATATTTAATAATCTTAGTTTTCAAGGGTACGTAACATGTACATATCATCACAAACGTGAGTCATTAACAAAACTCCGTTGACAAAATGGTCAATTTAATACATACTTTAAAACTCAAAAGAAAATCTAATCTATTACCTTTTTTTTAATTTTAATGTAAACAAAAATGTTAATAAACAGTAAAGCATCACTGGAATAAAAAAAGTTTTACATTATTGAATGAAAAAACTCTTGAATTAGAAAATAGAAATCAAATAGAAAAAGAATTCATGGACCAAGTGGATCCTAAAGCATCTCTCTCAAACCAAGAAAAATATGTTGAAGAAGATTCTAGGGGATTAGACATAAAAAAAAAACGTAGAAACAAAAAGCAATACAAGACTGACACGGAAGCAGAACTTGAGTTATTCCTAAAAAGATCTAAAAACATTCATTATGATCAATTTGGAGAAAAATTATTGTGTTAATGTGTGAGAAAATCAGCCCCTTGTCTCTCTCGAGCCAAGAAAAGGATGTTGAAGAAGATTTTAGGGGATTAGACATAAAAAAAAAATGTAGAAACAAAAAGTAATACAAGACTAACACGGAAGCAGAACTTGAGTCATTCCTAAAAAGATCTAAAAACATTCATTATGATCAAATTGAAGAAAAATTCTTGTGTTAATGTGTGAGAAAATCAGCCCCTTGTCTCTCTCAAACCAAGAAAAAGATGTTGAAGAAGATTCTAGGGGATTAGACATAAAAAAATGTAGAAACAAAAAGCAATACAAGACTAACACAGAAGCAGAACTTGAGTTATTCCTAAAAAGATCTAAAAACATTCATTGTGATCAATTTGAAGACAAATTCTTGTGTTAATGTGTGAGAAAATCAGCCCCTCATCTCTCTCAAACCAAGAAAAAGATGTTGAAGAAGATTCTAGGTGATTAGAAATAAAAAGCAATACAAGACTAACACGGAAGTAGAACTTGAATTATTCCTAAAAATATCTAAAAACATTCACTATGATCAATTTGAAGAAAATTTCTTGTGTTAATGTGTGAGAAAATCAGCCCCTCATTCCTCCCAAGGAGAAAAGATGATGAAATTTCTCTCACACAATAGTAAGAGCACTTTCTTTTAATGTCTTTTCCAATGACAAAAGCCAAAGTTTGTCAACAAAAGGCATCATAGTCCATAGAAAGAAATGGTCCCAACAGGTTTCCACAAATTTATCTATCTTAAACACTACTGGAGCAATGTGATTGATTGCAACCTTGAGGAATGTAATCCATTGATTTTATTTACAGAGCTGGTACAAAGTTTTTAATTTGACAACTCAAAAAAGCCACACTTAATTGGGCCAAACAGAACTTGACAAATAAGGAAAGGACCAAGCAATTTAATTTTAAAGTCCGCGTAGAGTTCCATAACAAATCAATTAAGCAAAAGAAATTGAAAGTTTTTTTTTTTTTTTTTTTTTGAGTGGCTGCAGTGTGAAGTATAGAGCATATACCACCCAATATATATGATGCCTTTATTGCTTTTTTCATTTGAAGCTACAGTCTTAATTATTTTCTGCTGGTTGATATATATTCAACGTGTCTCTTAAACTTTTTATTTCAACTGCTTGAAAGTTCAAGAAAAGAATGCTATTTCTTTGAATGGAGAAAGAATGATGGGTTGAATTTTTTGACCTATTAAATGGAAGCTATGATTATAGCACTACAAAAAACTTGTCCTACACCAGCGTTTTTTTCCCAGCGCTTTTTAAAACCGCCGTAATAGGTCACCCTATAGCATCACTTTCAGAATCTGCTGGTATAGGTTGCCCTATCACGGCGATTCAACAGTGGCACTTTTTAAACCGCTGCTATAGGGGTCCTATAGCGGCGGTTTTAGAAACCACTGGTATAGGTAAACTTATTACAGTGTTTTCAAACCGCCGCTATAGGGTAGAAATATCGATTTTTTTTTAATTATTTTCTTTTTTGTAAAGAGCCTATTCTGGTGGTTTTAAAACCGCTGCTTTAGGGTTTTTCATATGTAAAACCTATTCCAACCTTTTTGAAACTACTAGGATAGGTTGTTTACAATAATTTTTTTTTTTTTTTTTTTTTTAATCTTAAAACATCTATTACAGCACTTTCAAACCACCGGTATAGGTTGCTAATATTGAAGACCTATTCTAGCGCTTTTAAAAGCACTATAACAGGGTATTACTCCTTTACTGATATTTAAGACCTATCCCAGCGCTTTAAAAAGCACTGTAATAGGGTTTACTCATTCCCTTATATGATTGACCTATACTAGCTCTTTCAAAAACACTGGAATACGGTTTACTCATTCCCTTATGTGATTTACCTATCCCAACGCTTCAAAAAGTGTTGTAATAAGGTTTACTCTTTCCCTTATGTGATTGACCTATCCCAGCGCTTTAAAAAGCACTGTAATAGGGTTTACTCCTTCCCTTATGTGATTGACCTATCCTAGCGCTTTTAAAAGCGCTAGAATAGTGTTTACTGATTCCCTTATGTGATTTACCTATGCCAGCGCTTCTCAAAGCGCTGTAATAGGGTTTACTCCTTCCCTTATATAATTTACCTATCCCAATGCTTTTAAAAGCGATGGAATAGGGTTCACTTTTTCCCTTATGTGAGTGACCTATCCCAGCACTTTTAAAAGCGCTGAAATAGGATTTACTCCTTCCCTTATGTGAGTGACCTATTCCAACACTTTTAAAAGCGCTGTAATAGGTTTTACTCGTTTTCTTTTTCGTGTGGCCTTTTCATTTTATTTTTCTTTTGTTTTTAAGAGGCTATTCCTAAAATTTACCAAAATACCCCCCTAAATGTAAAAAATGACCGAAGACCTCCGAACCTAGAAAATGACCCAAATCTCACTTGAAATCTAGAAAGTGACTGAACTAACCCAATGCCTAAAAAAGACCAAACTACCCCGATGCCTAAAAAGACCAAAATACCCCCATAAAGGCAATGAGGGCCACATTTTCCACTTTAATTTTGCTCCTCAGGTGGATCATAAAGGAATCCCAGAAATGATGCCCTCACATCTCATAAGAACTCTTGAATGGAAATTGAAAAGAGATGTAACTACAATTCTGAAGACACATATCTTTTTTGTGATGGTATAAATCAACCCTATGGGGTACCATTTTGCCTAGACAAAGTCCCACCATGACAAAAAATTAAAGCGGTGATTGTTGAGAAGAATTATCTTTTACTATTTTAGTTTGTAGACATGTACAAAGCATGTTGGGTTTTCAAAAGATTGAGACAAGGAATTATGGTGATGTCAAGGCACTACTAGCTACTACTCTTTGAGCTAGCAAATTATCAATGATACATATTATTTTGGAATGGAAATGGAAATTGCTTTTAAGCGTGTTAGATTTCTCAAAAGATTGAGACAGAGTAATGGTGATGTCAAAGCAGTACACTACTATTAGAGCTAGCAGGTTATCAATAATTCATATTATTTTAGCATAGAAATGGAAATTGCATTCAACAATTTGTGAAAGAAGACACATATCGCCATTACAAATTGCTTTGATGTTGGTTTCTTACACCTAATGCACTAAAAAGTTGACTAAATTTTTGAAAGGTGAATAAATTGGTATGAAAACGTGTTAAGGGTCCCATACTGTCTCCTCTAATGGTCTAACTCTCAACATGCCTATATCTTTCAAAATCTAGTTGAAATGAGGTAGTTAAAACTTGAAAGTCAGAAAATACTATCACATAATATCTACTCATATCTTCTCAAGGTAAAACCAAATCATGAGGCCTGTAATTTTATATGTGAAGCATGAACCAAAGCCATCTAAAGTAACAATAACCTATTACTAGAGAAAGCCTTGTGATAAACCTACCAAACTAGCATACCCCAATAAAAGTCAACTTGAAATCAAATATATTTGGGTTGGGCCACAATAGGCTGTATGTAATTTTGTTGACAGAGTGAGATTGTTCTACAACGTATAGAAACTGAGGCACCATTTTAATTTTTGAACCACCAAAGCCCAGACTACAGCAACCAACTACAGAAATATAAATTACCAAAAATAATAATAATAATAATACAGTAGTCACAAAAATATTTGGATTGAGATTGTCCTCTTATCTAATTAGGGCTTTTATTTTTTTCTAAATTACAAATTACATTCTCTAAATTGGCCTATTTTTATTTTTTTTTAAAGTTTTGATTTTTTTTTTTCATTTTTGTTCCTCAACTTCAATTTCACATGGTCAAAAAATTCTATTAAGTATGCCGTTTTAAACGGCCCATTTTTTTCCCTCAGTTTCTAAATCTTAAAAATATAGAGAAATTATTTTTTGTTAAAATAATTGTTATAAAAAAAAAACTTATTAAAATAAAATCAAATGCCAACCACATCATTTTTCGGAATTAACAACACAATTTGAATGAAGGGTATACAGAAGGAAAACATTGAAAACTGTAAGTCTGTATTTCACTCAATGAATGAAACTGTACAAGAGCTTATAACTATAAAGCAATAGAAGAAAAACTAACTCCCAAACTATCAGGAAGTTAGTTACTGCACGTGTGCAAAATACGTGTGAACTCTACAAGGATAAATTAACTATCTAGAAACTACATGTAGTATAACAACCAATTAACTAGTCCTATAGTTTAGCACATCTTGCTTGTTGTATAACAACTAATTAACTAGTCCTAATTAACTAATTAATTAGGGTTTACTAATTAACTAGTTTTTTACCACAGAACTTGTGGGGAGAAGCTATTCTTTCTGCCAATTATATTCTTAATAAATTGCCTAGAAAGAAAACCAAGAAGACGCCGTATGAATTATGGAAAGGTAAAATTCCTTCCTATCAATTCTTAAAGGTGTGGGGGTGTCTAACAAAGGTGGCTATCCCTACTCCTAAAAAGATAAATATAGGATCAAAATCAGTGGATTGTGTTTTCATTGGTTATGCTCATAATAGCAGTGCATATCGGTTTCTAATTCATAAATCTGACATTCCTGACATGAATACGAATACTATTATTGAATCAAGGAATGTTGTATTTTTTGAACATATATTTCCTTACAAATCCACACAAGAATCAAGTTCTCATAAGAGAAACTTTGAGTCTATGTCTAGTACCTCTCATGATCAAGAGTTGATGGAAGAGAGGAATGAGGTTGAGCCTAGATGCAGTAAGAGGGCTAAAACATCAAAATCGTTTGGTCTGAATTTTCTAACTTATATGTTAGAAGATGAACCTCAAAGCTTCAAGGAAGCTATTTATACACCTGAGGCGCCTTTCTGGAAAGAAGCTGTCAATAGTGAGGTTGAATCCATCTTACAAAATCATACATGGGAACTAGTGGATTTTCCACCAGGTTTTAAACCTCTAGGATATAAATGGATATAAATGGTTTAAAACCACCATGTTTTGGCTAAATTGAGTTTTTCACTGAAATAGGCCACTAGCTTGCCCTTTTGATTGAGAACACCCCCTATGCCAACTCCAGAAGCATCACAATCCAATTCAAAGATCTTTTCAAAGTCAAGAGCCTGCAATACTGATGTTGTAGTAAGGGCAGCTTTCAAGGACTCAAAACTCTGCTACTTAGCCTCATCCCACGCAAAAGTAGACAACTTGAGAGTGTCAGTGAGTGGTGCTACAATTGTGCTAAACCTTTTGATGAATCTCCTGTAAAATGTTAACCCATGGAAGCTTCTTACTTCAGCCACAGATCTTGGAACAGGCCAATCTAGAATGGCCTCAACCTTCCCCTCATCCATTGCAATTCCCTTGTCAGTCACCACATACCCAAGAAAACCTACCTTACCTACTACAAAGGTACATTTCTTGGTATTTGCATAGAACTTATCCCTTCTTAGTAACTCAAACACAGATTGCAAATGATTCACATGATCATTCAAAGTATTACTATATACCAATATATCATCAAAGTAAACTACAGCACATACACCAAGCAAAGGCTGCAATGTTTGAGTCATTACCCTCATGAATGTAGTGGGTGCATTAGTAAGACCAAAAGGCATGACAAACCACTCATATAGCCCACTATGAGTCTTAAAGGCAGTCTTCCACTCATTCCCTAGCTTAATCCGAATTTGATGATAGCCACTTCTAAGATCTATCTCGAAAAAGATTTTAGAACTAGCTAGATAGTCAAGCATATCATCTAGCCTAAGTATAGGAAACCAATATTTGATTGTGATTTTGTTAATGGCTCTACTGTCAACACACATTCTCCAACTACCATCCTTCTTAGGGGTTAAGAGGGTTGGTACAGCACATAGACTAATACTTGGCCTAATATATCCCTTGTCCAATAGTTCTTGCACTTACCTATTAAGTTCATCATTTTCCATTGGTGTCATCCTATAGGCTGCCCTATTAGGTAATGCAAAACCTGGAATGAAATCAATGGCATGCTGTATGTCTCTCATAGGAGGCAATTCAATAGGTAATTCATTAGGGAAGACATCCTCAAAAGACTTGATCAACTCCTTTATAGATTGAGGCACTATCATAACATCTAACTCTAATGCAGTCAATAACATGTAAACCACACCAGTTGCTAGAGTTTCTTGTGCAAATTTCTTGACAACAAGCAAAGAATTAGGCTATACAATAGTAGGAGTTTTAAGAATCACCTTTTCTTTCATGGGCAGTAAGGTGTAATGCAGTCCATCCTTGTATAGGTTGTAGGTGTTCTTCCTTCCATCATGGTTGGTGTGCCTATCATACTGCCAAGGCCTTCCCAACAGCCAATGGCATGCATCCATCTTCACTACATCACAAAAAACTAAATCTTGGAACTTCTTCCTAATTGAAAAGGAGACCATGCATCTCTTGGAAACTCTTATATCATTGCCTGTCTTAAGCCATGTCAGTTTGTAGGGGTAAGGATGATCCTCGGTCTTTAAACCAAGTTTATCTACAACTTCTTCAGAAACCACATTTTCACAGCTTTCCCCATCAATAACTAAGTTGCAAATCCTGTCACCAATATTACAAATGGTGTGAAAAATGTTGCTCCTCAACCAATCCTCCTACTCCTCCTATTTTGGTTCTAACAGGGCCTTCTTCCTCATTTGTGTCACCTATAACAATTCCTTCTTCATACATTGGAAATTCTTCATCTTCCTGATCTTCACAACCTTCAATCATCAAAGCTTTACCCTTGCCTTAAGCACTAACTCCCCCTTTCTTGCAAATTGTGGCCTTGTGCCCAACTTCTCCACACTTGTAGCACTTAAATGTAAAACTTTGTGCTTCTTTGGGACTGGTTTGGCTACACCAAAAATTGAAGGCAAACCTACACTCTCAATCTTGAAAGGTTGTGCACTATTAGTAGTTGGCCTTCCTTGAGTGCTGACTTAGATACTTCTACTACCACCATAAGCTTGGAATTGCACAAAAGCTTTTCTTGCAAGTTGCTTCTCAAACATCAAGGCTCTATTGTAAGCTTCAAAAACAGACAACAGTTGGTGCAAAGATAAAGCATCTTGAATTGGTGGTTTAAGACCACTCAAGAACCTTGCAACCATCTGCTCTTCACTCTCATTCAAGTCTACTCGAGCTACCAGTTGATAAAATGCCTCTGTATACTCTTCCACACTACCATGTTGCCTCAAATTATGCAATTGTTTGTACAAGGACTACATATAATTTAAAGGAAGAAATTGGTCTCTCATTCTCTATTTCATCTTGCACCAATCTCGGATCTTTCTTTTACCTCTCCTAACTCTTTGAACTTGGAGTTGTTCCTACCAAGCTGAAGCTCTCCCCCTCAGCTTGATAGAGATCAACTTCACCTTCTTGGAATCTGGCACCTTATGGAAATCAAAGATTCTTTCCATTTGGTTAAGTCAATCCATGAATTCTTCATGATTTTAGCTACCATAGAACTCAGGTAACTCAATCTTGAAGTTAGATTCCCATTTTGGTTCTCCCCTTAGAGACTAGGCACTTGCCTTGGAACACCTCTTCTAGGCTAACCAATTGGGTTACTAAAGTTGTTGTGACTGTCAGTTTCAGCATCTTCAGCAGGTTCATCATCATTTCTAGGATGATAACGCCGATTTCTTCTTACTTCCTCAATCAAGGCAGCAAGCTGCCCCCTTAGCAGCTCCACAATCTGCTCCAATGTCACCTGGGGTTCTCCTTGGTGTGGTTGCGGTTGCTACCTAGGTTGAACCTGCACCTCAGGTTCATGTACTGCAACACCTTTCTTGTTCCTTCTTTTGCAAACTATCAATGCCATCTTCACAAATTCTTAGGCTCACAAGTAGAGGATAAGAAAATGAAATCAAGATAGGATCTTGATAGGTTTTTTATGACAGAAATGATGAAACAAATTGCAAACCAACTTGAATCCTAAGGATCTCAAGCTCTGATACCAAATTATGATGGAGGAAAAAATGGTGAAAATGAAAGATGTTTTAGAAAGCGAAGTTGCTTAGAGAAAAGAAAGAATTCACTAACTCTTCAAGAGACACACTCTTGGAATAATACCTCATAGGTAGATTTCTTGGATTCAAATTCAACTAGTTACAATGAAGGCAGCCTTGCTTATTTATAGTTACATACATAGTTGTCAAAACGTGAATCGTATCGTAAATCGATTTTTAATTTTTTGTATCGTGTATCGTATCGTATCGTGTATCGTAAGATACACAAATACTTACTAAAATTTATAAAAATTATAAATATACATATATAAATGGTATATTCATTAGAAATTTTGAATATATTTAACTAATGACTAATTTATTCATAACTTATGTAATAATATTTAACAAGCTAACTAAATAAATCAAACTAGCATGTGTTTATAACATACACATTCACATTCAAAAGTGATAATATATTACAAATGACCCAAAAATAATAATTAAACTAGCATGTGTTTATAACATACACATTCACATTCAAAAGTGATAATATATTACAAATGACCCAAAAATAATAATTTATTTTCATTATATTCTTTAAATTGCCTAATCAACCCCATCTAAGTCAATGCTATCATCATGTTTATAATTTTGCCAACTTATTTCTTCATTAAAATTTTCTTCATTGTCATTCCTCATTAACATTTACTATCTCTTCTTGTTCTTTTTATTTTAATAAATTTTTTTGTTTGACATTCTAGTTTCTTGGACTTATAACAATAATGACAAAAATAAAAAATGTATATTGTCAATTAATATTTTATTCATAGTATATAAAATAAATTTGTAAATATTAAAGTGAAGGATAAGTGTGTATTGTGTAGTCCAATTGTAGGAAAGAGTGGAAATTTTTTTTATGAATATGTTATTTTAGTAGGCTAAATTAAGTAAACTAATAATTTTGTGTTAAAAACAAGTTTAACAACTTCTTAGATTCAAATAAAAATACAAATTTTAACAAAAAATCTCATTTTAAAGTATTTGTCTATGAATCGTACGATACGTACAATTTTATGATACGATACGATTCATACGATACACACATTGTATCGTATGATTCATGAGCACTTACGATACGTGATACGATACGGAACTTTTTACACACGATATGATACGTATCGTACGATACGTATCGCGTATCGTACGATACTGACAACTATGGTTACATAAGCAAGTTGTTGAGTTAGTTATAAGAACCCACCATGTGACTGCCATGTGATTTGGTCAAAGCCTAACTAACTTTTCTAACTAACTAAAAGGCTATTGCACTTATCACTAACAACCTATCAGCTAACTAACTTTTTGTTACAAGTGATAAAGGCTATTAAAAGTAAAATAAAAAATTACTTATTATACAACAGAAGCTAGTAACAGATAGATTTAAAAATGAACAGCATCACATTAACTCTCAATTGATGACAGGTATCAAGAAGGTATCGGAACCTGCAGTTTCAGCTTTTCTTAAATAGTTTCTTGAGCAGTTTTGTGTTTTCAATAATACCACTTGTTATTCAAACTCAAGGTCTTCTTGAACACACTTAGAAACAAACACTCAATTGCATATAATGAGCATTTTGTCTATAGGATATGCCAATCACATGAAATATAACTATTACAAATCTCAACTTATATCAAACAATAGTTAACAACATGGATGGACCTTTTAACACAAACTTTAGGATAAAGTTTTTCTCCAAACATGTTCAAAGCTTTTGGCTTCAACCCTTAATAGATGTGTCAACTTTTATTGTCATGTGCATTGCCTATAATTCATTTGGTTGGTTGGATTAAGTGAGTCATGTGCATTATACATTATAATGACGCATATTATCTTCTTATTAGGAGTTGAAATCAACGGCTTTAAACATGTTTTCGGTCATTTTCTAGGTTTCTGGGTCATTTCTTTCATTTTTTAGGTTTCAGGGATATTTCAATTATTTTTTTAGGTTCTAAGGGTATTTTGATCATTTTTAAGTTTCAGAGGTATTTCAATCTTTTTCTTTTTTTTTTAGGTTCTATGGGCATTTCAATTAATTTTTAGGTTTCAGAGTCATTTCGATCATTTTCTAGATTTATGGGTATTTTGGAAGTTTTAGGGGGTATTTCAGTCTTTTTTTAGGTTTCAGGGTTATTTTGGTCATTTTTAGTTTTCAAGGTATTTCAGTCATTTTCTAAGTTCTAAGGGTATTTCGGTAAATTTCTAAGTTTTGGGGGTCATTTTAGACATTTTTTAGGTTCTAAGTGTATTTTAGTCATTTTTTAGGCTTCAGGGCCATTTCTATAATATTTTTTTTAAGGTTCTAATGGTATTTTGGTCATTTTTAGATTTTATGTGTATTTTGGTCATTTTAAAGGGTCTTGGGTAGTATTTTGGTCATTTTGAAAATTTAGGTGCATTTTGGTAATTTTATAGATTTAAGGATATTTTGGTAATTTAATTGAATGGGTTTTACCTATAATAATTGGATTGGGCGGAATTTGACTTATAATTAATTAGTAGAATGTGTTATAACGGGTAAGAGAGTTTTATGTACTCCACCCATTTATGCCCAACCCAAACCCATTTTGAGCTTGCATGTAAGCTACATACCAATTGAATGCATGCAATTTGTCCATGCAACTGCATAACTTTCGATCCAAGTTATCATTAAAGTTGAATTGAATCTTTGGACACTGTAGGCTACAATTTTTCTTTTTTTTTCTTTTTTTTGAACTTGAGGTGTAGCAAAGAAGTTGAAAGGTATAAGTGGCAGAAACCGATTATCCACGGTTTAAGCGTTTTGTTCTAATGAGCCTCTCCATTATGATCTTACAAACACAACTACAAAATATTGACTTGTATATAATAGCACCTCCCAAAACTATCAGATACGTTCAAAGCGAAGCAACTACAAAATATTGACTTATATATAATAGCACCTCCCAAAACTATCAGATACGTTCAAAGCGAAGCAACAAAAAGGAAAGAGAAATGAGCGGAGACGAGGGTATTACAGTCACCCCATCCGGGCTATCCCTATTAACCTTTGAACCTTGTAGAGTTCCCTAAACAAGAATGAGAAATGAGTGGAGACGAGAGTATTACAGTCACCCCATCCGGGCTACCCCTATTAACCTTTGAACCTTGTAGGGTTCCTTAAACAAGAATGAGACTTTTGCTTCTTTTTATAACTAAGCACACCATTGGGCTCCCACCTTTTTCCTTTTTCTCATTTGTTAATTCAATAATTATTCCTTTTCCTCAATAATTACAATGAAGAGGAGAGAATTTGACATCTAAAAGATTCCACTAAAAACAGTAAAACACCATGAAGGTTAATCTAACTGTCGCCATTTTTTCTTTTTCTTAATTACAACTATTTTGGGAACCCAAGTCAATTGCTTAACCCATTTAATTAACCCAAAAATAAAATACCAACCTTTTTGTAAATTTTGAATTGACAATTGAGAAATAGACTTCAAGACAGATTGTCTTAATTACGTTAGAACCTATAACAAAATGTCAAATGAAAGTGACAATTTTTCGTAAGCCCTTAACCAAAGATAGGATCCAGAATGCAGGCTACATAGCCAAACAGAAACCAAAAATCCACATATAACAGACATATATAAACATATCTTTGATCATTAAATCACAATAAAAAAATAAAAATAAAAGAACTGTCAATACAAAATATCTACTCACGTGGTACACAAAAATATGTGTAATTCAATGGAGAAGCTGAAACATGCCATCAATGTTTACTAGAAAAACGAGGAAGTTGAAATTGCAGAGTTTTCATTCCCTCGTTAGCAATCTTCAATACACGTGGTGTCCAGACTTCCCATTAACCACATTGTTTCTGTTGTAGGAGCTGACACCCCCACATTCATGCATCCTAACAAACTTCTTAGAATCTCCAGCAAAAGTTGTGGATATTTTCGAAATCTATAAGAAATAAGGTTAGCTATGAGAAAATTAAAACAGGCATGTAACATAACATGAAGACAGAAAGCCCTGAACTTATCAACTCAATTAAGCACAAGAAATGTCTAATAGATCTCAGCTTTCTCTTTGAAATGTCAAGGATGCTCACTAGGGAAATCCATTGCAATACCACAGTTACTATTTGGCCCTTGGTTCTACCATTTTTGTCTTCTTGAGGACCCAGTGGCCATCAGTGAATATTATGTACATTTTTTTGGTCTAAAGAACATAGCAAAACAACATATACCAGAGATCACTAGCAGTACATATTATTGTAAGAAAAAGAAAACTAACAGTTTATATTATGGCAAAAAACAGAACTGTAACATAAAATTTTGTTACAATGTGGAGGATAACTGCTTCAATAGTGGTACTAGCTTATATGTGAAATGCTATTTTCTTGGCTTCAAATATGTAATTATAGAAGTTTAATCAATCATAAAATATTATTGGAAGGTGTAAGCTAATCACTGGTAATGTTTAGTGGGTCCTATTTTCAACATTATAGATCAAATCATGCCTCCATCAAGGTAGGAAGGATTTATGCACATGGGGGAGGGGCTGCTACCCCATTGTGTAGCTCATAATTTGCCTTCAGACAACTTAAAGAGAACTACGAACAATATTTAAAATTCTGTGGGTAAAGGAACAACACACTTGTGCAATAGATATTGCTCTCTGCATATATACAAACTGCAGTCTGTTTTCCAGTCCAAAACCCAATAACAGTCAAAAGCCTTGTCTATATCAGAACCATTTTAGGGTTGACCCTGGACAAGATTACATAATTTTGGAATAACCAATCAATTCTGTATGATATCCAAGCCTAATAAAAATGCTCATTCCCTACTAGAATAATTTTTCCTATTTTTTATTGGCTACCACAATATATTAGCCTAAGCTATATTGATAATTACATTGATCTAGGATACCTCTCCCAAAAAAATAAAGTAAGGGGAGGGGGGCATAAGGCTGCTTACCAGTCACCTCTCCAATACCTTGCAAAAGTGGGAGTTTTTTGTACTATGTATGACCTACATATAGGATACATCCTGTGTACTAGAGTAATGCCGTATCAATAAGGTGGTCTTTTGTTGATAAAAATTGACAATTATATTAAAAGTCATATAACTTTTATCTTATGATACTGTCATTGATTTATGTCAGACAAAATCAATGACACTTATGACAGAACCTAACAAAGTAGTATTAAGGATAAGAGCTTGAATTCAAATGACTGCCTACGCCAAAGTAACAGAAAAAAATAGTATCATGTGCATGATGATGCACTCATCTGTCAGTTGAAATATCCACACCCGCCCCCCCCCCCAAAAAAAAACACACACACGTATGTTTGTAAAATACAGATTATAAAAGAGTAAAATATCTTCCTCTTTTTTTCAGACTAGAATTCTCCTAATTATTAAAAGCCTCTATATCCCAATGAAAAATTATGTAATTCTGCCCCTATTTATTTCAATCCTCTCTGAACTTCAAGAAGTCAGACCTAATTATAAAAAATAATAATAATAAAAAAAATTAAAAAAAACACACACACACACACACACACGCATGCACAACTTCAAGAAGTCAGACCTAGGTCCACAAAGTGGAACAAAAGGATTTTCATTTAAATCTAAAAAGAAAGATTGCACAGATGTTAATACAGGTGGCAAGAATGCAGTTGCTTAAAAAATAGGCTGGATAAAAATAGTTGTATTTATAAACAATGAGGCTTTAAAAGATGCACATAAGCCAAATAATAAGCTAAACCAAACATGCTCTAATAGTCATATCATGATGCAATTTAAGGCAATCAAAAGCTCCATTTGTTTTATAAAAAATAAAAAAACATTTTCCAGGAAAAAAATATCTTCAGTAGAAAATATTTTCAAAGAAAATAATTTGTTGCCTACTGGTTGGTTGAGTCTCTGAACTACTTCTCCAGTGTTTGGTGCACCAAAAATATCTATTGTCAAAACCAACAAAAAATCACTGGAGTCAATAGGCAGTGGTGGTTATGGTGGTAGCAGTGACAGTGGGAGGGGGAGAGAAAGAGGTGGTCATCATGGGGGCACAGGGGATAGAAGGGAGGTGCTGGCAACAGCAAGGAGGAATATGGTTTTTTTGGGGATGTGTGTATGTGGAGGAGGTGGTGGTGGTAGCAGAAACAAAGGAGCAAGGAGGAGGCCAGGAGGGAGGGAGGATGTGGTTAATGGCACAGAGAAGTTGGGAAGGGAGCAAGGAGGTGATTGAGGTAACACAGAGGAGTGGGGAGGGTTAGGGAGGTGGAGAGTGGGGACATCAAAGGCTTGGTCTAGGAATTGTTTATGAATTCACACTGCATGAGCAATTTTCAGCTCCTTTTCAGTAATATTCCATTGATCATGAAAACATTCTGTTGACAAACAATTTTCAGTTGCACCAATTATTACAAAACAACTTCTGGAAAATATTTTATGCCAAAACAAATAGTGTCAAGGATCTAGATGAGTTTGGAGAAATCACACTGAGCTTAACAGCAAACATATAAGAAAACAGTTCAAGGATACAAAGGAGGATACAAGTGTAGATAGAATTGCTGAAGCCTGATGACTTTGTACTGCAAAGTTATGCGAATAAACAATGTCAAAAGCTAACTACACATTCAAACAAAGATAAAATCATGCTTAAAATAGAAATTAGAAAAAACTAGAATTACTCACTTCAAAAGATGAAGCTACTCAGATTTATCATGGTAGCCAGGAAAGTTCCTTATTGAAAGAGTAGATGCTAGTTTGGTCAAGCAATTCTGTAACACAATTTATCTGGTCTGATGCTTGCTGCCAGTGGAGAGATCATCTTCATACATATCACGAGATTCTGAAGGAATGTATCGATCCTCAAAAGCATTTTGTACCAGAAAGTCTGAACTATGATTTTCATATGTTTTTCTTCCCCTTCTATCCTCAACGTTTGATTTCTGTTCGTCTTCTTTTGCAACTGAATCATTCACAGAATTTGACCTAGAAGAAGATGATCTACTATAATGATATTTTAACATGCCAGAAGATGGCTGCTTAATCTCATGGTGCCTGGTATTGGACACCTCCAGATCATCTCGCTCTCTTCGATGACTACTTCGCACATGTGACCTACGATGACTATCATTTCTGCTGGGGCTTCTTGAATAAATTTCACTACCATGTTTGTCCCGATTGGAACATCTCTGATTCACATATTCATGGTGCTCATTAAGAGAAACATCTTTCAAACTTTTAGATCTCTTACCACGATCAGAGTGTGACTGTGTCCTATCATTATATTGGCTACCTCTGGCTGCTGCATAATCACTTTTTCTTGGCTCATCAACAGTGATGGTGCTATCATTTCTGCTGGGGCTTCTTGAATAAATTTCCCTATCACGCTTGTTCCGATTGGAAAATCTCTGATTTACACATTCATGGTGCTCGTTAAGAGAAGCATCTTTCAAACTATTAGATCTCTTACCATAATCAGAGTTTGAGTGTGCCCTATAATTATATTGGCTACCTCTGGGTGCTGCATAATCACTTTTTCTTGGCTCATCAACAGTGATGGTGCTGTCATGAGCAGAAAATGATTCAGATGGAAACATTCCTTGATCTTCAGTTCCCTTCACCAAACACCCAATTCCTCCAGCTTTCTTAATTTCCTCCATGTATTCGTCTATTATATCCCTTGTAACCTTTGAAAAGCACATAAAAATAAAGGCATTAATGAGGGAAGAAATCAACTAGGTATCAAACTGAGCTGCAATTGTAAACAACATATAACTAATGCAATTGTACAATGATCTTGTCAAAATTGGTGACACCTCAGTTTAGCTTTTTCACCAAAGTGTTCACAGATGTCAACCAGAACAATGCAGTAACAGTCAACAAATGGTCCACAGTCTTCAATAACTGAAGGACCTATTTTCAGACTTTCACAATTACACATGTTCTTCATAGAAAGTATGAACCACAAAAGGTAACAAACTTCTTTCTTAGGCACAATCTTCCACATCATATTGTTATATGCAAACAACAAAGGAATAATAAACATTTTGGGAAAAATATGGTACACTTGGTCAAAGGTTGAGTCAGTAGAGCAAAGTGCATAAACACAAGTAGATACAGGAGCAAGAGTTGATCCCTTCCAAAACAAGCCTATGATCATAACTAGAATACTATAAAGCAATACTTAGTAGTTTTCGTCCCAAGAAATAAACAATGATAGTCAATTAAGGACACAGTTATAAGGAGATATCATTATGGGAAAGACCATCACATTGAGCCTTAACAACAAGTCACCAAATTAATTACAAGTCATGTTCATCATGGAAACTAAAAGACTACATGTCTTTCATTTTATTTATTTTTGAAAGATAGAGTTTACGATAAACATCCAAAAATCAATTGGGGGTTGACATCTTCAATGCCCCTTCACCTCATTTTGTTCAAACGAAGCAGAATAAGAAGAAGTTGCTGCTGCTGATAGCAGATGGGAAATTTAACAGTTTTCAGGTTTGAAGCATTGTCAGTACCTAGTCATATTTCCCATCACAGCTCATTCTTCACCCTCTTTTCTCTCCACTTAAGGCAACAGCAATTGCCTTCCTCAGCAACTGCAAAGCCACATAACCTCTATAAGTAACATACATGCAACTTCACTCTCTTAGATCCAGTTACCACTTGGTCCCCTTCTTTCTCCTCTATGATTCCCAAATATACCAAACGGTGAAGAATTGTGTGAAATTTGGGAATATGAGAAAAAAAAAAAATAGATAAATCCGTAGGCTCAAAATTATAGAAAAGATAATAAAGGTTATATTTATTCTCCAGACTTGCAACATAACTTGTAGATTTTTGTCATTTACAAAGTGCTTACACACATGGCCTATGTGATGAATGACCTCTAGAGATTGAAGCTTGCATCTAATAATAGATTCCTAAAATGCTTAATAATTTCAATGGCTAATTTAGTAGATGATTGAATGACTTGTTACTCTCTTATGTATAATGAATTCAATAATTTTTTTATCTTATAACACAGTTCTAGAAAAAAAAAAAAAAAATCATATACAATGCAAAACAGGAAAATACATAATTGAAACACTATAATCGAACTCCACTACTTCACATACTCAACTCCACTGAACCAACCCTTACGCAGTGGACACCAGATGCAAGCCCCAGATCACATGACAGAGCGATGGAGGACCACTACCTAGAGGACCCAATCAATATTGATTGATGCTGATGGATGGTCAGACTTTTTTGGATTTCAATTTATTTGAATTTTTGGACTTAATGTTATTTAATTTCATTCCCACATTTAATTTAATTAGTACAAGTTATTTCCTTTCCTTACTTGGTTATGAACTCATATATTTTCTTTCCTTGGTGTAACTTGGGAACCCTATATAAGGCCAAAATTCAGTATTGGTACATTTTGCTGGATAAATAAAATTATTGTTGAAATTTTCTTCCAATGGATTGGTGCTAACTCTAGGCAACTCTAAGTGCCAACTCTTAGGGTGTGTTTGTTTGGAGGTGAAATAGGGTAGATGGAAAACTTTGGAGAGAAAATGGGAAGGAAAACTTTTTGGAATGTGTTTGGTTGGGAGGAGAGAAAGGAAAATAAATGGTGGAACCCAGGTGTTGTCTCTCCGGACCCACCAAAAAGTTCTCTCTCCAAAACAGAGAGAAAACTGAAGGGAAAAATTGGACATCATTTTTGGACAAAAATGCCCATGTGCAGTTGCACATAGGCTTGTCCAAGTTGCTCTTCTTCATTTTTTTTTTTCTTTTTCTTTTTCTTTCCTCCTAGACGTTGCCTCTTCTCCCCTCTTTTTTTTTTTTTTTTTTTTGATTTACTGGGCAGGCTTCCAACACGTCCAGTGCTCATATTCTTTTTTCTTTTTTTCTTTTGCTTTCTTTTCTTTTCTTTTCTTTTTTCTTTTTTTGTTTAGATGTGATTTTTTTTTCTAGACATGATTTTTATTTTTTAATAAATTTAGGTGATTGATTTTTTTTTTTTTTGGTTGTTTATCCCTTTTTTGGTTTTAATTGGGCATCATTTTTTAACAAGAGTATATGCGTAAATTTATACAAACTCACTTTTTCCATCCTTCCACTTTTTCACTCCCAACCAAACAAAAATGAGGGAAATTAAAATCTTTTCTATCCTCCCACTTTTTCATCCTCCCACCATTTTCTATCATCCCATTTTTCCACCCCTCCAACCAAACAGACCCTTAGGTTTTATCTTTCTTTCCACCACTTAGTGCCAACTCCAAGCAATCCTCAAAATTTATTCCTCAGTTTATCTTTTTTGTACTTTTTGTTTAGTCAAAACTTCCATTAAGAATTTTGTGTTGCAGCACCTTAATTTCAATTTAATTATGATCAGCTTTATGGATCCTTATCATCTAATTGGGATTAACCACAAGTATTGTTTTCCGCAATTCTATCCTATCCAAAATCATACTCTGTCGCCTCCCTATTTCACTTCATCAACTACTACATTCTTTTATTTGTAAGTTACACAACCATCCAATAGATTTTGGATCGACCCCCCCTCCACCCATTCTTGTGTTGTGGAAGGAGGAAGTGCCATTTGAGCTAAAGCTCGTTGCCCACTTCATTGACTTCATATAGGAATAATTATTAACATTTTGTCACTTTATAACCAAAACTCAATCACACTTTTGACATTCAAATGACATGTTAATATTGTCTTATTGATGTTTTATCAGCCTGTAAACCGTCCATATTACTCCAACACCAAATAGCAGCGATGTTATCAACATCAAGTGTAATAATGTATAATATTTTCTTACTGACATGTTAATACGTCTTATTGATGTTTTATCAGCCTGTAAACCGTCCATATTACTCCAACACCAAATAACAGCGACGTTATCAACATCAAGTGTAATAATGTATAATTTTCTGACCATATTAAATAAGACGATACACTTACAACAAAAGAAATTTCTAGTACTAACACCTGCTTTTTACCTGTACAGTTGTTTTCTTCCCCTTTTTTCCACGATATGACATTCTTCTGCGTTTGTAATCCCTTTCTTCAGCCAGTAACTCCTCTCTAGTCTTAGTCTTGTTTGTTTCCTGATGTATACACAAGATTTTGAAGCTATGAGATTTAAAAGTTAAGTTACCCACCAAATAAATAGAGGTTAAGATTTTAGTTAATCTGCCTGTTATAACCAAAATTGCTGACAAGAGAGGAAATGCAAATCAAGAAATCCAAGAAAGAAGACTAAACTTAGTAATCATCCAATCAAACAACTGTAAAATGAAGACTTCAGGATGTTGTAGTGATCTCCATCCCATTGAATTTCTGATTATCTCTCTCATGCCAAATGACCATAAAGCAAATGTGTGACATAGTTACCACTCTGCCTACTTTAAAAACTCTATTTCTTTAGGCCTAACTACAACGATCTTGAGTGACATGTCTCAAAAGAAGTGTTTCAGAAGTTTTATCTTTAAGTTGTGTTGCCAAGCCTAAGGAAGACTTTTCGTAAATCTGCCTAGTGACCAACAACTTTTATGACTCTTTACGGCCACGTCATTTAAGTGACATGAGCCTCTAATATGAATGTTACAATGGGTCAAGTCAAACTTTTTAGATAGGCAGGTTAAGTCAAAAACTAAAATAATTTTTATCAACATGGCAGCAAGGGGACTAGGTTTAGGTGTTTTAAACTGACTAAAAAAAAAAAATGTTGTGGCTGCTTCAACCAAAACAGAGATGTTCATGTTTCTAAAAGCAGTACCTCACCACTACAAGCTACTATCCATATTCATACTTTAGTGGAGTAAACCCCCCAACAACAAAAAGGTTATTCCTAAAAAATGAGGAGTGATTTAATTTTCTGCAAATGACAAATTCCATCAAAGTTCTGAAAAAGCTAAAAACTAGTATGAACCAAACATAATTTGGTTGAATTTCCCAAGACACAATTGTCATGGCGCCCATTTAGTAATGCGGTTTCAAGCTGCACTTTTCCAAAAAACAACTATTTTAAACTTCACTTTTTTCTGGATACAATGAAGAAGAAAGTAAATAAATAAAACCCAGTTTCAAAAAGTTGAAAAATAAGCTAATACCAAACAGGAACAAAGTCACACATGCACCCAATGGGTCTTAAATCCATACTTCACCACCCTCCAGCAAGCACTTGTAAGGGGGGGAGGTGTCCGTTGAGCTAGAGCTCATTGGTAAGATTTAACTTCCTGCTGAGATATACAAAGCAATGAATACCTGTCTAAAGGACTGTTGCCTAAGTCCGTCATGCTCAAGTATAGGCCTATAGTTTGGACGTCTTTTCCGCTCTTCATATGCTCTCTGTGACAGATAATCATGCTCAGCCACCCTACAAATAGAAAGAAACAGACCTCAGCATTTATTTTTAAAAATGAAAACTGGTACGTCTGTCAAGATAAAACTACATCACATAAAAATAGGAGAAATTCTAAAAGAATGATTCCAATAAGTTGGAACATGAGATGGAAATGAAGACACCCTATTCAACACTACATAGAGGCCGTGCCCGGTGCACAAAGCTCCCACTTGGTCTAGGAGAGGTGGCTGGCAGGTAGCATAAACCCCAAAACCAGTCATATCTGACCAACACTATGTAGATGATAAAAAAATCATAGATAAGACCACAAGGTCCACAACAAACTCTGCTAGCCTATTTACAAGTATCAACATACACATCTATCTACTATCTCTACTTAAATAAATAGATAACTAAATAAAAAAAAAAATAAAAAATAAAATTTATATGTACTAAGATTTATTGACATCAAAAAGGGACACCTTAGTACACATGGAGTGTACAAGGGTCAAATACAGATCTTACAAGATTCAATAAAATCAAAGATAGAAGAGAGTGATTGGTTTCAAAAGGCAGACAACCGATCCAAAAAAGTTCTAAAGAAAAATAACTTGAGGTCAGGAATAGATCTCTCAGAATCTTCAAAACATCTACTGTTTCTTTCCCTCCAAAGACACCACATTAAACAATGGGGAACAATTATCCATATATGACCATTTCGATGACGACCAAACCGGCCTTGCCAGCAAGCAAGGAGCCCCACAACTGACTTAGGCATAACCCAACTTACTCCAAATAAACCCAAATCCATAGCAACTAGACAATGAAGGAAAAGATGGTTAACCGATTCACCATTACACTTGCACATACAACACCAATCCAATATCCAAACCTACCTTTTTTGTAAATGGTCAATCGTCAAGCATTTCCCCAAAGCAGCGATCCAAACAAAGAAAGCCACTCGAGAAGGGATCTTCTGCTTCCAAATACTTTTCAAAGGGAAACAACAATCATTAGATCCCACTAGAAGAATGTAATAATCTTTAACCATGAATCCCTTATTTCTATCTGGTTTCCAACTCATTTTATCCTCCCCAAAACCCTTTAATGAAGAGCCATATATAGTATCCATGAAACTCGACACAGCTCCAATTCCCAAACATGAAAACCCCTAAAGAAACTTACACCCAAAAATAGACCCCATTAGTGAACTTCATAAGCTCAGCCACACTTGCCTCCTTATCTCGGCAAAATCTAAATAATTCAGGAAAGCAGACAGCAAGAGGTGTCTCCCCACACCAACAGTCTTGCCAAAACTTCACCCCCGACCCATCACCAATATCATACAGAATATAACGAGAAAAAGGCCATCCTCGACTAATATTTTTCCACAAACCAATACCATATGGACCAAAAACTGGACTGGTACACCAACCACCCCATACACACCATATTTCACCTCTATCACTTGCCTCCAAAGGGCATCCCTTTCAGACGCAAATCTCCATAGCCACTTCCCAAGCAAAGCCTCATTAAAAAGTCTTACTTTCCTTATCCCCAAGCCACCTAAAGAAAGAGTAGTACAAACAATAGCCCATATAACCAGGTGAAATTTAGGTTCATGAATCATTCTTTGTGTGAACAACAACACGGAGGAAGATTCTAAAATGTGATAATCTCTTGAAGAAAGGAATTAATATAATAGAATGGTGTTGCATGTGCGGGCCTTGTGGTGAGACTATGGATCGTTTGCTGTTACCTGTGTTGTGGTCTTTTATCTTCTAAATAATTGGGCTTCATAACGTATTTCCCAAGAGTGTTGGTGATCTATTACACGGATGGAAGAACTAGTTTGGGAAACATTCATCCCTTGTTTGAAATCTAGCCCCTTTTATGTCTGCTATGGACACTAAAGAGGGAGGAACCATTGTAGAGTTGAAGATGTCGAGCCTCGATTGTTTAACTAAAGTCATCTTTTCATAAGATAATTGTTTGAATGGTCCCATATTCTAGGTTCTAGAAACAATCATTGTATGGTAGATTCCATTGATTGATTTGATTCTCTCCTTTTAAGCATGTAACTTTTATTCTTTGTAATTCTTTAGGACTACATCATGTATATATCTCATTTGCATAAAAATATATGTACTATAACCTTCCTATGTTTTTAATTATGGATTTTCCTTTCTATAGATATATTTGTCAACCATCTATTCAAAAAGCAGGAAGGATAATACATATTGTCAAGGGACATTAAACGTATGTCCAAAAGAAATAGTGTATCAGATACAACTACTAAGATCAAAGCTTTCATTTTCAGGATTCATTTTTAGCAGTATCAGATACATATTAGAAGTCTCCATGAAGTACAAACATGCAACATAGACACGACTCTAATGTCAAAACATCCATTCTATTACATAAGCAACCAGGGATCTGTTATTATATCTGATTTGAAAATAATAATAATAATCCTTCTCCATGCGCATCTCATGTGCAACACTCAGTACATTAGTTTCTAGCTTTCTATAATTCTTTTCAGTTCTTTCAATGGCCAACTTCGTACTTAAAAAAGACTGAAAGTGAACAAGCTGTACAGCATAGAAATTAAACAGGGCAACATATATATAACAGAGACAAGAAAAGGCACAGAGGATCAAGATAGACTTTGAAACTGAAATTAGAATTCCGGAATCCAAACACCAAAAAGAAAGCAAACTACAAACTTCACTGCTAGTGGCCTACAACCTTGGTTCTTGTGTCATGAATGAGACCATTATAACACAACAAATGAAAATGAGAACGAGTTTAGCCAAATGTAAATAGGTTAGCAAGCATAGTAGAGAAAGAAAACAGGGAATAGTAACATACAGCTGATACTTGGTAAGCGGTTGAGAAACATGAAACCCATTAAAGTTTTGTTGAAGCACAGCTCTTTCTTTCAATGCAGTAACCGCAGCTTGGACTTGTGACACAGAAATGACCTCATCTCCGCGGCCAGCATGGGACTGGGTCTGGGTCTGGGTGGTGATAAACAATCCCAATTGCGCTGCCTCCAATACACATTGCTTAAGCATGTGAATAGCAAATAGCTTCCCATTCATTTCACCATAGAGAATGGAAAGCTGAGAGGCTAACCACATCAGCGCCTGTACCAAAACGGGACACTTGAAAATACTCATTACACTCTGCTCATTCGATTTTTGTTGTTGTTGTTGAGAATAATTATGTAGAGCTTCCGTGACAATAGTGTTGAGGCAGAGCCTGAAAAGCAACAATATATGATCCCTCATTGCCACATCAATGACAATGCTGCCGTATCGCAGGGAACTCATGATCACCCAATTTCCGATCAGCCCGGAAAGGGAGAGGGAAAGGGAACGGAGAATGGCGTGGGAATAGGCGGTGGGGTAATCAGTCCAGGCGTCGGTTTCGGCTCTAATAGAGAGCAAGTCGGAGGGGAGAATTGAGAAATCGAAATCGAAAGGAGAAGGGTTGTTGGGAGAGTGAAGGGATAAAAAGGGGGGAAGAGGAGTAGCAGTAGCGGTTGGGGTTGCGGTATGTAGAGTGGAGAAGTGAACGACTGCGGGGCAATCGTTATAGAAAAAATTGGAAGAAGAAGAAGAAGAAGAGCAGTGGCAGCGAAGGGAGTGGCGGAAGAGGGCGGAAGAGGGGATGAGATGGTGGGGATTGAATGGGCATTGGATTAGGTTTTGGTTTTCAGAATGGAGAGTGGTGGAAATGGAAAGGGAAAGGGAGTGACGGAGGGTTTGTTGGGAGAAGTGGATGAGGTTTTCAAGTGTGGTCAGTAACGAATTAGGGTTCATTGGATTGGATTGGATTGAGATTTTGGGGAGCTAGGGTTAGGGTTTTGATTTGAAACCACACAGATAGACAGACACACAGACAAAGAGATCAATATATCAGATTCAGGGGTGCCCTCTTTCTTGAAGAAGAAAGGATGAAATCGCTCATGAATGAATGATGACCGACTCACATCAGAATCATCGCAGCAATATTGGGTTGGACTCAAGAGGAACAAACTTCAGGTTTCTATTCAATTTTTTTTTTTTTTTTTTGGAGAAACTTCTATTCAATATTTTGGTTAGCTTGCATCCTCTAATATTAAATTCAGGTACAAGGTTAGCTTGCATTCAATATCTTCGTGTAAATTAATATTAAACTCAGGTTTTTATTAATTTTGTTAAAAAAATATCTTTCTCACATGAAAAATATTTATGTGAAATTTATTTTCAAAAAATAGTTTTTATTAGTTAATTGCATACATAAAGGCAATTTTTTTTTTTTAAGAATTAAACGAAATGCCTAAATTAAATAATTTGAAACTTAGATAACTCAATTAAACGAAAATGAATTTTAGTCAAACTTTTTTTTGATAATCAATTTTAGTCCAACTTAGATTGTGAAATTTGCACCTATTTTGTTTTGGACAAAACTTGGTGGATTTATTTACAATTTAACTAGCAAAAACTACTAACATATTCATTAGTTAGCATGATTTTCAAACTATTTAGGAAACTAACATTTTAAGTCTGTTAGACTCGTGTTTCATAAGGTAGCAAAGTTAAGGTGGAAAAAAAATCTTCGTGAAACTCGAGTCTTGAAAACTTGAGTTCCACAAAAGAAGAGGAAATCAAAAAAACCCAATTGATCATCTTCTTCTCTCCCACTTCCAACCACGAAAACCCAACAACAAAACCAAACATCCACATAGCAAATCGAAACTAAAAACATACCTTTATCACCATGAACAACAACAAACTCAGAAAATTCACAATACTTAAACCCACTGAAAATTCACAAAACGAAAACTCAAACCCACAAAAAATTCACAATACCCAAACCAACCATGGCTCTGATCAAATTTGGCTCATGTCCTACGTCCACAACCACGACCACCACTAGATCGGCTACCCAAAATTATGAATAGAGAGAGAGAAAGGCACGAACGAATGGTGAGAGAAAGAAAAAAAAAAGTGTGATGTAGGAAGCCCAGTAGTAGGAAGAAGCCCAACAACATGGGCAGAGAAGAGTTAGTGAATTGATAGCAAAACCATTAAACCCGAATGACAGGAATAATGGATCATAGGCCCATAAAGTTAATACATGGGCCTTGAGGAAAGCAAATAGGCCTAATGGAGCCCGGTGAAAGAGGTAGTAAACTCATGGGCATTATGTGATGTAGAAAAGTAATAATGGGTCATAGCAAGCCCGAAGTAATGAAGTAAAAAAGTAAGAGGTTGATGGAAAGCCCATGAAACCCATAGATGAAGGATAAGGTAACTGGGCTTGGGAAGCTCAAAGGAGTTAGTAAAAGCTCATGGGAGTGCAGAATTGGAAAATGGATCAAGGATGCCCAAGAGAAAAGAAATGAGACAAAGGAGCCCACAAGCAATGTAATGGGTCAAGAAAGCCCAAAGTAACATGAGTATGAATCCAATGACCATACTGGGTCATTATAGCCAATTGAGAGAGAAATATGCAGTAGGCCTAAAAAAGGCCCGGCAAGTTGGGATCAAATAACACTACAGCAGGAATAGCAAAGTAGCATGGCAAGAATGGTAACAAGAATAAGGAAGGAGCAAAAGAGTAGGCTAAAGAAAGAAAAGCCCACAATTAAAAAAGGCTCAGCCCTTGAGAGAAGCAAGCCGTAAGGAATGAGAAATCAGAAAACAGTCCATGTCATAAGAGGTCAAGGATGAGCGGCAGAATGTACAAATGAGCCTCCAAACCACAGCAAATGCATGAGCAGCGAACAAGCTTTGGACATACACAGAATTGGAGCATGCGCAAGGCCCAGACACCACCAACCTGTACCCAGCCAATACAAGAGTGGTAGGTCATGAGTCAGAGGTAAGAAGGGGTATAGTCTAGCGATGGGGAGAATGGAAAACCTATTATGAGATTCCTACTCAGATTCTTTTGAGAGTAATGTCCTGCTGTGATGACTTACCACTCAAAAGAAGTAAGGATGAGTTGGAACTACTAGATGCATGCCATAAGGGATAGAGAGAGAACACCCACACTATGGTAGATAAGAATGTCATGGTGAGCAAGCAAACAAAATAATTGTCTTTGTCTAGTGATAAGGAGTAGCGCAGCCAGTACAAGTAAGTGGTGGTGGCTGGACAACTGACAAACCAATGGTGGTCGACAAGGACACCCAGACCAGAAAAAAGTAGTTAAGCGCTAAAATGGTAAAAGCCAGTCACAGTAGGCAGTATATAAAAGACCCTTGTCGTGCATAGTATCATCATAACGGCAATAGTAACCGTTGAGAGAAAATCATAACATCACTACATGGGTAAGCACTGAGAAAGAAAGAAAAGAAGAGAGAAAGAATCAAAAATAACAAAAACAAAGAAGAAATAGAGAATCAGGAGGAAAAAACAGAGTGTAAAATAGTAGGCATGCACCAATAGACTAATCTCTTCTCTCCCTCTAAAAGCCTAGTCTCTGTTAAGGATAAAAGATTTATTTCGGCACGAGCCATTCAGGCCCGTTCCCTCAAAGTGGATAATTTATGCAGCAGATGAGGTTATCCACGTTGAAGGAGTGGTCCCCTCCTTGGCCTTAGTCCTGTAACCCAATTGAACGCAGCAGACTAACCTTTTTCCTTTTGATTTCGCCGTTTATCAAGATTATTTCCTTTCTCGCCTTTGTAATCTCACTTATAACGTGTCTTTTATACCGTTCTTTTCCTACTTTGCTTAAGGATTCCTCATTTATTATGTTTAACTGGAAGCATATTGCCTTTATTGTCGTATTGTATGTGTCTGCGGTAACCCTCTTGTAATAGCTTCGTCTGCCATGGGTATGTGACCAAAATTTCAGTAAACGAGGCATAGCTCGTGCACAGGCTAGACCAAGGTGAATTGCAATTGGACCGGTCCCAACTCTCTTATCCAGAACACTTGGGCCTCAGTACAGCAGGAGGCAGTCCAGTCCAAAATCACAAAAGGCCCACCACACACCCCACCCAACATCTTAGCTTCTATTTTTACATACAACTCATTAAAATAATATAAACTACTCCCATCAAATAATAATAATATAATATAAACAAGAGGCAAAGAAATGAGAAAAGAGAGAGAAAGAAAGGGAGAGTGAATATTTTTTATTAAAGGAAGAGAGAGAAAATTACTATAGAAAATAAAATATTATATCTAATTCTTAGCAACTAGCTACAGTAGGCTGTATATATACAACCTTACTGTGTTGGTATAATATTTTAAGTATAGCAACTAGGATATTGCATGCTTTTAAGGAATTGGGTTGTAAGATAGCAATTGGAGGGTGTTTATACCCCCCAATGCTAATGCTCTTACTGTTCATGGGGTTGTAAATAAAAAAAAAATATTTTTTAATCTCTCACTTTCTCTCTCTCTTCCTTTCACTCTCTCTCTCTCTCTCTCTTTTGATAATCAGTTTTTTATATTATTTTATGGTGTAGTTTATATTATTTTTAATAAGTTGTATGTAAAAATAGAAACTAAGATGTTGGATAAGTTAAACAAAATGAGATGGTTAAATAGATAAAGTAGGTTTTGAGGATGTAAAATTAATGTTTTTTACATCCCCAAATGCCAATGCTCTAATAGGAAAAATTGGCATTCTGAAATCTCAAATCCTCAAGGTGGAATGGGTTTTAAACTCTTGAAGGAATTTAATTAGGCTTTATTAACAAAGCAAGGATGGAAACTCCAATAGTCCAATCTAATCCTAATTCCCTTGCCTATCATGTTCTTAAGCCAAAATTTTTATAGATTGTAATTTTGTGGATTCTAACTCTTGGGAGAAAGCCATCCTACACATGGAGGATGATTATGAAAACAAAGCATATTGTAAGACGGAGAGTAGAGAATGGTAATCAAATCTAGATATGGTCAGCCAAATGGCTTCCAACCCCAACAACGTTTAAGGTAACTTCGCCTCAGAACACACTTGGTGATCTCAAGCTTTGGTTAGTGATTTAATTGACAGTAGTTTGGGTGTTTGGAAAGTTGATTTAGTTCGGCAAATTTTTTTTATTGATACTATATTGGGTTTTCCTCTTAGCTATTTGCTTCCTGATGATTCTTTAATATGGAACTCAATTGCAAATGATATACTTTTTTCGATCAGAAGTGCGCCTATAAGTTAGCCATGGATTTTAGAACTGTGTCTGGCAGTAGCTCCTCTAACAATGAAGACCTCAACTCAAGAAGCTTTGGAGTCCACAAATTCCTAACAAAGTGAAAAACTTTGCTTAGACTAATCAGAACTAATAGGGGAATTTTTGACAAAAGAAAAGTTGATGTGCAAACTAGTGCAAACGAGCTCTAAGAGACCGTCGGTTTTGTAAGTAGGTGACAGAGGTCCCAGAAAGACTAGGATAGAGGTAACGTACCTCCATCTAGCCGACGGTGCTTTCAATAAACCATGCCACCACGGAAGCCGATGGGTACATCTCCCTCAACCGATAGGAAAACCTGAAGCCGACGAGTGACCATAAGACCAATGGGGTGGAGAAGCTGATGGGTCCCACGTAGCCTTGCTTGGTCCTCATGAATATTCATGTATGGAAATATCTTTCACATCACGCACAAAGACCTTATCACGCTCACATATCCTCCCCATATGGAAAGACACCCTAAAATCACGGAAACCCTAATATCAAATCTCCCTTATAAGGAAAGATCCCTATTTTTGAGGGATCTTCATTCACTACTCACCACTATATAAGCATCAAACCTCCTCTTTCCTTAGGTATGCAAAAAATCCCTAACTCTCTCATTATAAAGTTCTTAGAGATTTCTCATTCACTAACTTGACCTTTGGAGGGTTCTTGGCCGGTATCACACCGGTGCCTTCTGTTTGGTCCTTGTGTTTTCACTCCACAGGTATTCATTATCTTGACTTGAGGCCTACAACTTATTGACAATTTCAGCACATCATCAAGAACGAAAAAAGACATGTTGGTACTACAAAAATTGAGGTTACAATTGTGTAGTGATGTGCACAACATTTGTGATTTTCAAATGCAAAATGAAGGCTCTAGTCCAGCAAAACCCATGGCTAGTCATGGTTGGATTCCACCTCTTACAAAGTAAACATTGATGGTGTTGTTTTCTCCACTTAACAATCAGCTGGAATTGGGGTCAATCGTTTGTGGTTGTCATGGATTGGTACTTGCTGCTATTTGTCACAATCGCTTGGGGCTTTGGAGATTATCTGGTAGTTTCAAATGTAGTGGTTGGAATATGAATGTCTCCTCTTCCATCTTCTATAGCTTCGATTGTTTTTGGTATTTCTTCCCTTTCTCATGATTTTCATAGTTTTTAAGTCTCACATACAAGAAGGAACGGTAACCAATCGGGTTACTTATTAGCAAAACATGCTCAAAGACTTGGAAAGAGGAGAGTCCATTTTTTATAGAATATGTTCTCTCAAATGATGCGATTTCTTTTAAGTTATTTCAATGAAAGTTCATTATTTCCTATTAAAAAAACTTGTTTGGAACTATTTTTTCTAACTCATTAAAATAAGTCACATTCTCATTAAAAAGAGTTATGTGACTAAAAATACACGTGAAGGTTGGAAAAATATAGCTTTAAACTTAATTTCTTACATCTTGCCGCTGATCTTTATAACATATGCTTATGAAGTTATGATATAATTGTTAATTTGTAGATGTATTTATTTGTTTCTCTTGAATTACTTTCTAAGTAAAATTGCAACATAGAGCAAACATTAGAGACCAAAATAGTAATTAACGCTTTTATTCCAAAATATACTTTTTTTTCCCCTAAAATATTGTTTGTCTTTAAAGTTTACATAAATTAATTTTTTGTTCCAAAATTTTAAAAAGTTCATTTTCATTCCTAAAATTTTTAAAGAACCTTTTCCCAATTGTTTAAGGATGAAAATAAGGACAAAAAAAATGAAGTATTTTTAATAGTTTAGGGATGAAAAAAATATTTGTTAAAGTTAAAAGACAAAAGCACATGTTCAATTTATAGTTTTAGGATGAAAATGAACTTTTTAAAATTTATGGTCCAAAAATGAAATTCTTGCAAAACTTTTGGGAATGAAACACTATTTTAGCTTTTTTTTTAAAAAAAAATTTATTTTATATATATATATATATTTATAAAATACGGTAAAAAAATTTAAGCTGAATTATACTATCTTTAAGCAAGAATGTTAAAAGAAGTTTACACTTTTAGGCTAAAATATTGTTTTCATCCCTAAAGTTCGCATTAATTTCATTTTTGTCCCTAAACTATAAATAATAAAATATAAAAATAAAAATCAGTTTTCATTCCCAAACTTTATAAAGAGTTGTTGTTGTTGTTGTTGTTTTTTTTTTTTTTTTTTAAGTTTAGGGTGAAATTAGGTATAAATTTTTTTTTTTTGAATTGTTTAAAAAAGAAGAATATCTTGTTTATTAGGAATATTTTTTTTAACATATATATATATATATATATATAACTTGTTATGTCATATAATGATATGAGATTAAAAATGGACATTATTTGATTTCAAGTTAATAATTTGATATGGTATAACTTTATGTAATGAAGACTTAACCGAACGAACACTCGAACGGATTAATAACTATGCAATTTTTTAAAATCACACTAGTTTGTTGAATGAACAACTTGGTTTTTTACCAGTTTGGTCATTAAGATGTCATGATTCTCTTTAGATTGTAAAAATTTGCTCGATCACAATTTGGCTAACTGCAACTTGATTCTTTTTGGTCGCCTGAATCTTCAACTTGATCACAACCTACACTCCCACAAGTTGATCAAGGTGAGTATTCAATACAATACAGAGAAGTACATCTCTCACATCTCCTTGAGCATGCCTTGTTGCCATAAATTGAAATCACCAAGCTTAGCTTCTAGTATTCTACCAGCTCAACATATGAGTTGTCCAGAACATGTCTTTGATACCAATTGTTACGAGCACAAATTTTTGTTGTTGGTTACTTTTTTGATGAAAACACGACCTTCAAGTTTGATCGAATGGGCCTTTTCAAGATAATTCAAACCTCCAAAGCCGAACTTTTTTTAACAAGAATATTTCTCAGCCTATTTTATTATTTATATCAAGCAATATACATAGATAGCTTTATAAGAAAAACATAACTTAACATTCAAATTCAAAAGGAACCCAATCTTTATCTACTGCTAGTACAAAAGATTAACAGTTTATCCCAACTTTAACCATTTATTCAACTCTTAGTGTGCATTTGAATGTGAATTAAAATTATAAATTATTTCACTATTTAACTTATTTTTGTTACTATTCATGGGTTCTCCTATACTATTTCAACTAACTTTTACTTTTATCTACAGGACTTTCAGCAATATATTTTCAGTTTCAACAAAATAAGCGATATCTAAATAGACTCTTAATAACAAAAATACAATTTTAAATGATAAAAGGACATAGATAAGAGGCATGTAACATCTTATTAATCTAAATAATTCAACTCATTGGATAAATTAGATGTAAGGGCCTTCCAACATAAAGTTTGGCAATTCGCTATTGTAAAATAGTTAGGCTAACAAAATTTGATATACTGAAAATGGACTCACAAGAGGACTCCTTCAGCATTATTAAGGGCTTTCTTTACAACCTTAAATTTTTCAGAGATGGCTTTATTGGATTTCAGAACATACTGCTTGATGAAAAACTCAATGCCATGTCTAAGACTTTCAAGCTCTGGGGTGATGGCCACACGTGTAAAAATGTTCCATATAAGCTTATCAGGATACTCAAAAAGGGCCTCGAATAGCATCCTGAAATGCATAATCCTTTTTGGGGTGAGCTGCTTCATGTTACCTAGTTCTATAGTCTTCAAAACTGCAAGGGAGAGAGTGAAAGAGGCAACCATCTCAGCTACAAATTTTGCAAGGTGCATTGACCTAATAAGCGGCATTGACTCGAGCTCTTTGAAGTGATCCCAAATACAAAACTGAGAAATTATAGCAATTCAAAGATTAAAAATTAAAAGTAATAGCATAAAAGACAAGACTCATAAGGCACTTTCGAAATAATAGAGAAACGAAATTAACACCCCCACCCAAAAAAAAAAAAAAAAGATGCCACTTTTGAAAGAGTTTATAATGAAACAAAGTTCATGGCATGTAAATGATGAGAATGCAACCTTGTACCTCAGAAAAAATTGAAGTTATAATCCTAATAGCATCCATAAAAAAAAACTTTTTCAGCTTCTTATAGGGCATAATCTGGCATTCAGAAGTAGCCAATTGAATTGCACGGTTAATGATTTTTTACTCATTGGTGAGTAATACAATATATTTGATGGTGTTTTGAATTGTTAGAAGTATGCGGTTAAATGATTAAATTTATCATATCCCAATAGCTCAAGCTTCTGGGATAATCAGTAATTTAACATGAGTAATACAAGTTAAAAAGGAAGAAATAAGGTACAATCAAATATAACAGTACATTTATTTTTCTAATGATTTTGTATTGCCATGTATTTTCTTCTCTTTCAATTCATAGAATCTAATTGAAGGTGTATTAAAATAATTTTTATAACTCCCTCAATCTGATTCAAGTGGAGATATACGCCAAGAGTATCTAGATGCGCTAAACATTTATCCAAAAAGTTTTTGAGCTAAAAGCTGCATTATATTGCAGGAAAAAAAAATTCATAATTGTGGATTATCTAACAAATCACATCAACAAAGGAAAAACTAGATTAGAATTATATTAGCTAGGAAAACAGTCAAAGGGTCAAAATCACATCAGCTCAGGTTTAATATGAAAAATAACCACATAAGCCCATGCTAGATAATGGTAAATCAAGCTGATAAATTTTATTATCTATTACCATTAGAAAGTTTTAACAGCTTATCTGACAAATGAGTATAGACTTCATCCCGAGGCCAATGCAATAGAACTATTAGTTAAAAATAATGCAGGCATTCTATGTCTTTAAACAATTCAAATCACTTGCTTCTAAGATTCTAAGAACCCAAAATAACTTGCATATGCTACAACCCCAACCCTGAAAATTCTACACTACCCCAACATCTTCTACAACTACACAGAAGCTAGTTTATTATTTGTGAGTTGTGACACACAAAGGCCATCAATCTCCAGTTCAAACAAAGTGGTGACTCTCAAACTCACACCAGCAAGGTTGATAACATAACCAGGGAAAGGCTCTTATGAAACCGCAGATGGGTGCAAGAAATTGGATTTATCATATAAAATGATTGAATTGAAAAACTATGTTAATGTGCAGAAGACACAAGAACTGTAACACAACAGCCTACAAATTAGGCAAAGGGGTCCAATAAATGGACTATGCAAATTTCACAAAGCTGATATAACTGTAACATGCTGAATGAATATCTAAGGTATATATCCTATGAATTTAAACAATAAATTATTTGTCAAAATTTAAACCACAAGTTTTTGTCATGCTTTCCCTTAAATTTTATTCTAGAGACAGCCTACAATCGAGAGAAAGGTATATACCTTTTTTTTTTTTTTGATAAGTAATAAAATTATATAAATCATAAAAAAAGAGTCACCCAAGTATACAGGAAGTATACTGGGGTAAAGGTATATACCTGTAAAGTGAACTTGTGGTTTTTGTCATGCCTACACAACTTCGAAGCCAGAACAGTGTAATACTTATTAAATGTTTTCTCCTCCTGTAAACAGCAATAAACAAGAACGCGCATGATCTCTCTGTCCTGTAAAAAAATTGAAAATTAATTATCAGAAAAGGAGAGAAGACATCAGCAAAAATAAAAGTACACACACACACACACAAAAAAAGAAAAAAAAAAGGCACCCGCCTGCTGCCAATGAACTCTAGCTCAAACGGCACCTCCTCCCCTTATAAGAGCAAGGTGGAGGGTGGGGTTGTGGATTCAAGACCCACTAGGTGCAATTTAACTTACCAATCAAAATGGATTAGAAAAAAAAAATAAAAAAAGGGGGGGGGGGGGGGGGAGAAGAAGGGTGAAGAACACCCACCAGCTTTCCTTGTAGATCCAAACTCAGAAGCTTCTCAAATGCATCAATGTAGTCCTCCCCACTCATTATTATACAAAAGATTTGCCTTCGGACCTCTGTATTCATCCGCTGTGCAGCAGCTAGCTGCAGCATTTTCTGGGCTTCAAGAACCTCCTTGTCAATTGTGCTAGCAATCTCTGCAACATTGTCCATTGTGGAAGCCATGTCCCCAGACAACCACCATTGGCCCTTCTTCTCAGGATCAAGAAGCTTGCTCCATTTGAGCCCTCTAATTAAAATGCCTTCTACTCTTAACTGAAAAAAATCAAGAAACATACAATATTACACACACATGCACAAAAAAGGATAATAAAAGTCATGTGAATAATTAAAAGTGAACTTCAATTCCGGTCTAAAAACACCATATCACAATAAAAAGGTTACCATAACTTCCCCAGACTTGAGTTTTCATGAGCTATTTCACTATTTCAGGTCATCCTGGTATGCATAATAGTCTAAATGGCTAATGAAAGATAGAAGGTTCTCTAAAGTCATACACTAGTCAAACTTACCCTTTATGTCCTTTTGCTCCATTAAGCCAAAAAGTTTGTCAACTCTGACCAAAGAATGTGAAGAAGTATGGGAGAGTCTTTACTCATATACAATAATGCATTGCATTGAGTTGGTTTTGTTAGAATAATGGTTATACATTTTTTTATAAGTAATAAAATTTATTAATAAAAACAGGTCATGCTCACAATGATGAGAACTCCACAACATAAAAGAAGTACAAAAATTATGCAAAAAAGAAGAATTGATTCTGTAAACTCTATAAGATTGTTGCTATTTGTAAGACCCCACACAATGGTTAAGCCATTCAGTGTTTAAATTCACTATTTCTTAACAGTTTAAGCTTTTGGGACGAGTGGTAATTTATATTTTATCATGCTATTAGAGTAGGCTGTCTTGAGTTGAAACCCAATCTCCACTCTACCTAAAAGATAAAAAAAATAAAATTTTAGAGTGGTAAGACCACTAGGAGTCTTGACACTTCTAGTACAAGAGTATTAATGTATATTTATGCTCAATGTATTCAAAGTAGATGGAGTCGATGAATCAAAATATTAGTGTTTTGAGCATTGAGACATGCTGGCCTATGTGTGTTTCTTTTCTTCCTTTCTCTTCTCTCTTTTCTTCTCCTCTTTCTTGTGGTCTTTTCATGGGTATTGTTCATACAACCCCTAAACACCATGAATTTTTTTTTTTTCCCCTTCATCCTTAAAACCTCAAATCAAGCCCTTTCTTTTTCCTATCAAAAGATTCAAAACCCTATAACCTCACATACTTTCTTATACCAAATAGCTATCAAATAACTCATCAAACCATCTTTTAATTCCTAACACAACCCCATAACCCTTCAGCAATTCTAAACCCTGGATCACAAATTCTCCTAAATCCTGACAAATCACAACCACATGTATACAAATCCCCAAGTATCTCACCAAGAAGAGTCAAAGGAGTCATGGACCCCATCATGAGAACCCAAAATACTATCCATTCCATTACTTCTCATGTTTCTGATAGACTATAGAAGCAAAATACCAAAAAAACAGGGATTTTATAAAATCAGAAAGTCCTAGCTAAAGCTCTCTTATTATTCAGTGAGAACCGAAATACACACAAACAAAATCTAAAAAAGAGAGAAAAAAATGGTTGATTACACACATACCAACCCACAACCTTACCCTCCATCTCTCTCTCTCTCTCTCTCTCTCTCTAATTTAACAAGTAAAAATTTATTACACTTCTAGAAAGAGCACAAGTACATAAGTTGTGTACTCAAGGGATGCTATAAAACAAAAATTGCAACAGTCAAGAAACTCAAGCATATTAGAGAGAATGAATGAACACACTTAAAGCAACCATCCAATCATACAAGGGATGTGTAAGAAAGATCATCTTCAGATCCATCGTAGCTTATTCAATTCCTTCAAATCACCAGCTATTCCGTTCTCTCCATACAATCCACTTTATGCCCAAAGGAATCACATTCGGAGCTTAGCTAATTGCCCCTTCCAACAGGCCAACAAATCAATTACCTAATTAGGCATAACCCACTGCACCTGAAATAAGCATAACACTAGAGACCATAATTCTCTGCAGTATCAAAATATAGAAGTAAATGATCAATTGTCCCTCCATCCTTTATTGCACATGCATCACCATTCCACAATTATGTTTGTTCTTTGTAAAGTCTTGTAACTTACAATGAGAAGAAGTGCTATTTGACCTAGAGATCATTGATCACCTCCACCCAAAAACAAAGGAAAAAAAGAAAAAGAAAAGGAGGAGTCATTTACTAGGAAGCACTTGCTCAAATTTGGGTGCGGGTGCGGGTGCCGGTGTGGTTGCAGTACAGCAACACGGCAATTTAAAAAAAAAATAGAATACGGGTGCGGCAGAATACGTTTATTAATTAATTATTAAATATAATTTTATATATATTGCTAAGCATATTTTTTTTTTCATATAATGGTAAACATATATCAATTTAAGCGCAATACTAGATAATGTGAATATATAACCATTACATGATGTTCAAAAATTAGAATACAAGATCGAAAGTTTGAAACTTAAAATAAATAAAAGATAAGCGTTCAAGACAATCAAACAAAAGCAACATCAGTGAGGCAAAGAAAAGGAGAGATCAAGACAGAGGTTTGAGATTTTAGGAAGAGCTGGGAGAGTGAGCCGTGGGTCAGAGAGAGAGGAGATTACGAGAGAGCTGTGAGATAGTAGGGTTTTTTCTTTTAAATTCTGCCTACAAAACCAAGTGTTCCATGTATAATTAAAGTTTTTTTTATTTAATTTAATAAGCTTCCCTGATTTCAGCCCATATCGGGCCATGTTTCGGGCTGTGTTGAAAAAAAAAAAAAAAAAAATTGTTAGGGGATGCGTGCAGCCGCGTCCAGGCTGCATGGCACATCCTCAAAGAGTCCAACGTGGGTGCGCCGACCAAAATGAATCACCCGTGCTTCCCAAGTCTTTTTTTTTTTGATACGTAAGAAGAGAATATTATTAATTAAAGATAAGGAAGAGAAACACAAAGAGTTCACGGTAGTGAAAAAAGGAAAAGAAAAAAAAAAAAAAAAGGAACAAAAAGACAGGAGCAGCCCCTAATCTATTCTAATAGATGAAAGGAAGTCCAAAAGGGCAGAACAATCCGAATAACCCCAACAACGAGACCAATCAAAGAGGGTCTGCAGGCTATACTCTAATAACTGAACCACAATTTTCCCCTCATCCTCAAAAGTCCGTTGATTTCGTTCAGTCCAAATAGTCCACATTAAACAACCTGGAACCAAATCCCAAATATCAGAGCTATGCTTCCCAAGCCAATGACACCAGCAAAATAATAAGTCCACAATTGAACCTGGCATGACCCATTCAATCCCAAACAACCGAAGCATATACATCCACAAAGAATGAGTTATCGGACAAAAAAGTAAAAGGTGATCCACAGATTCCGCGTTGCTACAGCACAAACAACAATGATTCACCAAAGGGCGACCACGAAGCATAAGATTATCCAAAGTTAGAATCTAACCATGGGCTGCTGTCCACATAAAGAAAGCCACCCTTTTAGGAACCTTAACTTTCCAAATTCCCTTCCAAGGGAAAGTGGAAGGAGTTGCATTTCGAATCTTATGATAAAAGGACCGAGTATCAAACTTCCCACTGCCATTAAGATCCCAACAAAGTCTGTCACACCCTCCACCCCTAGGAATTTGGGTTTGGATGAAATGAAGAAAGGAGTAGGAAGCCGCCAACTCCCAATCATTGAATTCCCTCTGAAATCTTAAACTCCACACTCTGTCATTATCATCCACTAAAGGGTTTAACACCTTAGAAGTACAAGCCTCCTCATTAGTTGAACACAAAAATAATTGAGGACAAAGAAATTTGAGAGAAACATCCTCAGTCCACTTATCATGCCAAAAAAGAATACGAAAACCATCCCCTACCACAAAAAAGAAATGCTTAGCGAAAGTATCCCACCCTTCACTAATACTCCGCCATAACCCACAGCCATGAGCCCTACTACAAGCTCTAGTGCACCAAGTCATTTACCAAGTACTATGACTTTGACAACAAAACAAGGTTTTAAAAACCTAATTGCCAAAAGAACTAGAAAGAACATGGCTTCAAGGTTTTAAGGCCAGATTAGGGTTCAACCGAAGTTCAAACCGTGATAACGTGACGTATATTTTAGTAATAAATTAATATGAAAATAAATAAGTTAAATGTTCAAAATTCAGCAATCTTAACTAAAATAATATTTAATAAAGAGGTTTAAATTATATCTTAATTAAAGACAAGATGATATTTTCATAATTTATTACAAAGATTAAATATATATTCTCTTATTATTAAAATATTTTAAAATATTTGCACAACATGATAATACAAAATACTAATATAATTATACAAAATAAGACTGAAAAGAATAGTAAAAGTCATGACTCATGTCTCCCCCACAACCCCCCCCCCCCCTTTTACCTCTCAGTTAACTTTCCCAAAGAAACATATCATAACAAATACCCTAATCTCTCTTTCACTGAGTCACTCTGTGTCTCTCCCCTCTCAAAAATCTCTCTTCCCCAAACAAACAAATCACTGAGATCCCAGAAAGCACAAACATGGCATTTGGATTGCCAAGCTCGTGTCCGACACAGCTGCACGCATGTCCCAGCCCTTTTTTTTTTTTCTTGAAAAAAATGAGGGACGTGGCTGGATGCGACACGGTCTCGGCCAAAAAAAAACAAATGAAAACCTGAAACACACCTCTCACGCCGATTGATCTCCTCCCTCCCTCTTCTCTCATGATCTCCTCCCTTGTCTTCTTCCTCCTCTCAGGTGATCTCCTCCCTCTTCTTCCTCCTCTCATTCGATCTCTTCTTCTCACTCAGTTCAAATCTGTTTTCCTCAAGGATTTCCCCTTTTGCCCTTTTCACTTGGTTTGTCCACGTGTGTGTTTATCTTTATTTTGCATTTATCTTCTCCACCAACCCACACGTGAATAGCTTCTTTTTAAATTTGTCTTTTATGAGTTAAAATCCCATCAAGCCAAGTAATTATATCCTTTTACAATTATTATTTTCATTACTTAGCTAGATAATAGACGTGCGCGCGCGCACACACACTTATGGGTTTAAAATAATTTTTAACAATTATTTTAAAACAAAAAATATTTTTGTTATAAAACAAATTTTGTAAGCTTTGAAATTTATATATAAATATATATATATGTATACATATACATATATAATTAATTAATTAATAAATGTATCCCCGCCATACCTATGTCCTAGTTTTTCAAAAATTGCCATGTCACCATACGGTATCCATGCAAGTGCTTCCTAGCTGAGATCAGCCCTTCTAACCAAAATTAAAAGATGAAATCTAGTACTGGTGGAGCTTCCAGCGACGAGCAAAAAATGGCTTAGGCTTCTGGCAACTACCAATGGAGATCAACTGCCATCCATTTTTAGTGAAATTACAGGGAAGAAAACTGGCAAACCTGTGCCCGGTTTAGAAAACCAAGCAGTTTGACTGCAGTTCAGACAGTTCACAGAAGGAAAAAAAAAAAAAAAAAGAGGAGATTTCTGGTTTTTTGGGTTTTAAAAAGGGGACTGGAGGCCAGTTCTCAGTTAACTTGATCCGACCAGCCAGTACAGTCAGATTTTTAAAACTAAAAAACAAACATACACGAGTCTTAAGTTTTCATGACTCCAAAATTAGTTCTGAAAGAAACCCAAATAAAATAACATTACTAGTGCAAAGAAACTTGATAGTAAGAGGCAACATTAACTACACAACCAAAAAAATTTACACTTTACTCACCTAAACTATTCCCCTTTTAAACTTACCCCCTAAACTATAAGAATGTACACTTACCCTCCTAAATTATACCCCCCTTTACACTTACCCTCCTAAACTATGAGAAAGCACACTTTACCCCTTAAACTATACTCCTTTTGCACTTACCCTAAACAATGAGAATGCACACTTACTTCCCTAAACTATAATCCATTGGATGGGGTGCAAAGTGTTACATTGTTAAAAGTTCAGGGGGTAAGTGTGCACTCTTATAGGTTAGGGCAAGTGTTATGCGGGTGATAGTTTAGGGAGTTTAAGTGTGCATTGTCGTAATTTAGGGTGGTTAAGTGTAAAAGGGGTATAGTTTAAGAGAGTAAAGTGTAATTTTCCCAATTATTAAAAAAAATATAAAAATAAAAACCATTCATACAGATATAGACACATTAACAGTGCAAAGAAACTTGAAGATAAGAGGCAAGATTAACTTTACAAAAAAGCCTCCCCAACCTTGCTCTTGTTAGTTGTAGACACTCCACAGTGACGCTAACCTAGTTACTGGTAACATCTCTTCCTATTGATATAATGAAATTCCAGCCAAATCAAACATACCAACCCCTTAAAAATCAACACCCCCCCCCCCCCAAAAAGAAAAAAATGATATATTTAATAGTTATAATGGGGAAGGGGGGATTTGAACCCGGACGTCTTTGCTCGAAACACCACGAGGTGCTAATTGAACTAAAAGGCTCTTGGCAAAATAAAATAAAACAAAGTGATAGAAAATTATAAAAAGAAAAAGACCATGTCACCATGATGAACAAAATGTTATAAGAATGAACAAATAAACTAGCAAGACCTTTTGCAGCCACTTCTTTATCCGTGTGTGATGAGCAGGATCCTCTTTAACCCTTTTCTTGTTGTTCTTGATGTCACAAATGGTTTCAAGCATAAATTCCATCTGCAAAAATTAATGAATTATATGCAAAAAGAAAAAGAAATAACAAAAAGAACCCTTTTCAAAATAAAACTTAAAGTTACATAAGGTTACCCTTTTGCTAAGTATATTTTCCTGGCCATCTCCAGAGGAGACCTTCAACTCATTGACCCTATTCTGAACATTGAGAATAAAATTTTTCATGGCAGCAGGATCATCAGCCCTTATTTTCATGCCACAGCCTATATAGTTAACCACGGTTCACATTAGATATGACTTGCCAGCACTATCATGATACTATAAAAAAGCTAGAACAGTAACATCAAGCCACTAATAAACTTAGAAAAATGAACTGGTTATGGAATATATTTAATACCGATACTAATACAGAAATGATATATATTGGTTTGATATGGAAGCTTTGGTGAAAAAGTGGATCTCCATTGATATTTAAAAGCTTAAAGTTGGAAGAATTCTGACAAGAATCTATAAAAGCCATAAAAACCACATATGCTAAAAACAAATACCAAATTTTAAAGAGGCTTACATTGTAAAGTTGTCAAGATGACAGAGACATCAATCTCTGTTAACCGCTTGCTCAACGTTAACAGAAAATCATATATCAAATCACTGGGAAGCATCATCAGAAGTATAGCTATTAGATAGAGCCATTATGTACAATGAGAGAATTAAAAGACACTAATTGAAACAGATGTCAGTGAACTGTGCAAAGAAATATACACTCATCAAGCAGCTACTGCTTTGTACAAAGATTGCTTGTATTATGGATTCACTGCATGGATACATCATGCCACATCATCTAAAAAAAATGGTTAATTAATGCAACCTAGGTATTATGGATTCACTGAGCATGACTTTTTCTTTTTCTTTTTTACATTACACACGCGCTTAGTGATTTTTGAATTCAGGGCCTCACCTTCCATCTATTCTTATGCGATAAGAAAGTTTCATATGAGGTAGAACTCCTTGGTTACATCATGCCACATCATCCTAAAGTGTAGTGCTACATTATAACAGAAAAGCAAAATAATTTCCAATTCCTTCCATTCTGTTTCAGTAAAATGAAGCAATTTCAGAATCACTGTCATGGAATACACAACCACGTCTTACCATAACCTAGTAATTTTAATGAATGTAAAGCAACTGATGTTCACATTATCATAAGAACATTGCACTTGCAAATGTTCATGGTTCATCCCTCCATTCTTGACAAAGCATGTATCTTGATATGTACTAGAAAGTTTTAATGAGCAGAAATTTGGCTGCCCAGAAAATTATTGTCTCATCCAGTAACCCACTTTAACTAGTGTATGATATATGCTTTTAGTTCTTGAAAAATTATTTTACTTCTCACTATAATATATTTCTACAAAGCGTCAAGGAAAACACAAGTTACCTACCTTGAGCAAACTCCAAAAATGTATAAATAGGAGAGCAAAAGAGTAATATTTCGCAAAGAAAGATTGTCTTCTTTGTGGTACTCATCCTGGGTACAAAAACAGATATTTCAGTACAGTTACTAAAATCTTAGCAAAGGCTTTTGCCACCTAAAGCCAAAAATTTCTCAAGTAATTAATCTTGAGAATCCAAACATAAAACCTGCTATAATAAAGATCTAATAAATTTCTGAGTATAAGGTGTACCTCAAAACATTTAGCAAGGGAAGCCATAAGCTTTGCACTAAATTCATTTCCAAATAAACATGCCATCCCAGCAACAAAAGCACCAAAAACAGCAGCATACCTACACAAAGAGCACGCAAGCAACTATTAAGACAATTATAAGAAGGAGAAACAATGGTACGGACCCAATTTTATATTTACCTATGGACTAATAGAATTTGATTAATAACCATAGTGAAAATATTTTCCATCCACATGACAATTGCAGCAAAATGGAATATGAAATTCCATCTTGTGTCATTAATTATACAAGTTTTGGATCAGAATATTCCACTGGGCCTTAAGAGAGAGACTTTTGATTTGCAAAGAGACCTTCATCCTGCAAAATTAATCGATGCATATGCAATCCAAGTCTTTCAACTAATGAAGCTCACAAGCTTCTCAAAAGAGACAATTATTAACTACAGTTTTGAAATATAATTTAGAGGCAACGGCATATAGACAATTACGAATAGAAACAGATTATCATTTTATCAACCAAAAAAAAAAACAGAAACATTTTTTTTTTATTATAAAAAGCTATTGCCAAATCAACAAAACAAAGAAAGAAATTTAAGAAAACCAAAAATAGCTGACACAGCTTAGCTAAGATATAATTGCAGGCCAAGAGCAGTTTAAACTTTTACATTCTGTTCATTTCAATTGAAAATATTCTCCTAACAATGTTTTCCACATTTTCTGGCCAATGGTGTGGTAGAAAATTTTGGTCCACAGAAAACACTTTCAAAAGCCAATGAAATAACTCCAAAGAGGCCGAAAATGATTTCCCTTTAAGCAAAGCGGAAAATATCTTGTCATTCCCTTGTGCCCTCACCCCTCTCCATTCCTTTGTGCTTCTGCCACCACCACCACAGCCCACACCACCACTACTGCCATGCCACTGCTACCATCACCTCTGGTAGCTTTTCCCAACTCTCAACATGAAAATCAAGAAGATAAATTGAAACTCTAAGCCCTCTGATGCAGTGCCATGGGGGCTCAATGTTGACTAGGTTTTCGTCATATGAGCCAATCTTGTAAGGGTAACATCAAACAGGTGAATGCAGTGAATAATGTGTTACCAATAGGTGATATCATACCAGTACCAAAGTTATCTAACAGCTAACAGGTAACATCACTATTTGAACCATTGTTGTTATGATAGCTTCAGAAGTCAAAGGGTTGCTTGCTTCGGAACATGGCTTTGGTCAAGTTGATCTTGTCTTGAAAATAAAATTGAATTTATGTAGAGGGATAATTTGTGTCTAATGAGTTGTGTTAGCATTGAAAGTTGTGTGTTTGATTATTTTTGAAGTTGAATTTGTGTTGAAAAGTGTCTACACAATAAATGGATTTTTTTTAATCAGTAAATAAGTAGTTCATTAGAAAGAAAATGGGACCAGGCCCAAGTACACAAGGAGTATACTCTTAAACACTAAACAGAAAAAGAAAAGATGAAAGAACATGCAAACCAAGATACAAACTATCCAGAAATGACAAAAGACCTGATGCAAAGGTAGAGGAGTGCAAAGCAGCATGATCCCATTCAAATAAATTGCCCACCATCTGTGACTTAAACTGAAGTACTGAGCGTTCTTCAAAATGCAAAAAATCCTCTCACTCCAAAAAGTCCACATCACACAAGACAGAATCGCACTCTGTATTTTCAACTAGTTCTTTTTAACAGGGAGACCAGCCCAACTTAGAAATAGGTTGGACACCCACCTAGGCATCACCCAATTCATGCCAAGAAGACAAAATGGTGAATCCCATAACACTCTAGCTACACTACAATGTAGAAATAGATGATCAACTGTCTACTCATCAGACTTACACATGCTACACCAGATGGGAATAACAAAACCTTGTTTCTGTAAGTTGTCAGTTGTTAATAGCCTGCCCTTCACTATTACCCACATAAAAATATATATATATATATATATATATATATATATCAGAGAAGATTTTACTCACCATACAATTCACCAAGGGAAAGACTGATCCCTCCTATCCTCAAAGTTCTATAATAAGTTCTAATTGTGAAATACTGAGCCTTACATAAAATCCAAGTCATCCAATCCTCTTGAAACCAATGTATCTTAACCAAGTACAAGTTCTTCAAAAAGGAATCCAAGGATTACAACTCCTAATCATACACTGCTCGAATGAAGGATGGATTCCAATGAAGCAATCAGGAGGGTTGTTGGTGTCATGCCTATATAGTTCTAGAAGTGAGGGTCTAGACCATGCCATTTGAATTGTTTATTAGGATCATTATCATTGCAGTTGAGCATAGCTCCCCTTTATCTAGCTTATGGTTGTGTGTGAATTCCATATTATCAACCTCTTTTTCTTGTTGTGCCTATAAATTTTCTAATTCAGTCTTCCTCCATCTTCCAACTTTTTTTTTTTGATAAGTAATCAAAGATTTATTGCATAAAAAGGACATCATGTTCACAATGGCGAACACTTTGTAACTGATACAAGCAACTCAATAAGAGATACGAACAGAAAGGAGAAAATCAGAAATGGAAATACATTATGTAAAACCCCAAATTCTAGCCTACTGAAATAAAGTCCCAACTAGTATAAGCTTCAAAAGTTTTGCAGTTCTCACAATATCTTCAAAAGTTCGATTATTCCATTCCCGCCAAATTAAACACATAAGACAAGCTAGAACCATATTCCAAATATTAGAAGAATGCTTCCCCAACCAATTCCAACAACCAAAAAGAAGGGAGGCTATTCTCTTTGGCATCACCCACTAGATCCCAAAAATCAAAAGAACTTCACTCCACAAAACATAAGCAAACTTACAATGGAGTAGAAGGTGATTTGCAGTTTCCTCATCACAGTGGTACATGCAACACTAATTAACTAGAGGCAGACGTCTTTGAACAAGATTATCAATGGTAAGAATACTACTCCTAGCTGTTGTCCATAAAAAGAAAGAAACCCTTTTAGGTACCTTTATACTCCAAATGCTCTTCCAAGGGAAAGAGATAGAAGAAGAACCATCCAGAACAGTCAAAAAGTTATGATAAGAATGAACATCAAAAACACCAGAACGATTCAACTTCCAAGTCAATGTATCATTTCCCTCGCCCCTTGGCATATTGGAGTAAAGATGCTCAAACAAAGAACATACTCCCTCTATCTCCTTGTCAAGAAAAGCTCGACGGAATTGTAAATTCCAACGCCTATTACCCCCTTCTAAAGTAGAAACAACCAAATCAAAAATCCAAGCTTCTTTAGACACAAAGTAAGCAAAAAGATTCGGATAGATATCCTTTAGAGGTACAGGCCCACTCCAAGGGTTGTATCAAAAACGAATACGATGGGCTTCCCCCACAATGTACTCCACCTATCTAAAGAAACTCTCATCTCCTACTCTAATATTCTTCCAAATTCCACAATCATGAGTCCCTCGAACATCCCTAGTACACCAGCCCCCAATACCCACTCCGTATTTGGTTGCTATAACCTGATGCCATAACCTGTGAACTTCCTTCCCAAAGTGCCATAACCACTTACCAAGCTCCATCTTCCACCTACACAACCTTCTTTCTCTCTCTCTCTCTAATTATTTGTTTATTACAATTTTGAGGGCTTGAAGACCTACTAAACCAGAGTAGTAAAATTTCAATTAAAGGTCAGGTGGAAAGAAAATTAACAAGGAGCACATTTGCATGCAAAGCAAAGCACTGTTGAATAGATTCATTCCCAACACAGATGAACAATTTTTAAGTAACAAAATAAAACAAATTAATTAATAAAATTTTGATTTTGAGTAAGTAAATAAAAAGAATCAAAAGAGAATAAATAAACCCTTAACTGTTCATTGCCACGAGGACCTCCAGAACAAGATGCCAAAACCTCCTCACTGAAAATTTGAGAAGCAGCACCACGAGTAATAGACTGCAGATGGTTGAAACAAGGTGAACACTATGATAAAAATTGACAAGATAATAATTCAATAGTAAGTTTCAAGGTGCTGAAATATTAAATAAGTGACGGTAAAGCAACTGCAGACTGTAACTTCCAATGACAGTTCTCAAGGATCAATTTTTTTTTATAAGTCAAGGGTAAAAAAATTGGACAAAATGATGTCAGAAATGTTTAAAATGTAAACCCTTTTGACCTAGATATCAGTATTCCAATTTTTGTTGGTTAAATTAGAACCCAGAGCTAACCCCACCTTGACTGTTTACCACCTATTCATAACAAATTAGTCTATTGTCATAAGAGTTGCAGTTCATATGATTTTCCTTTTGTTATTCCCATTTGCCATGGTCAGGGAATATACAGAACACATCATGGGGGAAAATTTAGACAGAATATATAAAATCAATAAGGTATATGAAGAATGGCATACATGAAGAATATTGGATATTTCCTTCGTTATTGATTCCACATTCGATTCAGATAACCTGTTCAGAAGACCTGGAACAAAGGTAAAGATCAGAAATTTAGAGAGAAAATAGAAACTGAGCTTAATAAACTTAGGAAGCATAGATTTCATACCACGTACACGTCTACGTGTTTGGATATGCTCTTCTGACTCATTTCCTGCACAGGCTCTCAAATGAGGAGCAATATATTTTCCATTGCCCTTCCCTGCAGGTGCATTAGCAGGAACTTCTTTGGCAGCACAAGACTGGACCGGCTTGGATGTAACAACAGCTGTCTCAACCACCATGTCAGCTTCTTGTTCTTGCTCCGACAACTTTCTTTTCTTATGCTTCTTCCTTGAAGAAGCCTCATCCTCATCAGGAACTTCTTCCAAAATGTGTACGTCACATGTTTCCACTGGTTCAGAAGAAGTTTGAATACTAGAGTGATCTGCTTGATTCAATGAAATGCTCTTATTCTTCTTCTTCTTCTGTTTCTTAGTTTCAGATCTCTTTCCGAAAAACTGTTGGAGTTCTTCTTCTTCCCCAGAAGAATCAAACAAGAAATTGATACCATCATCCTCTCCCCTTAATTTTCCACCATCCTTGACCTTGAGTTTCTTGGCAAGTTTCCTTTCCATTTCCAAGTCCTCTTCTGCTAATAAATGAGTAGAATTGTGCATGCCCATTTCAAGATACTCCTCAAACTTAGTCTTTTTTTTCAATATTCCTTTAGAACCCTTTTTTCTTTTCAGTAGCGGCTTATCCTCCTCAACTTCAACTTCCTTTGGCAGGATGTTAGAATTAGATTTCTCCTTCCCCAAACTCTGACTCCCACTCTCAGACTCAGAGTTTCCATTTGGTGCCAAAAATTCTTTCTTTTTTACATTCTTCTTAATCTTACCAGAAGATTTATTCACATTTTTGGACATTTTCTTAAGCTTTAGAGCTTTCTATAAGAACAAAAAATAAAAACAAAAAAAAATAAATAAATAAATAAATTTAATCTGAGTCCATAACTATAAAAACAAAACAATATATATAAAGATATAGTTTGACCTGATGTTGGAGGCGAGCTTCATGTATCTGAGCTTTCTTTTCCAACCGAGCTTCTTTGCGGATTTGTCGCCGTGATCTCTCTTCTGATTTGGTCACTGCAAAATAATTATTATTTATTTAATTTCCAAGTTCGAACGCATAAAGGATATTGGTCACTCCCTCCTAACACATAAAGAAAAAGCTTTCCAAAATTCAACAAACACAAGAAGAATCAAATACCATAGTAAACATGTCGGTACGTTACACACAAAAATACATTGATTTGAGAGTGTGATTGATTGAAATAATAAAAGATTGTCTCTAAAAAAGAAGAAGTTAAGATTACTAATGAAAAGAAAACAGAGAAAGGGCAAATCAATCATATCATAGTTACATACTGGATTGCAATGGGAGAGTCGAGTCGCGGCGGATCAGATTACAGAAAAGCCATCCAGGCTATTGTGGCGGAAGCATAAGAATACTGGAAAGGGTTGGCTTCAGGTTCTACTAATGAAGACCCAGCGCTGGACTGGACAACCCCAACGTAAGGTAAACTTTAATGAAAATCTGTTTGGAAACTTGAGTGCAGGAATAAGAGACTTACAGGGACTGCAATGCCAAGCTTGGGGCACACGGGTAGGGAGGCAATTGAGGTAGAAGCTCGTTCTGACAAAAAGGAGAGTAGAGACGGTGAATGAAACTCCAAGAAACGCGAGAGAGAGAGGTGGCCGGGTAACGAATTAATAAACCTAGAGGTTTAGGAGGGTTTAAAATTAGTATTTTATTTTTTATTTTTAAATCTGATAGTAAAACGACGTCGTTTTATAACTGATATTAAAATTAAATATCAACTACTAAAACGACGTCGTTTTAGTGCTTGATTATATATATATATATATATATATATATATATATATACATATTTTACAAATCTAACATTTATCTTTAGCCCACCCACAGCGCCATTTTCTTCTTCTTCTATTGCTGCTTTCGTGCCTTGTCTGTCTAAGTTTTCTTCTCTCTCTGCTGAAACATAAAAGTATATACACTGATATATGATACAGTATATGTTAAATTATATTGTGTGTGTATATATATATATATACAGTGCAAAATAGCCACCGCTCGCCGCACCGGCAGTCTTCGGTTTGCCCAGATCGCCGCCGACCACCGCGCCGGATACCTACGGTGGGTCTTTGCTCTACCTCTATTATTCTCGTTGCAAGGCTCCAGTTTTCTAAGGTCCGTATGTCTACTTCCAAGCCCTTTACATTTATTTTTGAATCGGCCCTTGCTTCGCTTCTGCTTCTGCATTTCATTTTGCCTCGTTTTCTTTCTTTATATTCTTCTTCTTCTTTTTTTCTTTTTTTTTTTTTTTTTTTTTTCTGGCTTTGGCCTTTGGGTTGGAGAAGCTGCGATTCTCGGGTTTTTTTTTTTTTTTTTTGTGTGTTGGGGCTTGGAATGGTTAATTTGGATATATCCAGACTCAAAGAAACTGGTTCCTATCTATCATATGAGCTTCTTTGTTCCAGACCCACTTCATCATTGTGTTTCATAGCTTCTTCCACTTCTGATATAGTGTTGTTTTTAGTTAATTCAGTTGTATTGTGCTGTTGTGTGCCTTCAATTTTGACTATTTAAGCCAATCGTTTTTTTTTTCCTTTGCTGTGTGGATATTTCAATTGTTACAACATGTGGGAGAGGGGATATTTGAATCCTTAATAAAGGAGACAAGGCAATGTCACTAAGTTACAAGGCTCTCTTGGCTATTCAAGCTAATGATTTCTTTTTTGATAATCATTTGTTACAACTTACAACGAGTGGGGAGGGGAAAATTGAACCCGGGTTCTCCTTATAAAGGAGATTAAGCAATGCCTCTGAGCTACAAAAGGCTCTTGGCTATTAAAGCTAATGATTTTGAGGAGATGAAGTTAGTGATCCCTACATCTTTGTATAATGAAAATGAAAAATGAAAAAAGCGGAAATATAAAGTAGTTGCCAAGGAAAATTTGTAGTTTTGGACATTTTAAATTTTTTTGGAAGATATTGCCATTATGCAAATAATCTTGGTGGTACTAATAACCTACCCTAAACTGATTACTTGGGGACAATGATCCTTTTTTTTATTTACTTTGAAAAAAAAAGGGCATTTTGGTCCAAAGGGGAATCATTCACAGAATTCTACACAACTACAGAAACACAATCACAGCTCTTTCCAACCTCTCTCCATCGTCTCCTCTCCTCTCACAACAATTGATCAATAGCCTTTTCTTCACTTCTTTCCCTCACAAAGCAATACTCATCTCTGTCGCTTTACTCGCCCGACTTCCATCGATTCATCCATCGCTCTCTGCTAAATCACAAACTCATGTCTCTACTCTCTCTCTCCAATGGGCAGAATTATTTTGTGCTGTCAAGTGTTTCTATATGTTTCTTTATTCTATGTGTCACTTATTCTCTCTCATAATTTCTAAATTTACACCCTCCTTTTCTGACTTCATTCCATCTCTCTTCCACACCAAACTCCATCCAAATGGAGCTCTTCTTAATCACCAAGTTCGTGCTCAACGTCACTGGTAATTACTACACTACACTGTCTCGTGTTTGAATTCTTCACAGTTTTTAGGTCTTATTTGGATACTACAATAGTGTAATTTTGTCCATACGATTTTTTTTTTCTTTTGAACAAATTACCCATCTACTAAAGAGAGAAATAAATCGTTGATGTATGAGCCTCATATTCCATTTGCACATGGCAGGAATATTTAGTAATATGCCGGAAATGTGGGGATTATTGCTTAGTGGGGAAATGGTGATACACTCATATTGGCTTATTGCTTCGTTGTGATGTTGCTTTGCGTTGTGGTGTGGTGTTTTTTTTTCTTCTAAGCTTGGAGTTCAGCCTATTATTTGGGTGGAGGGAATTGGTTTGGAAGCACTCTTCAGTAGTTTGGAATTTAGTGCCATCATGTTTGATGTGGTTCGTGTGGAAGGAGTGCAGTTCTTGCACATAGGGATATATTGAGAGATCCCTTGATCAATTCAAATCCCTATTGCTGTGTACCTTGTTTGAGTTTGGGGTTTTACTAATTCTACGTTTGTTTTTGAGTTTTACACTTCTGTTAGCTTTGCTTTGTAATCTTTTGAATTCTGTGGTCACCATCGTGAACGTGAATGCATTTTCTTTTCAATAAAACTATAATATATATATATATATATATAGGAGGGTGCAAAGGATATGTCAGATGTGTTTTTTTTTTTTTCTTTGGTCAGAGTCTGTCATGTTTGGTAGAGCATGCAGTTGTGCATTACCAAACTTGCTCCTTTTTTCCTTCTCTCTCTATCAACTGAGCACGTTAATTTTTCTAATCCATCATATTTGAGTGCCAGGAATATCACATGAATATGTACTTCTGTGAACTATTGCAATGTATTACAACAGCTTTCTCAATCCATTAAGCCTTATGTAAGGTTTCCCACCCCCCCCAAAAGGAAAAGGGTTTGTTTGGTAGGTATTCAAATGATTATCTTACTAGAATTGATGATACCTAAATAAAATAAATGGGTTAGAAGTTTAGTGTTGTAGAATTGATGTCTAATTCTTGTTTGCTTTGGATATTTCCAGTATTATGTCTATATCTAACTCTTGGCTTGCTTTGAATGTCAAGGGTATTGAGATCAATGAAGCATTGCCACCGAGTATAGAAGTGTCTGCAGAGTTGCACTCACTGTGTTTACTCTCTAGAAAGAGAGAATGACCCTTTGGTTAAGACAAAAGAGATCCAACCATACCCAGTTGCCTCGGAAGCTTGCCTCTTTGCTCACTGTTGCTTTTAAATCATCCAAACAATCAAATCTATCTTCAGAAACCAATAGTGAAATCAACAAGATTATCAGAATTATTAATGATCATCCATTTCCTGATCAACCACTTCAACCTACCCTTCTTCAGTACACACCTCCACCTATACTTTCCAACAACTTTGTGGAGAATGTTCTTGGACGCCTCTTTGCAGCCCACTCCAATGGTCTCAAAGCACTTGAATTCTTCAAATTTTACCTCCATCATTCACAGTTCTGTCCAAGTCCAGATGCTTTTGAAAAGACACTACACATCCTTACGCGGATGCGGTATTTTGATAAAGCTTGGGAACTGATGGAAGAAATCCATCAAAAACATCCTTCCTTGCTCACCCTTAAGTCTATGAGTATAATGTTGTCAAAAATTGCAAAGTTCCAATCTTTTGAAGATACCCTGGAGGCATTTCAAAAAATGGAGAATGATATATTTGCTGGGAGGAAGTTTGGTACCGATGAGTTCAATGTATTACTTCAAGCATACTGCACACAGAGGCAGATGAAGGAGGCACGCTCAGTGTTCCTAAAGATGCATTCTCGATTTCCACCTAACACCAAGACCATGAATATCTTGCTCTTGGGGTTCAAGGAGTCAGGCAATGTTACTGCAGTAGAACTGTTTTATCATGAAATGGTTCGAAGAGGTTTTAAGCCAAATAGAATAACTTATAATATCAGAATTGATGCTTATTGTAAGAAAGGTTGCTTTGGTGATGGTCTAAGACTTCTTGAAGAAATGGAACAGGTGAATTGCTTGCCAACGTTGGAAACAATTACTACTCTGATTCATGGAGCGGGAATTGTCCGAAATACAACCAAGGCACGGCAATTGTTTGATGAAATTCCTTTGAGAAACCTACACCCTGATACTGGGGTTTATAATGCTTTGTTGAGCTCACTTGTTAGATCAAAAGATCTGAATTCTGCAGTTGCTCTGTTGGATGAAATGGAGGAGAAACGTATAAAGTATGACAGTATGACCTATCATATCATGTTCTTAGGATCAATGAGGTCAAATGACATTGAGGGTGTTTGTGAGCTATACCACAAGATGGTTGAGAGAAATTTTGTGCCCCAAACACGAACAGTAGTGATGTTAATGAAAATTTTCTGTGAAAATAGTCGGGTTGATTTGGGTTTGAATTTATGGAATTACCTTGTGGAAAAAGGATATTGTCCTCATGGGCATGCATTGGATCTGCTGGTGACAGGATTGTGCTCTCGGGGGAGGGTGCAAGAAGCATTTGACTGCTCCAAACAAGTATTGGAGAGGGGGAGGCATATAAGTGAAGCAGTATTTCGGATGTTGGAAAGATTTTTGTTGCAGACAGGTGAGGTAAACAAGTTGAGTAAACTTCAGAGGATGATGGAAAAACTACATGATATTTTGCCCCCATCAATAGGGCATGCTGTAGGTATCACTGCTTCCACAGATATACATTAATAAATATGGTTATGCCCTATTATACTTATCATGATTCATCAAAATTTGTTTTAATTCATGGATGAATAACTTTTTTCTTGCTTTCTTCTCAATAATGTGTTTTTAGATACTGTAAAGTATTTACATATATGCCTAATATATTCTTAGTTAGAATTATCTTGCCACCTCCTTGAAGAAATCATTAGATCAAATTATGTTGTTCCCTGCCTTAGGAGTGCTCAGGCAGTCGATAGATCAAATTTATGGAGTCTGTACATCTTATGCAAGAGATTAAAGCTCTTGAAAGTCATATCAGAGGAGTTTAATCAGTCAAACTTTGGAGGGAATTCATAGAAATTTAGGTGCTGGAGAGGCTTTTTTGAATTGTAAAGCTGGGATCAATTGGCTAAGGTTAGGGGACCATAAGCTTTTTTTCATAGGATGGTGAAAGTCACTAGGAATTCAATCAAATGCCTCTTTGACGACCAAGGGAATCAAATTGAGGATATGCAAGAAATCTGCAATCTAGATATCTGTATCTTTTAGAAAGTGCTTGGTACTGCCTTACTAGTTTTGTTAACTCTATTGCCGTTGCTCAGAGTATGCAGTATGAGATTCCAATATGGAACAAAGAATCACTGATGCAGAGATTAAGCATGCTGTGTTCTCATTAAATGGAGACAAATCTCTTGTACCCAATTGATATGCAGCTCATTTTTTCAAATAGGCTTGGCATATTGTACAGAGAGATGTGCTTGCTGCCATTCATTAGTTTTTTCTCTTCATCTAAGCTTCTTGGGGAGGTAAAAGCTACTTTAATTACTTTTGAGTTCTTGAGATCCCTGAGCCCTCTAATATGACAGAATGTAGACCAATTTCTTGTTGGAATACAATATACATATGCATTACAAATATATTAGTCAATAAATTGAAGAGTTGTCTTGATAAATTGATATTTTTCACACAAACTGCCTTGATACCTGGGAGGAGAATTGCTGAGAATGTCCTAGCTCAGGAATTAGTGAGGAATTATAATAAAGAACCTTGGTCAATGTGCTATTAAAGTAGGGAAGGCCTATGACGTAGTAAATTGGAAGTTTCTTCCCAAAACTCTGACTAAAGTTGGCATCCCACAAAATTTTTTGAATGGATTGAGGCTTGCATTACCTCTCCCCATTTTCCAATTGTCATTAATTTCTCTCTGGTGGGCTATATAAAGGGAGAAGAGGCTTGAGGCAAGGTGATCCATTGTCACCATATCTTTTTCTATCATAGCTATGCAAGTATTTTAAAACTGATGAGCAAGGTGGCTGAAACAAAGGTTCCATCCTAGATGTGAGAAAGTAGCCCTATCTCGCTTGTGTTCTGCAAAAGATTTGATGCTTTTTGCAGTTGCTAAAGAAGGAACTGTTCAAGCTATTTAGCAAAGTAGAATTCAATTTTCATGTCATTGAAGACCAAATCAAGACATTGATTGTCAAAGAAAATCATAGGAATACGTCAAGGTATAGATTGCTAGAAAAAAAATTGTGGGTTTGGCTTTGAAGCAATTAATATGGAATTCAAATTCAAATTCTGACTTCTTGTGTAATCTGCATTATAAATATAGTTTCTATTGTAATGTATTATCAAGAAAAGTGAACAAGAAAATGTAGCCATTTTTGGCTCTGGTTCCACGGATTTGGACCACAAGGCCGAACCACGTAAACTATCTTGTTTTCTCTTTCTCTTTTCTCTATCACTTTATCAGAAATTTCTACATATTATCAGAGTGGGTCGATCTTACTTGAATCTCGTCAATTACATTGTCAATCTTCCTTTATTTTTCTACCTCCCCTTTCTTCCTAATTTTAGTAGTAAATAGTTCTGCTTCTTTGTGCACATTGGTAATTTTATCTATACATTTCTTTTTCCTTTTTTTTTTTTTTTTTTGGTTTTTTGGTAAACCAGAATTTCACTAAAAGCTAAGAATTACAAAGTCTAGGGTGTACAACACCCCAAGCGTAAGCTAAAAGTTGGTACAAAATACAAGAAGGACTAGGATGCAAGACAAGGGAATTTGGATTATGAAATTCCTTCCTTGGCCAAAATGTCCACACAATGATTCCCCTCATGGTGAATGTGGTTAATATGGTGGCAAGACACTGATTGCTAGAGAAAATCATTAGATTAGTTAATAAGTCAAGCAATTGGTTGCAAAAGAAAATTATGGGATTGAAGCAATCAATATGTAATTCAGATTCAAAGTATTGTTAACTTTTTTATGTAATTTCTATTATAAATATAAATTCGACATTAATGTATTATTAAGAAGTATGAGAAAATGTAACCATTTGAGCTTGTCCCAACGGATGCAGCCATGCAGGCCACAAGGCTGAAACATGTAAAATGCTAAGGGTGAAGTGTTGTTCTCTAATGTGCCCAAGGTGCTGAAGACTAATTTTGGGAATTTTAAAGTTTAAAGATGGCTCTATTCTTGTGAAATAATTAGGATTGCCCCTTATCTCTAGTAAATTGACTAATAAAGATTGCAAGTTGTTGGTAAATGAGATAACTGCCAAAAATCAACTCTTGGCTTGCTAATAAATTATCATTTACTGGCAAATTACAGCTTACTCTGTTTACCATCAATTTTATCATATGCTGCATAGTTGCGCTCACTGTTTTATCATTTGCTGGCATTAATCGTGAATGATTCATAAGGCCTGCAAACCTGGCTTCTCAAAATGTTACAAAGTGGTTGTACCTTGCAACTGTATTTATTACAAGAATGAAAATCAAATGAATAGATGATAATACAGATGAAGCGAGGACAAGAAAATTGTGAGCTTAAATGTCTTATATTGCAAAGAGCATCTTTCATGTTTCTTTTTATTGTCTATTCCATGCTCAAATTACAAGAGAATTAAGTACTAATAATGCCATTCGTGGCTTTGCAATGCAAATGCATCAACCAGATTGGTTTGGTGCTGAAAACACTATAAAGCTTTTTATCAAACGAATTATTCAATTGTCACAAATAAAACACCTAAAAACTACATTGAACCTCTACAAAGTACAAACATGCATTCTCCCTGAAATTTTCCATTTAATAACATCTTTATTTTCCTCTGGATTGAGAAGTTGTGGAAGGACATCTAACTACAGATGTATAAACTAATAGAAGCCAGGGGAAGATCTTGCAACTTGGCAGGTAAAAATGGACCCTGAATATTGCAGAGGAAGATGGCAATTGGAGTCCTTGTTAGCAAGTTCGCTATCATTTTTAAAATTCTATATAGAATGTACCCTAAATAGGCCCTTTTTTTCTAAGAGGAGTTCAAATTTAATTTGAATTAAAATAGTTCATAAAGCTCCAAAACACAAGAAATCAGTGATAAAATTTTGAAAAATCTCCTAATGAGTTACTGTAAGGTTATATATAGTACAAAAATACAGTATGCAATTGCTTTGTAAATTCAAGCAGCAGCCAACATTAGTTAAATACTACACTCAAAATGAATAAACAATAGCATGACTATTTAAAGCATAATAGTTGGAAGTGCAATACAAAATCCATAAAAAATAAAAGAAAGCACAATACCCACCACCAAAGAAAGAAAACAATATTTCCGTAAATTGTGCTTACTCCAATACTAAATCCACTAAAAATAAAGTGAAATGGAACATCCCAACATTAGTAGAAAATATTTGAGTTCTCAAAACATGCTACCAGTTTTTGCAGACATCCTCCTCAAGAAGTTTTGGGGAACTGAAGGAAAGTTGACATGAAGTCTTGGATGCATTAGCACATGAGTACCTGTAAGAACAATCATATAGTGGAATTGAGTCATATATGTCACTCTGCAAATAATCAAAGAGAAACACACAAAGATAGCTGAAGCACTAGGATCTCGCCAACTCAACAGAGACTGCAACCTCTCCCCTTGAGTTGCCAAGTCACCCAGCACCGTTTGTATCCTCACAGCAATGATCCTCAATCGATCATATCTCCATTTAAGAACTTCACCTGTCTTCCTAGATGGTAATGGATCAAACTCTTCATCCAGTTCATCTTCATTTGTTGAATTAGCATGAGACAAGTTGGCATCCACGAGGAGGAAGTCTTGGTCTCTTTCTATAGTGCCAACGCCCAGTTAAGAAAAGGCAGATAAATATTCCAGGTAATATTACTTGTGAAAAGCAAACCACCAATAGGAATATTATGTAAATCAAAATAGTAGTAGCAGGATTTGTCCAATTGCGTATCTTCTTAAACCAATTGATCATAGAAAGAAAACCAGTCAAAGAGTGTTGAGACTCTATCATAATTTGCTTTGCTTCTCCTTATGCTCCACATTTGTGATCCAACATCTAGCATGTATTCAATGACCTCCTTCTTTAATGGTGGCTCAGAATTGCTTAACGTCAATGTTAGAGATATATTAGCCCATTAGTATAGGTCCAAGCCTAATTCTACTTTGTGTGCAAGTCAAGTCTCCTACTTGTACTTGTACTAGAAGTCTATTAATCTAGGGTTTAGTTTACTATATATACACATGTTATGATTTCATTGTAACACAAGATTTGTACTACCCTATAATATATTATTGATGTAGACCTTTAGGGTTTTCTCTGTGGATGTAGGCCGTTAGGCTGAACCACGTAACTCTCGTGTGTTATTGTATTCTATATTTTATGCATTCGCTTCCGCATCTATACTAGCATATTCAACATAGTGTATCAATGCTAATATTTAACATGGTATCAGAGTCACCTTCCTGTGGCCATGGTTTTTTGTCCTTACGGTATATTTAAGAGCAATCTTTGTCTTTCTCGGTGTTTTTTCGCAGCATTCATCTTCTTTGGCTTCCTACTGCTACCGTCAAAACTCTCCGGTATAGTCAAGCCATCGTTAGAAGTCGCATCAACACTGCAAGACTATTGCCTTCCATAAACTACTGTTACAGAACCAAATTTCATTCAATAAATCTTCTCAACCTTATCAAATTTCAAGATTTCATCAAGCTTCCATCTTGAGTTTGAAAAGGGGTGTTAGAGATATATTAGCCCATTAGCATAAATCCAAGCCTAATTCTATTTTGTGTGCAAGCCAAGTCTCCTACTTGTACTAGAAGTCTATTAGTCTAGGATTTAGTTTACTATATATACACATGTTATGATTTTATTGTAACACAGGTACACTCTAATATATTATTGATGTAGCCTTTTAGGGTTTCCTCCGTGGATGTAGGCCGTTAGGCTGAACTACGTAACTCTCATGTGTTACTGTGTTCTATACTTTATGCTTTCGTTTCCACATCCATACTAGCATATTCAACATGATGTATTAATGCTAATATTTAACAGTCAAAGAGATCAAGTAAACAACTTGTTGCCTTAAAGCATCAAGTTGATATACTGATTGTGGGCTTAAGTAGTGCATCTTAGGGAGCAGTGGTTGCAAATAAGTATTAATTGTATTAATCAAAGATGAACAAGAAAATCTTATAGCCAATTGAACTTCTCCCATCTTTTTTTAACCCAGAAGCTTGTAGGACTACAAGTGGATAAGAAAGTGTATAAACATGATTCATCTCAAGTGTGGATAGGCAAATCCTTACCCTCCCAATCCTTTGATGCCATGGCCCTCGAACTAAATCCACTCCTTGTAAATGACCATTATCAAAAACTCCAATTGGAATGACAGTACATGGATCATAAACATCCCAATGTCCATACCCACTATGAGCCATATTTAGTCACACAATATGCATTTATGCAATTCTCCATTGGCTTCATTACTGACAACCCAAATAGCTTTCAAGATGCCTAAATGCAAAACACCAATGATAGGTCTTTATAATGGTTTTGCGGTTGGCCTAAGGTCATTGCTATATTAGGTGCACTCATCAAGAACACGGTACCTGATAAAGCACAAAAATCCTCAGTGAGTTGATCGTCCACATGTGCTCCAATTAGGGTACCTGAAGAATAAGAGAACAAAGAACCAATAGAGAGTACCGATGGGGTTGATAGTAGGACCCTAAGAGGTCATCAGGCCTTTACCTACGCCATGACAAGGAGGCTTGGGCATTGTTGGGACCATCTCCTCCTGATCCAGATGGTCATAAGGACCTTGGACCTTCTTGCTAGATTGGCCCTTGTCCGTCGATTGTTTCCTCTTCTAGCCAACCTTCGCAGGAGAAACTGACAACCCACCTAACTGTTAAGCACGAAGAGTAGCAGCTTTCCAAATCTCAGCTTGCTTCTTCTTCCCAGCCTCCATCTCTGAAACCCAAACATCAACGGGAGAAATGAAATTAAGTTTCCATACCAAACTACTAAATAGAAAACCGACGAAAGGTGAAACTTAAGAGTCCAAGAGAAGGAATTGAGTCATCGGGCTTCAAGTGAAGGTTCGGGCCCACCACAAAAAGCATGGAGAATGTCTAGTGTAATAAGGGCCTTCCGCAACCTCTGTTCAAAAGGGATCACTAGTATCCAATTAAGGAAGTCTTCTTGTTCAGGGGTAATCATCAAGCGAGCTTGGGCTGCAGAAAAAAAAAAAAAAAAAAAAAAAAAAAAAAAAAAAAAAAAAAAAAAAAAAAAAAAAAAAAAAAAACACACCAAGTTAAGTTAGCAATAATATAGCAAAACCGACGGTTAAAGTAACATGGCAAACAACTGGGAAACTTAAGACTCACCAGACTTATCCATAATCCCAAGCATGGCCATAAGCCTCACCTATACTCTCCCACTCGTCGGGTTTACATACCCAATTAACCCCCTAGACAAAGAAAAACCTACTCTTCCACAAATGGTTGGAATCGGGCATGTTTGCTACTTGCCTTTGCGATTCCCAACGGCACACAAAGTTATAAAAACCCTTCAATGCCGAGATCTCTTGAGGCTTGTAGCAATAAAAAACTCCTTAAGAGAGAGGGCCCAACAGCCTCCACCCATCTGTCCCCACAACACTTCAGCCCTTATAAATATTCTCCAAGCGTTGGGGGTTATCTGACGAACGGATATACCCAAGTGATCTGTTTACTAACGATGGAGATAACCAAGAGGCAACCTCAGCCCAGCAATGAAAGTTGCCACATAAAAACCGATGTCACTTAATTCCCTTGCGTAACATTTTCCCCCCTAAAAGCCTTCTAAATGGGGATGTCGTCGAGAATCTAAAAGTGAGGGCGGAGTCTATCAAAAACCTCCTTTGTCATTTTTGGAGGAAAATTGTTTACTGACCAAATTCGGGGAAGGACAATTTTCCTATAACCCCGCCCCAATGGATACCCTCTTCCTCCAGGGGTGAATCTGCCAACGACTCTCTCTCAGAGCTAGATTGGTCATCTGACACAGATTCCTATCCCGGCAGGTAGACCTCATCGTCGCCCGATTCCAAATGGACTGATGATGAACGCTCACTCGTCGCTTTACTACTTCCTGACATTCCCTCACCTACAAGTGATGAATGGAAACTAAGATTCCACTCACACGTCTCCCAAACATAAAACCGACGACTACTTATCAAAATAAGGTAAGTAAAGTAAATCAAAAAATAAACTTATGTGATAGTAACGATCACGGAGTGAGTGACTAATGGTAGGAACCAACGGTTCTTTAAAGCGACCGATGATCTCAAAAAGTCGATGGAAGAAAAAATCTTTGCTTAAGCACTAAAAAGTGAGAAACAACAAACAAGAGGTTAGGAGAGGCATTGAACTATTTATAGGGTGAAGAGACACAAAAAACGAAGGAACACAACTATTCAAGGCACCAAATCAAAGATCGCCACGTGTCACCTAGCATCTATAAAAGACCCTTTTACCCCTATAGGTGGCACGAACCCCTTGGCAAGGCAATTAATGGCCATGAGACATTTTGGTATACTCTTTGACCCGCCAGTTATCCTAACAAGCAATAAAGTATGGGGAATTTAATGGGGGTATTTTTTACCATAAGAAATTTTCTAACTCTTTTAATTGTTGAGTTTTGAGTCTTTCATCAATGTAAGAATATATGTCAAGCCTAAATCCTATTTTGACCACAAGGGCACCTTTCGTACCGTTGCCCCAGCAGCTAATTGGGCCCAAAGATAAACTAGCAAGACAATTTACATACCAAAGGGTAAAGGTACCATTGGGATGACAAGCACATCAATAGGTAAGGACGAACATTGACGAGGGTGACAAGCATGCTGATGGGAAGACAAGCATACCGATGGATGAAGGTACCGATGGGATGACAAGCACATCGACAAGTAAGGACGAACACCAACTAGGATTGGCAATGGGCCGGGTTCGAGGCAAGTTTCTTTATGCCTGAACCCGCCCTACGAGCCCATACTCGTTACCCGAATCCAGCCCGTTTAATAAACAAGTGTATTTATGCCCGCCCAAACCCGCCCTGGCATGTCTAGTTTGGGCCCAAATCGTGGCCCAATAAAAAAAAAATATATGTGTGTATATATACACACACACACACATACACACACACATTGAATTGAAACCTATACCGTCGCCCAAACCGGAAAAATAAAAAAATTTGCCCAAATTCAAGTCCTATGACATCCAAATTCAAGCCCATATAACGTGGCCCAAATGTCAAATCAATCCAAATACCATTACAAACCTATTAATTATAAATCAATAAATCATCTGTTAATTATAAATCAATAAATCATAGCTAAGATCATAAATCAATAAATCACCTGTTAATTATAAATCAATAAATCATATCTAAGATCACCTGCTAAACATAAAAATAAAATAAATCCAACAAGTCCAATAAATAAGTCCAACAAGTCCAAGAAGTTAATCGAACAAGTCCAACAAGTCCAAGAAATTAAAAAGCTACAAAATAAATTCCACAAGTTTAGGATAATTACAAACCAACAAGTGAATCCAACAAGTCTATGAAATTAAAAAGCTACTCTATTAATACAACAAGTCTAATCCTCCACAACTGTGACACAACTCTCATCCTCTTCATTAGGCTCCCCATCATCAAGAATTAATTGAAGTGTACAATCTCCTAGCATAGTTGAAGAACCTACAATAATAATGAATTAAAAATGGAATAAACTTCATCAAATAATAACTAACAAATATGAAAATACAATTTTGATTTCATTTTATAAATACAAATTATACAATTGCTAACCTTTGATTTCACTCCATAACTAATTCTGAGCACACATCATTGCCTCTATAGTTTTGGGATGAAGTCGACTACGGTGTGGACTTAATAGTTTCCCATTAGGTGCTAAAGGCAGATTCTGAAACAACAATTATGGCAGGAATAGCTAAAATATCTCTTGCAATTCTTTGTAAAGTAGGATACTTGAGACCATTACTTTTCCACAGCTTTGACACAACTATCATCCTCTTCATTAGGTTCCTCATCATTAAGAATTAATTGAAGTGTATAATCTCCCAGCATAGTTGAAGAACCTAAGACAATAATGAATTAAAAAATGGAATAAACTTCATCAAATAATAACTAACAAATATGAAAATACAATTTTGATTTCATTTTATAAATACAAATTATACAATTACTAACATTTGATTTCACTCCAAAACCAATTCTAAGCACACATCATTGCATTTATAGTTTTGGGATGAAACCGACTAAGGTGTGGACTTAAACAGTCTCCTATTAGTGCTAAAGGCAGATTCTAAAACAGCAGTTGTGGCAGGAATAGCTAAAATATCTATTGCAATCCTTTGTAAAGAAGAATACTTGAAACCATTACTTTTCCACCATGTCAAAATATCAAAGTCCTCATTCCTTTTCAACACTCACTCATCAATGAAATTATCAAATTCCATTATAGCACTCCTATGTTTCTTTGAAGTACTTGAACTATTTTTGACAAACAAATCAAAAGATGACATTGTCCCACTCAACCTACGTTTAATTTGTGCCACATCATTTGAAGTACTTGCAGGCATATAAGAACTTCCTTCATTATCTATAGGGGACTCATCTACATCTCCATACTTATCAAGCAATTCATAACAAAGATTCTCTATTTTTTCAATCTCCAAATCAGAATTATTACCATAAATGTTAGGATAATAAAACTCTAACAATTTCATCTTATATCTTGAATCCAAGATGGCAACAATAGTCATTACAACATTAACATTAGCCCAATAAGAATTAAATTTAGCAAGTATGTTTTCTGCCATCCTACTTATCATCTCATTTGAAGACAAACTCCATTCATTCAATGCTATTTTCAACTCACACACCAAAATAAAATATATATTAGTTGTGGGGTACTTACAACCAAAGAATAACTAAGTCACACTATAAAACAACTTCAATCTCCCACAAATGTCTTTAGCTACCTCCCAATCATAATCATGTGGCAAACAAGTATAAGATGCTTCACGTTTAGACAAATGAGAGAAAACATTTTTATAAATTAATGCAGTAGAAAGCATTAAGTAAGTTGAATTCCAACATGTTTTATAATCTAAGACCAACTCTTTGGTGCATTGAACACATAATTGACGTATATTTTCATCAAATTTCTACTTCCTTTTTGGTGAACCAGTCTAATAAATCACACTATCACGAATCCTTTCAATACCAGCACCAATAAGAGACAACCCATCTTAAATAATCAAATTCAAAATATGTGCAGCACACCTCATATGCAACATAGATCCACTCAACAGAAGAGAACTAGTATCAAGCTTGTTCAATAAAAGTCTTATCATGGCATCATTAGTACTACAATTATTAACAGTTATTGTGGACAAATTCCTATCAATGTTCCACTCTAAAAAACAATCAACGAGGACATCAACAAGAACATCTTTACTGTGTGGAGAAGGAACATAAACAAACTTAGAAAAATAATAGGAATAATTATAACATAACTCAATAAACACTATGATCAATGACATATGGTACAATTCATATGGTTTAATAAATTTAACATTCATTGATCAAAAAATTACCTTAAAACCAGGCTTTGCAACATCCAAGTGTGATCAATAAAGTGAGCAAAAATGATCATAAACTATCTCTTTTTGTTACTCGAAATCTACATATCAGTTGTAATTGTTATCCTACTTCCATTCTTGTCTGTTATCTTCAAAGGTTTTTCCATTTCATTATCATAGATTTTAAGAATGTCACTCTTCAAAGTGTTTCTTGAGATAAGTTTAAACAAAGGTTGAAGAAAACCCACAAATTCTCTAAACCCAATATGGTCGACCATTGAAAGTGGGTATTCATGTAGGATGACCATACAAGTAAGATTACTCCTCACTTTGACTCGATCATATTGGTAAGGATTTGAACTCATCATTTCATCCACCTTATTTTGTTGTTTAATTAACACTTGTTGTTGCATATCCCTTATATCTTTATGATCCGTTTAGATTGAGGAAGAGGGAGGAGGAGTAGAGTAGAGTAGAGTAACAAAATTAGCTTATTTTTAGCCAACTCTACTCTACTCCCCTTCACTCCCCTCCTTTCCTCCTTTATCCAAATAGGCCATTAAACTTTAACCGTGAATATTTTCCAAAATGATTACACAAATGACTTGTGTCTTGGCGAAAATCACCCAAGGAAAGCTTGCCACAATAATGGCATTGGGCTTTAGATTTCCCATTAACTTTCTTCTTTGTAAAATACTCCCAAACATCTGAGGTACAATTTCTCTTTCTACTTGTATCCACATCCTCATTTTCAGCCTCTTGCTCTCCCTCTTCCTCTGTCTCTTCTTGTCCCTCTACCTTTAGGTCCTCTACCACTAAGTCCACCATTGGGATTTTCGGACTTCCAATTGGTTCAGAAGTTTAGGAGTTAGGAATTCTATCAATCAAAACAAATATTTACAAATTCATTATTACGCATACTTATTATTTAATGGGCACAAATTCATAATTACACATATTCACAAATTCTATCAATCCAATCATAATTAAACATGATTAACTACAAATTCAAACACTTAGTCATTGTTTAATGGGCATAAAGGTGATGGTGATCTTGAGAGTGAGTTGGCAGAAGGCGACAATGGCGAGGGTGATCGTGAAAATGGCAAAGGAGACCGCATAGTTGGTAAGGGACAAAGTGTGGTTCTCAAGGGAGAATCACCTGGCGAGGGAGAACTAGATTTTTTGTGTCTCCCATTTCCCTTGTAGGCACTGCATTCACAACAAATATAAAAAAAATAATAAATACAATTTCTTCCATTGCATTCACAATAAGCACAAAAAAAAAAAAAAAAAAAAATCATTCAAACCTCAAAAACCCTATTGCATAGTGATCACTTCCTTTACAAATTTGTAAGACAAACCCAAAAAATCAACTACAAACCAACTAACCCTAAACATGACTCAAACACTGACTTGAGAGTGACTGAGACATCAACAGCCCTAAACATTACAATGAACTACAAACCAACTACAAACACAAATTAAAAAACACAAACAGCAAGATTACCCATTAAGACGGAATCTATGTTTCTCAAAAATTAAAAAAAAAAAAAAAAAAAAAGATTCAAAATCAGAATTGTGTTTCTGAACTTCTGATCTATGAAATTAAGAGCAAAAAAAAAAAAAAAAACCCAAAGGCCGACTAATTTAAACCTAACCCATCAACAATCCAAATGCAATTTAAGACAATAAACATGATCATCAAAAAACAATACCCAACGATGTCATTAACAAACCTAAAGTTATTAAAAAAAACATAAAACTAAAAATTGTACTAAAACAATATGATCGGTGACCTAATCCCTTAGTTTTTAACATTGAATCGCATTTAATCGCAAAGTATTTTACTAAAAATAACATTTTATAAATTATTAAAAAATAAATAAATTACTAAGAAGCCCCTCTCATGCAATAAATAATAAATCGTAAACATAGAGCTTAAGGGATTAGATTGAGGGCTGTGAGCAATGAACCGGTGACGAACTTGAGGGTCGGCGGTGACAGAGCTTGAGGGCCGGTGGTGAGATTGAGTGATGGTTGGTAGTGACAAAGCTTGAGGGTGAGACTGGAGAGTGAGTGAGATGGGCGGCAGGGCTAGTTGAGTGAAATGAGAGGAAATTAGGGTTTATAAGTTTATATATATATGTGTGTGTGTGTGTGTGTGTGTGTGTGTGTGTGTGGTTTTTTTGGTAATTTTACATTTAAGCAGGTCGAGTTTGGGTCTGGGTTCGGGCCAGGTATTACCAAAACCTGAACCTGACTCGGACCTACTTTGGGTTTTATTTTAAAAACCCAGACTTGACCCTACTATTTATCGGGTCAAGTAAAACCCAACCCATTAGGGTCGAGTTGGGTACTCGCGGGTCAGGTAACAATTGCCATCCCTAACACTAACGAGGACGACGAGCATATCGACGGGTAAGAACACTTGTCCTCCACAATATATGTGTGTTCCCCACTCATGTATCCCAATATGGAAAGAATTTGCACTTCACATCCGAAGACCCTACTGCATATTCGTATCTTCCCCGTATAGGAAGAAAAGCCCTAAGATCTCGGGGTCTTAACTCTAAATCTTCTCTATAAGGAAAGATCCTACATTCAAGGGATCTTGGTATGCCTTACGCCACTATATAAGTACCAAGCCTCCTTTTCCTTAATGTACGTGAAATTTCCTAGCTTTTACACTATTGAGTTTTTGGAGATACTTCTATCACTAACTTAACCTTTGGATGGTCTTTGGCTGGCACCCTACCGGTTCTATTTGTTGGTTCTTTGTTCTCTTATTCTTCAAGTACCGTAATTGGAGCGTGTGTGGGCGATCAGCTCACTGGCGATTTTTGAGCTTCATTAGTACCCACCATCCAAAGATATCCTCACATTAATCTTACTAGCAAACTTGACTTGCTTTTGTTCAGCCTTTAATTCTTCAGGCATTTCAAGATTTTACCACTTATAATCTACTCCTTATAATCTTTTATCCATCATATGAGAAGGAAGGAAGTTTAAGAATCACATGAACATGTATTGGGGTTGATTAACTCTCAATAGATAGACAGGTATTAAGAAGGTATCAAGACCTGCAGTTTCAGTTTTTCTTGAGTAGTCTTGTATCTTCAATAATACCACTTGTTATTCAAATCAAGGTCTTATTGAACACACTTAAAAACTGATACTCAATTACATAAAAAGTGCATTTTGCCTATAGGATATGTCAATCACATAAAATATGAACCTTACAAATCTCAACTTAATATCAAACAATGGTTAACAACATGGATGGACCTTTTAACACAAACTGTATTATAAAGTTTGCTCCAAACATGTTTAGAGCTTTTGGCTTTAATCCCCAATAAATAACATGTGCTCCTATCATGGACATTGCATATGATTCATTTGGTTGGTTGAGTTAAGTGAGTCATGTGTATTATACATGATAATGACTCATATTATCTTCCTATTGGGAGTTGAAATCAATGGCTTTAGACATGTTTAGAGCCAAACTTTTTCCAACTTATGATGAGTATGGTTACAACTTTGTGCTTTTTGCCTTTTGTCTTAACTTGATTTTAATAATATAATTTTAATTTTTTTAGAAATAAGTTAACTTTTAACTTTTTTTTTCTTTTTGGTCTCACATTATGCAAATAAATTATCAGAAATAAGCTGTTCTCAAATGGACACTTATTAATATAAAGATTAAAGTTTTTTTTTTTTTTTTTTGGCCAAAAAATCATTTCTATATCTAAAGTTTGCATGGAGTTTGTTTTTCATCTCTAAATTTTAAAACATTTATTTGCCATCCTTAAACTATTCAAACATTTCACCATTCATTCTTTAACTATTGTGTCATTCATATTTTAGCCCCTAAACTATTACAAACAGTTCTTTAAAAAGTTTAGGAACTAAAAAACAAAATTCATAAATTTTTAGAGATGAAATGAAATACAAACTTTTTTGTTTTTTTTTAAGAGAAAAAAAATTTAGGGACAAAAATAATCCTTTAGCAAAAAAAAAAAAAAAAAAAACTAAAATTAACATATAACCTTTTATTTATTTATTTATTTTTCCTCTGGGGACAATTAAGCTTGAAAGGCTATACGACGCTTGGGTTTGTACTTGGCCACGTCTGCTAAATCAGAAAGTGGATCTAACAAATCTGGGACCATCCTGCTGCCACAATTCCATAACGGATACCGGTAATCCGACCCACCAAGAAGAACCATTTAGATCATATCACCGTACTCTCTCCCAAACGCGTGCACGCTACTCTTCTCCTCTATCACCATCAAATGCAAAATCTATATTTTATTTTATTTTATTTTTTAATAGAAAAGTAAAAATTACGCCCCCTAAAAATTTTGCATTTCGAAGAATTTTGAACTTACCATTTAAATTTTATTTTGGTTGTATCAGTCATTAACAATCACTAGTATGTAGTCCCGTGCTACCGCACGGGAATGGATATATTATTAATCATGAGTTTATTCATGTTTAAAAAGTTCAGTTAAGTCTAAATTCATATTATTAACCAGAAAATTTTATTAACAAAACTTAGCAGTATATATATTTTACATAGAAAGATGAACCTTGGTGACAATATTTATCTAAAAAATCCATTCACGCTTTTGAATCTTCAATCTCTATTGGTGATTGAAATTTTCGCAGCTTAAAAAATTTTAAATTAAAAAAAAAAAAAAAAACCTTCAGAGTTGTACTCATTTTGTAGTTTTACGATGGGTCATTTTGTAACATGATGGGCATTTGTGTGAAGAAAAAACCTCTAAAGTTCTATGGCTGATAAAAGAAATTCTCTCCAATCTCTTTTTATAGAGAGAGGGGTTTGTGCGTGTTTTTATACATCCTTCATAGTTGTATTATCACGAAGCAGGTCCAATGGATTTAGATTGGTACTACCGATTCCCAAAGCATGAGTGTTTAATGTGTTATTAATTTCATCTCATTGGCTTCTGCACATGACAGCAAAATTAAAAATAATTAGATTGTACACGTGTATAGTAAAATTGGACTCCAATTTCAGATTCTAATTGAACAATTGGAATGATAATATATGATAGTAACAACAATAGGAAAATTCAAATAAAATTTCGAATTAAATTGTAACAATCTGAATAAAAAATTCCAGTAGAAAGACAGAGTGGAGTGATCCACTCCAAGAAGGCGACCAAACTTGCGTCAATATAGAATAATAAATCTCTCTCCGGAAAATTTACATTGTTCATAACCTTTACCTTCTCTGAACATTTTAAAAACATAGTGACTCACATCTGCCATTCAGACATCTACAGCCGGGTCCTCTCCAATTCGCGTGAGATTCCATTGATCACTAAGTTCCTTTGCAGCCTACAAAAAGTATTATCCATCGGTCCACAGCAGTGCTTTCTTCATTGTTATAGGTGCTAAACCTGAACAAAAAGCCAAATATAAGGATAGTGAATTTTAGGCATAATGTGCATCTGATCACATATTAGCAATTTTTAACAAATGTAAAGATGCAAACTTTGTAAGTGAATAGTAAACAAAACTCAGTGTCAGAACCAAAAAGAAAACACTTTAATCTGAAACTTAGTGCAAATGTAAAGATGCAAACTTTGTAAGCAATTTATAACAAAGATGCAAACTTTGGCTTTGCTATCTTTTTGGAAATTATGCAATGTACCCAAACCAAGTTCTTATCACCGATATTAATCTCTTTGGTTTTCACGATTGACTACAAAATCAAGAAAAAACTTAATTAGCACAATAACTCACTTGACCCGATACATAGAAGTGGTTTTAATGAGAATGAGTCCACATACATTTAGCCACATGATGCAAAATTTAATTTCAATTTCAGATTCTAGACACATGGCACAAAATTAGAGTTCTAATTTGGAATTCAATTTCACACACTCTCTGCTATACCTATTATTTTATATATAGATTACGTCCATATTTTTTGTTAAGTGTCACATAAATTTACTTTGTGTGTTTAGTTTTTTTTTTTTTAAATAGAATGATGTTATATCATTTTTGTACCCTAAAAAAATTTAAAAGTTATTAGGTGGTAAAAGAGAAGTACTACAACCACAACATTTTCACAACAAACCATAAATGACAAGTTATTATTAGTTATAATTTGAATTCACAATTTAAATTACTTTTTTGCCCACCGATAATAACCAATAATAACCTGTCACTTAAGATTTGTTGTGAAAGTATTGTAAAAATGTTGTGAACATAATATTTTTCAAATTAAAAATAACATAGCATAATGACATTATTTTATTAGATGAACTAAACACACGTGACCAAGGTTGTCAAAATCACGATCTGGATCCTACAATCCTACGATTTTACGATCCTACTTACCCAAAACGATTTGAATCTTTCAAAGATCTTTGCAATCATTCAAGATTGGTAGGATCATACGATTCTGACGATCCCAAATGATCCTGATTTCTTGTTGTAAGGACACGATTTCGTAACGAACCGTAACAGTTTGGGTTCGCACGTAGAAAGACCCAAATAATATCATTTGTAGAGCGTGGGTTTGAAAGGCTAGGCCTTGGTCACCAGGCGGTGGGTTTTCCGTGGTGTTCATACATGGTAAAGTTTTCTTCACCCCTGGAATCTTACTCCTAGAGGTGGGTTGGGAGGCTCTGGTTTTTGGTCATTTTTCCAGCCTCTCTATAGATTACTTACCTTTCCTTTTATACCAGCCTGTGTCCACTGTCCTTCATCCACGTGTAAGTTTAAACTTTCCAAAACTGATACTTGTCCCATCAGTCCATACTCAAAGTCGTTGGAAGTGGTTGTAAAAGCCAAAGAATGCGGCTCTGTCAGGTGCAGAGCATTGAATGGCAGCGAGGGCAGCTTTCCCTGGATATTTTGAGATTTTCTTTCAAGCTCCGTCCTCTACCGTTTTTGTCCCTCTGTCTGGTGGGATTTTGGATTTTGTCGAGGACTGAACTGTTCTCGGCTGTATCCCAAGGCTATCTTGTACTTTATTTTATCGGGCTTGGGCCATAGCCCTCCTCGGTTTGGACCTTTGGATTCCCCACGGATAAATGGGCCTGGCCCGTAAGTTATTGGGCACCACACTTGTAATCATCTTTAACTTGACAAAAGACTAAATTGGACCCAAATGAAAAATAACATCCCAATAGACCAAGTTTTGCTATTCTAATTTAGAGAGATATAGTTTCAATTGGATCCAAATAAAAAATAACATCCCAATATAGTGTTACGTTTTGAGGTTTTTCTCCTCTTTAAATGATGCTTACAAATGAATATATGGTAATTACATCAAATAGATGCACATTTTTGGTTTTTTATGAATGAATGTATATTTTATGTGATTATTTAACATACCAATGTATATTTTTTGTTTTTTTCTCAAATAATATAGGATCTTACGATCTACGATCCAATCCTACAATCCACGATCCTACTTACAGCCCCCGATTATATGTAAGATCCCGATTTTGACAACCTTACACGTGACAAACTTATATAGTACTTAATAAAAAATATAGATGAAGGGTTTGCTGATGCAAATAAAATAAACTTCAAGGATAAAATTCAAATTCTAAAACTTCACGGTTTAGTTTGTAATTTAATATTTTATTAAATATAGATAAGATAGAATTTTAATCTGCATAATTCTCTATTACTAAATTAACACACTAATCCAACTCTATATAAATCCAAAAATTCTTTATTTAACAACAAAAATTTTATCGGATAAGCTAACGGGAAGTTACAGCGTCCAATTTCCAACGCCAAAGTAAGTCAAATTTAATTAACCCAAAAAAAAAAAAAGTAAGTCAAATTTCAACGTACACCACCAAAAAAAAATAAAAATAAAATAAGGGAACATTTTTGTGGGTGTGTGTGTGCGTGACTGGTGTGGTGTGGGGGCAAAAAGCAATAACGCATCGGTCACATAATGAGGCTATGACTCGTCTTCTCTATGAAAAGCTCCGACTCTTATCATCGCATTCGCAGCAACTCTTCTTTTCTTCCAGACTCACTCGCTTCCTCTCTTTAAAACTCCCTCACTTCTTCTCTCTCTCCTCCACGCTCCAACTCTGCAAGTCCCTCGCACGTGCCTTCGCTTCCAAAACCCTAGCGTTCTTCTCCTCCATGGACGACCCCTTCTCCTCCCTCGATGACCCCTGGTCCGATAACTACCGCTCCCGCCCCCTCCGTACTCTTCTCGACGGCGACGACGACGACTACGACTTCGACGCCTCCGCCTCCGATTCCAATTCCGCCATTGACAAGCTATACTTGGTTCCCTACAGGTATATTCTCTACTCGCTCGCCGAAAATGAAAGTCTCTAGGTTAGGTTTTGGATTCAGGATTTTGCTGAATTAGGGGGAATGATTGCTTCGTTTTCTTGTGCTTTCAGCAATGCAATTTGAGTATTACTGTTATTGCTTTTGCATTTGTACTCTCTCTATGTTGCTTTTTTTTTGGGGGGGGGTCAATTTTGTGAAGGAAATTTAACTACTTTATATTATGGTGTAAATGTATAAACTCTCTGGAATAGGCTTTATGAAATGTATAAGCTCTACTTGGTTTACCATAGGTTAGGTTTTGGATTTTGGAATTTGGTGAATTAGAGAAAGGAAAATGCTAGAGCTACAAATTTTTTTACGAACAGCTTATGTGGTGAGTGGTTATTGGTAAGTAAATTTGTCTGTGGTGTGCTTTCTTGTGCTTTAAGCAATGAAATTTGAGTTGCTATTGATTGCTTTTGCATTTATAATTGTTTATGTTTTATAGGTTTACTGTCTAGGAGTAGCTTTTTATGTTAATTTGGTGAAGGAAATTCAGCTTCTTGGTAATTGTGGTGTAAATGTATAAACTCTTTGAAAAGGTAATCAATAAACCAAGATTAATCTAAAAAGATTGTTTTTTTTTTTAATTAAATATAGGTAGTCTTTATGCAATGTTCTTCTATTTTATTTCATTCTAATATTAAGAGAGAGCATCCAGCGAAATAATGCATTTCGGAAAAGTTTTTGTTGTAACAATGCATTCCAGTAGGGAGCATGTCTTATTATGTGGCCTCCTCAATTCAATTGTGTATTGAATTTTCAGGTGGTGGAAGGAGGCTCAACGTGATGATGATAATGAAATAGGAGGTGTTTTATACTCTGCGTCATTGAACGATGACATTGAGTCAGAAATTGTACTGGATTTGAGGAAGAAAGAGGATTCTAGGAATGCTGAAAAGGAAGAAGAAGGGTTTTCAGGCCGTGAGTATGCCTTGCTCCCTAAACCAATGTGGTTATGGGCCCTCAAACGGTGAGCGTGCAAACATTTGCTTCTACGTCCCTTTGATTTGTTCTTTTTCCGAAATGCATGTGGTCAAGAACTTGGTTTGATGATAAATAGCAACTATAGGTTGAAACTATCTCTTAAAAAAAAAAATCATAGGATCTTTGGAAATTGTCTAAAAATCAAATTGAATTAACCAATTTTTTAAACCTATCCCAAAAAAAAAAAAAAAAAAAAAAACTCACAAGAGATAATGCATTAGGAGAATTTGATAAGTGGGTTGGAGATAACACGCTTAATAGGCTCTATCCTTAGTTGTATGTGTGTTCTAACGACAAGGAAGCTTACATTTATGATGTTTTATGCTACCAAGAGGGTTGTAATGATAGAATCTGGAATTTGAGATTTCATAGGAATTTTCATGAAAGGGAATTAGGGGCTGCGTTATCTTTCCTTGAGTTCATTCAATCTCAGATCCCTAGGGGTGGTGGGATTGATACTTCTCATTGGTGTCTCAAAGGGAATGGCATGTTTGATACCCGGTCCTATTACAATATCATTAGGGGTGCAACTGCTTCCAATTTTCCGTGGAAGGGTGATTGGAAAGCTAAGATCCCTAGGAGGGTGGCTTTTTTTGTGTGGACAGCGGTTTATGGGCAGGTCCTTACTTTGGATAATCTTATGCTTAGGGGGCGCATTTTGGTGAATAGGTGTTGTATGTGCCATCGGAATGAGGAAACCGTGGATCATCTTCTCCTCCATTGTCTGGTAGTTTACTCTCTGTGGGTTTATATGCTTCAGATCTTTGGGATACGTTGGGTCATGCTAGGCTCTGTGGAAAGCTTGGTGTACTGTTGGAGTTTTTGGCTGGGAAAATTTAATTTAGACATATGGAATTTGATTCCCGGCTGTTTGATGTGGATTGTTTGGACGGAAAGAAATCGACGCTCTTTTGAGGACATCGATAAATCCTTGGTTCAATTACAAGCTCTTTGCCAGAAGACTTTATTTGATTGGTCTAGGTGTTAGGGCTTCTCGGAATGCTCCACTATCTTAGAGTTTATTTCTTCTCTTAGTATTGCTTTTTAAGTTTTTCCTTTTCGTTGTTTGCTGTTTATTTTGTTTATTGCTTTTCCTTGTGTTCACCATCATGAACACCTTGTATTGGCTTTCATCTGTTTTTTAGTTTGTTTTAATAATATTCTTATTACCTATAAAAAAAAAAGAGAATTTGATTTCTTCTGTTTCTAAAGTTTTTTATAAGCAGCTATCACGTGATTAAAATGGTTCTTACAGTATGGAATAATAATTTACAAGAAGATTGGGGTGGAAAGTATTTGTTTAGATTTTAGATAGCTTTAATATATGTTGTAACTAAGTTGCAGAGTTGAAGTATTTTTTTTTTTAATGTCCCTCTATCCTTCCCCTGAAGAGTTCTGTTTAGTTTTTCTCCTTGTTTATTTTCTAAGAGGTTGGTATATTTTAAGTCTTGGTAGTTAATTAAGTTCCTAGAGTCTCAGTTTATTTTTGTAATTCAATAATGGAAAATTTTTGGCTCTAAACATGCTTGTAGTTATCTTGTTTCAACCTACCATGTAATAATTGAAGATACCATTGATATGTAGTTTTAGTCACATGACTTTTTTAATGTCATGACTTGTTTAAATAATACACATGGATATTCTTATAATTTTGCTCATAGTAGGATGGAAAAGATAGCCCCAAACATGGTTGGAGCTAAACTTTGTCCTTCAATAATTGGGATTTCCCAAGTCATTTAGAATTAGGTTTCCTTAGTCGATTAGAATTAGAATTAGGGTCTAGCAGTCTATATTAGCATAGCATTGTTCTCCCTATTGAGATATATTCCTAATGGCCTGGTGCTAACTTTAGGCAACCCTAGGTGCTGACTCCTAAGGATTTTTTTTTTTCTTGCTTGTTGCTGACTCCTAGATTGCCTATCTTTTATTTTATGTCCTTCAGTTTTATTGTTGGATTGTTTTTGTTTAATCTTGTGTCAACCAATAAAGAAAAGGGTGAATTTGTTATAACAAGTTGGGAAGTCAGTGTTGTTTCTCCAAAACTTGGGGTGTTTTTTCACTAGTTCTTCTCACTTGTAAACTAGTGTACTTTGTGCTGCCTCTGCTTGATGTGTGTGCGTGTTGGGGGGGGGGGGGGGGGGGGGAGGTTGTGATGAATAATAATATTTTTATTGATGAATCTCAGTATACAAGAAATATACTAAGAAAGAAAAAGAACTGTCAAGACATAGAACAACTATCAATGAAAGTAAGCAAAGAGAGAGAAGAGAAAGTGGACAACAAAGAGGGAGGCAACTTTAATTCTCTTGAAAGTGTTAATCTCTTAAAGTTGCTTGAGCACCATTTAAGGGACTAGACTACGTTAAGCAGCATATGGTGAGCGATGGGTCACTTGTTTGCTTCTGGTATGATGTATAGTGTGGATTTTTTTCTTTGCAAGAACAAATTTTGAGTTTGTTTGCTTAGCTATAGATGTGGATTTTTTGTTGCTTCATATATGAGTAGACTCAAGATTGGAGGGAGGAGTGCAGTGCTGGAATCTTATTTTGTAAGTGATTCTTAGGATTGAGAATTGGAGTTAGTAGCTAAGTTCTTTTGACCTTGTATACACTCATTTTCCATTTGGTGACAGGAGGATAAGGTAGGGTACTAGGGTGGGGCCTATCATGTATTGAAAAATATGATGTTTATAACTACTATGCAGCTTTGAGACCAAATTGGGAGCTTTGGTTTTCATGGAGAAATATATGGAGGACAAGGTTTTTGTGTATTGTTGTATTTTTTGGTGGTTTGGATTGCGGCATTGTGAAAAATCAACGTTAGAAAATCTTTGGCAGACTTGCTTTGTTAAGGAGTGCTCTTTCGAGCCTTCCAACATATTACCTTTATTTACCATCCCCATGCATGTGGAGGATAGGTTGGAAAGGATTCAGAGAAATTTCTAATCCACCTCGGAGGGCAAGTTTAAGTTTTGGTTGGTGGCATGGGATAGGGTTTGTACACTTGTTGAGTTGGGTGGATTGGATTTTAATTTTTAGGAAAATAAGGAACTTTAACAAAGCTTTATTGGTGATATGGTTGTGGCATTTTGGCCAAGAAGTCTCACACTTGTGGTGTTGGGTGATAGAATCTAAGTGTCAAGAGGAAAAGAGAGGGGGGGGGGGTCGGATATAAGAGTTGGTAAAGGAACTCACAAGTGTAGCTTGTGGCAAAGGATCAAAGCAAGTTGGGATGGCTTCTTCCAACATGTGGTATTTCAGGTAGGTGATGGCAATTGTGTAAGGTTTTGGTTTGATCCTTGGAGTGGTCACCCACCTTTGAGGGACCTATACCCGACTTTGTTTGAGTGCTTGGCGAATAAGGATGCGGTAGTCTCCGATGTCTTGAAATATCAGTCGGATGGGGTGGAAGGGATGTGGAATTTGCGTTTTCATAGACTTTGATGATTAGGAGTTGGAGTCAGTGTATTCCTTCCTTGATCTCATTTATTCTCAGGTACCTAGGGGGGAAGGAGGTGATAGGATAAGTTGGTGCTTGAATGGGAGTGGTACTTTTGATGTTCAGTCTTATTACCAGGTTATCCGTGGTGCGAATGCTCATTCAATTTCTAAATTCTTACTTTCCCTTCCTTTTAGTTCTTGATTTGGTTGTAATTGTTCCTTGTTTAGAGAGTTCACCATTGTGAACATGATGTTCAGTTTTTTTCAATAACAGTATTATTACCTATATAAAAAAAAAGGTCCCTAAGTGAATGTCATTCTTTTTGTGGGAAGCTAGCCACATGGGATTAGATTTTTACTACTGATAACCTTAAGAAGAGGGGGGGTCATATTAGTGGTTTGGTGCTGTATGTGTCGGCATTTTGGGGACTGGTGAATTACTGATCGATCCATTGTGATGTTGCTCATGCTTTTTGGAGTACAGTTTATCGGTTATTTGGTTTATCTAGAATCCTGTGTCTGCGTGTTTGATGTGGTTAGTGTGGAAGGAACATGATAGTCATGTTTGAAGATGCCAAGAGATCCCTTGAGCAATTGCAATCTTTGTTGATTCATACCTTGTTTGATTGGGCTAGGACATGGGGTTGTACATTTTGTAATTCCATTTTTGAGTTCCAAAACTCTTTAGGACCTTCTATATAATTGTTTGAAATTTTTAAATACTTTGTGTTCATCATGTGAACACAAAGTAGTTCTCATTTTTAATAAAACTTCATGTTTATAACAACAAGGCTGTTTGCAGTGTTTATTGCACATGTATCATGCTGTTGCTAACGTTCTATTTAAATTATGTTGGTTTCTTAGGTATTCGTGATTGCCTATGAGATTGGAGAGGAGAGATTTATATTATAAATTTATACCTATTTTTTCTTTCTTTCATCTTCAATAGAATTCTTCTTCTTCTTCTTCTTCTTTCTTTATTTTTATTTTATTTTATTTCAAAATTTGCATAATATAGCAATGATATGACGCAGGACAAATTGAAGAACTTGTTTACGTGTGTTTGTGGTGGGCTTAGGGTTATGAGAACTTGTAGATCTAGGTTTAGAAACGTTTAAGAAGGATTATGGGATTGTATGAAATAAGATAATAGAGGTTTTTATGGTGTTTTAGGGGCTGTATGAACAGCACTCATGAACGGTAATTTAGAGAAAGAAAAGAAAAAAAAATAGAGAAGAGGAGTAAGAAGAGAAAAGGAGAAGAGAGAACCCACAAAGGTCAATGTGCCTCCATGCTCAAAATATTCAACAATTTTATTAATCAACTCTCCATCTCCTTTGAATATATCAAGCACAATATATTTTTGATAAGCAATAATATTTATTCAAAAACAATCAACAAGTACATAGGAAGTATACTAGCTGGGGTTATACAGTAGACTAGTATACCAAACCTAATAAATACTTGACTTGGACCCAAAGAAAATAAATCTAAGGTACTTAGGATCTCCTAGAAGATTTTGGACTCAACCAAATTACCAAATACCTTTAATTCATAGGAATTGCAGAAACTACAGATTTGTCCTTGATTATAAAATTGACCATAGCTAATAAAATGAAAATCCAAATGAAAAACTGTTTAAACCCTAAAAGACTCCTACTTGGACCATGAAATTTTTTTTACTTCAATTGCACTTCACACATGGACCCAATAAAATAATTCTTGAATAGGAATAGTAGATGTTTTGAAGATACTGAGAAATCTATTCCTGACCTCAAGCTTCTCTTTTTTAGAACTTTAAGGGATTGGTTGTTTGCTTTGCAAGATAAATCTTTCCCCTCTTTTATTGATTTCCTAGACTCTTGCAATTTTTGTATTTGATTTCTTTTCCCTTATACACTCCCTGTGCACTAGGGTGTCCCCTTTATATCAATATATCTTTTTACTTATCAAAAAAAAAAAAAAAAAAAAAAATTCTTGAATAGGGGAATTTGCAAAATAAAAGCAAATCCATCTTCCATGGCTGCATCATTATTTCTTCTGGAAAATTTCTCAACATCATTATCTTAATTTATCATTGAAATTTGTATGATATTTTGACAATGATTCATTCAACTTTTTCTGTAGGCATAATGATCTTAGCGCAGCAGTATATCATGGTAGTCTCTGTGGTGATGGAGATTCTTTGCAGGATATCTTTCCTATACAAATTAGGCTTTTTGTTTTGTGGGAAACAAATTCATTGGTGGTGAAAATCAGCCAAAAGGTCAGTTTTGCAAAATATTCTTCTATTCTTGTTTTCACTGCCTTCCACCTGTTATAGTAGTCTTGTACGTGCCTTTTGGATTTTGGTTGGTGAATGGTTGGATCCTTTGCCAAAGTTGGATAAACCTTGCTTTTCAGAGCTCATTATACCAGCTGTTGTTAACAAATATAATTTTCATCGGCATACAAGCTAGGTATGCTTTTAAAAGCAGTGTTATTTAATTTCTTCATGATTCCACGGTTTCTTCCAACCCCCATGGTATGGCGTCTAGCTTTGTAGTCTAACATAGGAAGCTCTAGTAGAAGAGTGTTTTGGAATTGAAATTATTGAATCATGGATCTTTTTAAACTTATAAGTGAAATGGGTAGAGGTTTAGCCTGTTGCAGGCAGCAGATTAGATACTTTTTAAATGAAATGTAAGAGAGGAAGAAGAAAATAGAAATGTAGCCAATCCTAAGCTATAGGAAGGAAGCCAATCACGCATTATAGCAAAGTATCAAAGTTGCAGGAAGATCTGCTGTTATTCTCTCTGCATTGATGCATAGTCTTTGTAGGCTGATGTTACCTCTTTATTCTAATTATACTAGTAGTTGAATTTAGAAATTGTGTGTACTTGAAGATTCCACTGTGTAATCATATTCGAAGTAAGACAGATTGACCACATCTTTGCTCTGTTAGCTACATACTCTAGAAAATTAACAAAACTAGATAGAGAGACCAATAATGCTCGTTTCTTATGGGACTAACATTACTTTCTTGAAACATCAGGGACTAAAAGCACTCAATATAAACTTTAAGGACCAAAAAACTATTTTGGCCTTGTATTTATTTTATTTTTGTTCTTTCTTTAGTATTTACATACAGGTTGGTTAGCCCTAGTTCAAGTAGAATCTCTCTCTTTAACACCCACTAGGTCATGTGTAACTTATTAATGAAAAATATTTTTCATGTTCATGGGTTGTGCTCCTGCTTCTAATGAATTCTTAATCATTAAAAATTGTTCCTATAATTTTGGGCCTCATCATCAATCTACAAAGATTGAATGCAAGGGTCAATCAAGCGAGGATGAATTAGTCTATACAATACAACATATATCCTGGCTGGATTAGTAGTAGCTTATTTCAAAGCTCTTGAATGGAGGTAATTAGGTGAAAGTTAGTCAAATTTGTGTGGATGGCCAGTTAACATATTAATAATTGCAACTTTGCAATATACACACACACACACACATATATATATTTGGATTAATTTGGTTCCGGCTTGTTTGATGTGCTTAATTTGGCGGGAGCGTAATAATCTTACTTTTGAAGATATTGTGAGATCAATAGATCTTTTGAAGTCTATACTAGTTGGGACACTATTTAAGTGGGGTAAAATTTGGGGTTTTACACAATGTATTTCCATTTCTGAATTTCTTCTTTCTATTGTATCTCTTCCTGAGGTACTTGTATTCGTTTTAAGTTCTGAGTGTTCACCATTGTGAACATGATGCCCTTTTTATGAAATAAATCTTTGATTACCTATCCCAAAAAAAAAAAAAAAAAAAGGATTAATAGTAAAACAATGGGAATGATGCGGTTTGATGCATGTTTGTTAATATAATTGTTATGGATGATTTAAAAGGTTGAACTTCTTGCTTGAAAATTTGCAAATTTATTTAATAATCCATTCTCCTGTTTAGGTTTGCGTTGGCCTCTTTTCCTCTTTTAGGTACCGTTTGGGTACCGATTATTGCATCCACGTTTGGATGCAAAACACGTTTCAGGCCTTTTTTTTTTTTTTTTTTTTTTTTTTAAACCAGCGCCTCCTATGAACAGTGCAAATAGGCATATCTACAGTAACCCTTTGGTGAACAGTAAAATTTTTATTATTTATTTTTTTCAGTTTTCAACAAAATAAGCGGTATCCAAACTCACCGTTAATATTCTTTATCAATAAAAAAATCCTCTCTTTTTTCCATAAAAATAACCTTTATCAATTAAAAAAATTCGACACTTCTACTCATTTATTTTGTGAGCACTTTGTTTTTTATTTTATTTTTTATATTTTATATTCATCTCCGTTAAGTCACTAAGCCTTGCAATTTCTGATCTAGTGCATAGATTTTAGTTGCACCAGAACTATACATTGATTTTTTTGCCTAATTGCAGGTGTAACTTTACCCAATAATTCATTGATTTACCTTTCATTGTATGTCTTAACTTTTTAATACCACCGGAGTATTATAAATAAAGTTCCTCTTGTTTTTGACATTAGACTGCATTTTTCAGGACAATGTACTTGAATTTTACAAGAGAGCTTGCAAAATTTTCAGTTCCAAGTCTGCTCCTGTGAGTTCTCTCTCTTTTTATTTTGTGAATGTGTTGGTGGGGGGGGGGGTGATGGTGATTTAGCTTAATGATATTTACTGGCTGTGTCATTTGATTGCACAGTTAAATATTTGGGACTTCTCAGGGCAGACAACACAATTTTTCTTGGAAAACAAAATAAATTTGCTTAACGAATCTTCTGGACAAGCACAGAGAGAGGTAAGGTTAAATTATTTGAATACTGCCATCTTGTTAAAATTTCATGTTCTGGTGCAGCCGTGGAAGATTAACTTGCTATTACTTGGCAAATTCGCCTATTCAAGAATTATTGTATGGGGTCCCATGTGAAGTCCAATTGAAGTGATAGTTGGGTGGTTTTAAAGGTCTAGGTATGAGTCTTTTAGGGTTAAAACAGTCTTTTTTATTTGGGCTTCAATGTTATTAGTTATAGTCAATATTATATTCAGTGGCAAATTTATACTTTCTGGGCATTTGGTAATTTAATTGAGTCCATAATATTCTAGGAGATCCTAAGTATCTTAGGTTTATTTTCTTTGGTTCCAAGTTACTAGGAATTCTAATACTAGGACAAGTAAGAGTTTTTATATATAACCCCTGAATACTGCTAGGGGCTGTGTTAGGCATTTGTGCTTAAGTTATGTGATTCAATGTAAGCATCACATGTTGTATGATATGCTTTTGCCATGTGGCTCACTATTAATACGCTAAAATCAGTAAAGATAATTTAGTATGTGTGAAACTCTTACTAAGTTTCAAGCCTAGAGCCTTGTAGCTTGTTTGCATTCTCTCTATTGAGAGAACCTGGGTTCAAATCCCCCACACCCACTTATTGCAAGCAAAAATAGTATATTGCCTGTCAAAAGAAGAAATTCAAAATAAGTTTCACTCATTATTTTAAATAGTTTTAATCATGTATTAAATTTTTTTAATTTTGATAAACACCTGGTTTTACATGATGCTATTACACCAGGTAACTTAAGTTTTTTTTTTTAGTTTACATATGATCTTTTGCTAACACGTCACTTTCACGGGCATAGTACAAGTCTCTATAAATGTCAAACATGGATAATTGTGTTCTTTTGTTATATAGAGGTTTAAAATTAGTTCTATTATTTGTACCTGTTTATGCCTTTTACTGTTTGTAAATAATATTTTCAATTAAAAATTAGTATGCGTGTGTGTGCCTACCATATTGTGTTCCAGATTTTCAAGAATTGATGTAATGTTGAATTGAGTCTTGGACGTTTTGTTTTTGGGAGGGGGTGGTTTCCTTCCAATTTGGATTTTAATGTGCCTTAGGGGGTTTTGGATTTTACATCTCCATTAAGCATCCTGCTTTGCTTGTTTTCCTTCCCAAATATGTATTTGGGGAAAAATAAGACTACTAATTTCTGAATCAGGATCTTTAGGTTTTATTTCAAACCAAATATATATATATATATGTGTGTGTGTGTGTGTGTGTGTGTGTGTGTGTGTGGTTTTTGTGGAGAAATTCTTCTTGCTTTGTGTTTATTAATGTGTGGAATACTGATATCAGGACAAGAATATCACTATAGACCAATCCTTTAGAAGATGAATATCTGATCTTAAAGAGGCTTTCAAATGGTCTGGTCATGATGTGGACCTTCTTGATTCTTTAGTTTTAGTTGCTGGCCTCCTCAGGATTCAGGAGGAGATCCTTCTTTAAGAGTCATTTTGTGTAATTATCATTTAGCATCTTTTGCTTGTTTCTGCATAAAAATTATCAACAAAGATATATGTGAATACAACACTTAATAGCTTATGGACTTGTTTAGTTGCACTTTGTTTGCTCCTTGATGTCATAATGGTTATGGATGAGTATCTTGTGAGGAAAGGATCTAGACGCATTTGTATTTTCTGGGAGATGCTTTCTCATCACAACTGCTTATATTTTACAATCATATGGGGGAGAACATTCTAATCTTGCTCAACTAATAAAAAGAAAAAAAAAATGATCTACTTATCTTGTCTTTGGAGGTTTTTATTCCATTATGGGTGATCATGTTTGAATTTTTTGAATGGAACTGTTGGTAATTTTGTTATAATCTCAAATAGAATGGGCCCAAGGTTCAGTGTTCCATGCGTGCATCAACAGTTAGTTTAAATGCGATAAAGTGCCCTCCATCAGTCATTTTGACTTTGTATTAATAGGTCTTACAGATTATAAAAAATTACATGACCAAAGAGTTAATATACCTATTTTGTTAATAAAACATAGAGGCTGTTTAATGCAGTTGAAATAAGTTGATAATGTTTGATTATTTACAAATTACATTCTAAATTAGTAATCTTACTGGCAGTTTGCCTCATTAATTTCATAGTTGCTTGTTATTTACCAGTTTAAAACATGGGCTTGAAAAGGGTGTTAGATTGATTGCCTTAGAGCTTGGTCTATACTTAACAATTCTCTTATGTAACTGTTGCAGTAAAAATATTCTGTAAATATGAGTTTTAACTCCATGTTTTAAATTTATTTAAGTTCTTCATGAAAATCCAATTGCTTAGTCAATATATTTGCTCATTTGTTGCATGTTGGCCATGCAGATTCTTCTTGAATTGCAAGTCTATGGGTTTTCAGATACTCTAAGGGGTATAGATGAGAGGAATAATGAGATGGCTCTAGTACAGTCCAAAATGGAAGTTCCCTTTTGCAGTGGGTCTCTTAAGATGAATGGGAGCACTGACAAAGTAGGCTCTTTATTAACTTTAACTAGTTCTTCACAAAGTGGTGGTAGCTATAGGGGAGCTGCTTCCTTGGGCTTGACAGGATTACAAAATCTTGGGAATACTTGTTTCATGAACAGTGCCATCCAGTGCTTGGTGCATACCCCAGAGCTTGTTGATTATTTCCTTGGAGACTACCCAAAAGAGATAAATTACGATAATCCATTGGGAATGAAAGTACGCACATTTATATTTATGTTATATGCAGTCTTTTTATTTAGTTGCGTTGTCTTAAATTAGCATCTTTGCTTTTTTCTGAACCTCGTCTCTTGTTAAATATGTTTGTTCAGGGGGAGCTTGCTTTAGCATTTGGAGATTTATTAAGGAAGCTATGGGCTCCGGGAGCTCGGCCTGTGGCTCCAAGGATGTTCAAGTCAAAACTTGCTAATTTTGCTCCTCAATTCAGTGGCTATAATCAGCATGATTCCCAAGTTAGTGTAATTATTTTTCTTTAAATTATTTTTATTATTGTGTCGTGTAAGAAATATTTCCATAATATTAGAAAAATGTCTATGATCTAGGAATTTCTTGCTTTTTTGTTGGATGGACTCCATGAAGATTTAAATCGTGTTAAATGCAAGCCGTATATCGAAGCTAAGGGCTTAGAGGACCGTCCAGATGAGGAAGCAGCAGAGGAACATTGGAAGAATCACCTTGCTCGTAATGACTCCATCATTGTTGATTCTTGCCAAGTGAGTTGTTATAGGAGGTCGCCATTTTGCATGGATTGGAAAATTCTGATTTCTAGTTATGTATAGTTTTTCATTTTTACATGTGACAGTACTTGCTCTGTTCCAAATTGTTGGTCCCCTCATTTTGGGTTGTCCCAAAATGTAGGCCGCTTCGAAATTTTTTTTTTTTTTTGTGTGATAGGTAATAGATATTTTCATTAAAAAAAAAGTACATCTTGTTCATGATGAGGAACAGGCTGTACTTGAAACAAATACAAACAAATCAAATAGAAATTGCACGAAATAAATTTTGCAAATTTACCTTGTACTTATTTAAAAGTCAACTATTCTTTCACTAGAGTTTAAATCAATGAGGGTAGTTTTGGAAATATGTACTTTTTAAACTAAAAGAAAAAGCATTAAATGATGCTCCTTTTAAAAGTTGGATCTTCTAAACATGACCAACAATATGGAACAGAGGTAGTACTTAATAGTATGGCATTCTTCTTACTTGGAAGTCTTTGATGCTAATATGATAAATGCCCTCTTATGGCTAAATGTGGAAAGTGGTTAGAGCTTTTGATTATTTTGTAGGATGAGATAGAGTTGCATCTGTATTTAATTATTTGTTGTTGATTTTTTTTAATAACAAGAAAGCTTATAGGATAAACGACGCTTATTTTAAAATAATTGGCTTTGTTTTTCTTACATTATAGGGTCAGTTTCGGTCAACACTGATTTGCCCTCTTTGCAAGAAGGTTTCTGTCACATTTGATCCATTTATGTACCTATCGCTGCCATTACCTTCAACAGTTATGCGGACTATGACATTGACAGTCATGAGCGCTGATGGGATTACACTACCATCTACTTATACCATAACTGTACCAGATTGTGGGAAGCTCACGGATCTTATCTTGGCCTTAAGTGCTGCATGTTCTTTAAGAGATGATGAAACCCTGTTAGTGGCTGAGGTTTGTTACTGCATATATGTTTTTGAGTATTAGTGTGTGAGTTACTAACAAAAAAATAGTCACCCTTATGTCTATCCTGTGCACTCAGTATTGGTGTGGGATCTGCCACCAATTATTTAGATGACTTGAGTGAAATTCCTACTGGCTTTTGTAGTGTAACTTAAGTTTTTCAAAGTAACATTGCAAACTGAGATGATACGGGGACCTATCACAGTGCCTGACCTCATATGACCTTTGTGTTGTGTTGGTGGAAATTTCTTTGAACTCTGACCTTGTGGAGTGAATTGTAGGTATACATGAATCGTATGTTGAGTTGGCTGGAGCCATCTGGTTTGATAGCCTTGATCAGAGATGATGACAAACTTGTTGCTTATCGGTTACCAAAAGATTGTGAGAAATCCCCCTTGGTTGTCTTCAAGCATAAAAAAATTGAGCAGTAAGTTAAGTTAAATTCTTATTATGGTTGTTGAGGCTTTTTATGGTTGCATTTGTATAACAAATTATGACTTCAATTTGATTTTTCTGCAATATTCTATATTCTGTGCCTTCTTTTCTCCCTTTCCTTTCATGTTTAAGAAATTGTGGCAAGTGTTATAACTCAATGAGTGACATCAGATAATGTGTGTGACAACTGAAACATCTGGAATGCATTAGATAGATTTCATTATGATAAGTCTCTCAAGTGCATTTCCAGACTCTCTACTATCCATATTTGAGTTCATTTACAATGTCCACTATTCATTATTTTGTCCAAAAATTATCAAATTAGTTGATAAATTAGGATGTTGATTATAGAATTTTTGTAATTTATGTTGTATACTGTAAATGCTTTCATAGTTTAAAGAAAAAGGGTGCGCCCTTATAGGTTGTAAGTATATAAGGATATGGCAAACAAATGATACATCTTTACTCTCTCTCTCTCTCTCTAAGAAATATTTTCTCTAAACATTCTATATTTCAAATTAGATGTTATAATACATCTGTTGTTCTTGTATCTTACTGCTCAATATCTGTGCACTGTCATCTTGGCAGCTTTCTATAATAATTATTCTTTTTAACAAATATAGTAGTTTTTCATTTGCAAGTGTTGTTAATCATTGAGCTGCACAATAGATTTTTTGGGTAATTGCTGAAATATTTGGAGGCTTTTAACTAACTGTTCCATGGGACATGTATCACAATCATGGTCATCAATGTCTTGCCATATGCATATAAATGTTTAGGTTCAACATGTTATATTTGTAAGACAATATGTAAGGTTGCTGCTATGTAAATTTGTGGGTTGTATATAATGATAAATGAAATTATCCATATGGTCTGTTTGCAGTTGGCCTTATAAATTGAAGATGTTTGGTATTCCACTGGTGGCAAGGTTGCCTGATCTTTCTTGTGGATCTGATATTCGCAAAAAGTTTTTGCAATTACTCAATCCATTTTTAATGCCCATTGAAGATGTATTAAATGACTATGATGATGAGGAAGGAAGTTCTGGCAATGAAGATTCTGATATGTTGGATGCCACTAGCCCTACAGTTTTGGATACAGATGCCGGCTCAGACAGTGAAACATTGGATGAGACACATTTGGGTACTGACTTCCAATTCCAGATAGGACCATTTTCTACTGAGATAAAGATGGATGAGCCATTTCAAGTTTCAGGTTTGGCAAAGGAGTTGGAGGTGCATGTTGTATGGTCAGATAAGATGATTGATAAGTACGATACGTGCATTCTTAGCTCATTTCCAGAGGTCTTTAAGCCTCAGACGTTCATGAAGAGGCCTCAAGAGTCTGTTTCTCTGTACAAATGCCTTGAAGCCTTCTTGAAGGAAGAACCTTTAGGACCAGAAGATATGTGGTTGGTGCTTATTCTCATTTTTCGTCTCTAAATTTTTTTTGCTTGTTGCCGGTCATTCTTGACTTAATTTGACGAGTGGGAAAGAAAGTGTTTTTTAGAGCTTTAAGGTGCTTGAAGTGGTTTTGGTCCTTATGCCATCACTATAGTTCTTTGACTAATGTTTTTCATATAAAAATCAAGTTGTCACTTTCATCTTGCTAATTACTTTGCAACTGTGTATATTTGTAGGTACTGCCCTAGCTGCAAGGAGCCTCGACAAGCAATAAAAAAGCTAGATCTTTGGAGATTGCCTGAGATTCTTGTTATTCATTTGAAGAGGTTCTCATACAACCGATATTTTAAGAACAAGCTAGAAACATTTGTTGACTTCCCAGTTGATTATCTGGATTTCTCAACCTACATTGCCCACAAGAATAGCCAGTTTTCTAATCATTACATACTGTATGCAATTAGTAATCACTATGGAGGTCTGGGTGGCGGTCACTATACAGCATCTATTAATGTAAGTGGTGTTTCTTTTAGTGTAGGAATTTTTACTCGATTGCCTGCTGATACGTACCTTTTATTTAGGAATTTGTTGTTTGGAATCAGTGTAATGTTCTAAATATGGGATTATTGGAGAAAATTTGGATGCTAGTCCAGAGTTACTTGACTTAAATAAATTCAATTTGATGTGGTATTCATCATAGTGGAGGACAGTCCCCCGTCCAATCTGTTATCCTGAAATGAAAACTATTTTTGACATGCTATCTATGCCATTACTTGAAATAAGTTGCAAGTTCCAGTGTTAAGGTGGAGTCGGCAACATTGTAAGTTCAGGGAGTACTGGTTTAATGGAGAGTCACAGATCCTTTTTTAGCTTGGTATCAAGATTATCAACTGTAATTTTGTGATGAAAATTTGTGCTATGGGGGGTTGTCATAGAGGGTAAGTGGTAACACCAAAAAGTTAGTTCTGTTATATAATTAAGGCTAAAATGCAAAACTCACCCTCTATGTTTCACCAAAATTTATTTCAGTCCTTTAACATTGCTTTCGTTCATTTTAGTTCTTTAACTTTCAAGATTATTCAATTAAGACTTTTCCATCAACTTTTATTATATGTTGTGGTTAATTTTCCAATTTTTAAAATTTTTCTTATAGGTTTTTAAATTAAAAAAAATTCAATTAATGATTGAAGAATATTTTCTAGATATTTTTTTTCAAAAATTTTTAACCAAAGTTTACAAAAGTCCTTAATTGAATAAATCTAAAACTTAGAGGACTGAAATGAATGAAAGCAAAGTTAGAGGATTAAAATGAATTCTGAAGAAACTTAAGAGGGTAAGTTTTGCATTTTAGCCTATAATTAAATTGAAAATGCATTGATAACATATCATATGATGTATAATTAGTGTGCTAAACGTATGGTTTCCTAGTAGTGTTGTGGTTAATCTTCCTACGTAATTGCTGAATTTATTTGTTGGTATCTGAATGAAAGTTATATATATATATACATGTGTGTGTGTGTGTGTGTGTGTGTGTGTAGTCTTTTCTTTAATGTTTCATTTCTGTAGGAATGGTAACCCATCTTGTACCCCTTCCATCACATGTATATCCCATTACAATTTTGACTTTGTTGATTTTTGTGAACTTACTTGATATGGGAGTGGCTTAAATGTCATAAAATAAAGATACAAGCTAAATATTAGTGAGAATCTGGGGATTTTTAACTCAACAATTCTGTAAAGCACTTAGATTTTACATTGCTTGCAGGAACATCTTTATATCTTTTCTATTATACTCATGATTTCTATATACTATAGGTGCTCTAATTCTCTTTGTTCCTATGCAGCTTGGATATGGAATGTGGTATGAGTTTGATGATGAGAAGGTTGATCCTGTCAGTGAAGACAGGATAAAGACCTCTGCTGCTTATGTTCTTTTCTACAGGAGAGTCCCAGATGTATAATCCAACATAATTGTACAGTTGCAACAATTTGCAAAACAGGTTCGGCCAAGCATTACCTTCTTTTTCTCCCAAACCATTTTGTAGTTATTTTTGGGAGCATCCTCATTTTGCTTACAGCTTGGAATTGGAGAGGATACACATAGAGGAAATGAACAAAGGACAAAGGATTTTACTGTACAGCTTCAAATGGGCGCCATTGGACTGGGGTAGAATATTTCAACTGCTTTGTCGTTAAATGTACATATGCTTCATAGTTCATACAGAGGGAATTCTTGATAGACCCATCAATTTTAAGATGGAAGAGCTTCCCCATAAGTATATCACTTAATAAAATTTATTGGGTACATATTTTGTTTCCTGCATTTGTTTAAATTATAATAGTTAAAAAATATTTAGTATCATGGGTTGACAATTGAAGTCTTGGCACTGTACATCAAGTTATAGAAGTTACAACAAACCATCCTTATGAAGCTGTTAGGGGCTTTCTACTTCGAAGCTACATTTCACTAACCTTGCTATGGTGAACCAAATACATGTGCCGGGAATAAGTGCAACAATGCAAGCTATGTGACGACTTGATGGGGTAACTTTCCAAGGAAGTCTCCTGCAGACTCAAATAAATGTTCATTGTTTGTTTACTAGAGGGGAAGGCTGATAAGACTGTATATAAACAAACACCTTTTGGCATTATTGATGGGAAAGGCTGACCAGAAAATGTATAGAATTGATTTTAGAGATGGGCTTTTAGATTGGGAAAGGGATTGATTCTGTAATATTTTAGCTTGTCAACCTACCTTAACACTGTTACGCCAAAACAAGCACGGCCTTAAAGGGATGTAAATTGAATTTTTTCTAAAAATTCATTATACTTGAATCTCTTCCATTCCAAATTTGCCAAATTGGAGGAATTATAAAAACATTGAGGTTTCTAAACCCCTTCACAAGTTCATTTAATTCCTCCTCTAAAAAGCATCCAGTTGAATTTGATTAATATTAACATAATTAACTATGCTCTAGTTTCATAGGAATGGAACTTGAAAAATCTAGTCGAGCAGCAAGATGTGCAACTAATTTTATCAAATCACAAGCAACAAAATTGATAACAAGGGGTCTAGTTTTTGCGAAGGGGCAACCTCCTATTCAAGCTTAATCTTGATGGAGTGTTGGAGGTGCGGGTGGTTTCTCAGAAGGTGAATGACTGCTCCGTATGGAGATTCTCTTCTTCAAGTCATGGCTTTAGTGTATTGATTAGAGCTCTCCAGTTTGATCACAAACATGGTTTGCAGCAGGTTAGAGAAGAATATGCATGCGGTGTTTTATTTAATATTTATGATGTTGAATTCTGATGCCCCTCGTTAAACGGTATCAACAAGTCTTGTTGTAATAGAGCTTCCCAAAAGTGTAAAATCATAAAGTTAGATATACAAAATTAATAAAATCATTATCATCTTCTCTCCTAATATATATATATATATATATATGTGTGTGTGTGTGTGTGTGTGTGTGTTCTCTCCTAATATATATATATATATATGTGTGTGTGTGGGGGGGGGGGGGGGGAGGGGGGGTGGTAGGTGATCCGAGCACCTTTTTTTGGGGCTGCGGCCCCTGTTCAAGGATGATCAAATACTCGAGGATGGCTAAAAGATACATACGTACACGGTTCGAAAGGCTGAAGAGGAAAGAGGAGTTCAATGTGGTAACTGAGGTTCCTGAGGAACAAAGGCAACTCAGGAGCACTTTAGGAAGTCAACCACTCTAGAAGGATGAGCTCCAGGGAAAGTAACAGAACCGTATCAGTAACAAAAGGAAGAAATATTTGTGAAGGTGACTGTCACCACCACATTAAATGCACTATGCCAATTGAACTGACTGCATTTATGGAGAAATGACACCTTAACAGTATTTTTCTAGCTCACAGCCCTTCCTATTATCTCCAAAGAGACCTTGATGGGACAAGCATCCAAAGGAGTTTCTAGAAGTTGAACAGGTGGAAGGCTGAGATGTATTGGGGGGAACTATATAAGGAAGTTGCCTTCATGAAAAACGGACATGCAAGATTGAGAAAAAAGAAAAGAGAGAGAAAAACACTTTGTAAACGGAAACAACTTGATTAATATAAGAACATATTGTACTCGGATTGACTTGAGGAAGACGTTTTATTGAAATTGTGCATCTACTTCTATCAACTTGAACTTACATGATTTTGTAGTTTGCTTATAAAATCCACTCTTTTACAAATATATTGTTTTGGGCTTTATTAGGCTGACCTTCACTGTTTTTAGTGGACTTGGGTCGTCCAAATCCATTCCTTACAATCCCTCTCTCTCTCTCTCTCTCTGTGTCTCTCTCTCTCTCTCTCTCTCTCTCTATATATATATATATATATATATATAAAACCATCATTGTTTTGGACTTCTAGGAGAGACCAGATTGAAATAAGGTTAGAATCACTGTCGATGTGGGCCTCATGCTCTTCAAAAAGCTCCAAATTAACGTTAGTAGGTAAGATTTTGTCATCTAAAAACTTTTCTTGCTGGCTTGTCAAAGACATTCTTACTAAAGCTTGGAACCTAACAAATGAAGTAGAAGTTAATGTAGTAGTAGTAGATAAGACCACATTTATGTTTGTCTTTAAGCATGAAGCTGATATTTGTAGCGCCTGGGAGCAAAGGCCTTGGTCAATATTAAAATATGAATATTAATCCTCCAGACCTAAGCCTGAATGAATTGACTTCTCTTACTCATAATTCTGTATCCAAGTCCACGTGAAACAAACAATGGGCTCTGGCACTTTGAAGAGAACCAGTAGACCATGTAGCCAGCAAGAGGTGGCTTTAAGATCAAATTCTCATGGAGACTACTGACAGGTGTGCATGCATGCATGCATGGCTCAGTTGCTCACGAAGCAAGAAGACACAAATGGGCTCTCTTCAACGAATATAAATCATTTCCAACCATGCTCATGCAAATGTAGAGTGATCTATATAAACATCAATGACTATTATACGTTTAAGGAAGTGGTATACTTCCCAACTAAATCGAAAGTCGAGCTTAAGTGTTGAATGGTAGCACTGACCCAATAAATCATTTGCATCAACCACTTGACCACCTTCCAAGTCCCCAATGACAAACAAAGTCTGCTAAGTAATAAGTACATTTTAGTTTAATTTCACTAATTTTGAAGAATTTTCAAACATAATTTCCATATAATAAGAATAAGGTAAATACAAAACTTTTTCTACTTTTGAGTTTTAATAAGGTAATTTTGTGTCATGTGTTAAATCAATTTCTTAATTTTTATGCAAGTATTTATTACTCATGGCAACAATGAGGGTTTTGTTAGTTTTTATATTAAATGTGATACCATTTTCAATAAGAATTATTTCTTTTTCCATAAAAAAAAGGAATTATTTCTTTTTTAAATATTTGAATTCTATATCATATTGAATTTTTAGTTTTAAATTTTTTATTTATTTTAAGACAACTAGACATTTCTCTCTCTCTCTCTTTTTTTTTTTTTTCTTCTAAAGAACCTTATCATTTAAAAGATGGAGTATATATATTTTGAATGAGTAAGATAATTTAAGAATAAAATATTTCAAAAACTATAATTAACAAACTTAATTTGTAATTTATTGCATCACAACAACAAAAATTAAGATTAAGTCTAGAAGTAAAATAATACTTTTTTCCTAGAATAAAATACATAAACATGAGAAATTTGCATTTTCTACTAAAGAATTTTTTAAAAGTTAATAAAATATAATAATGACCATATTTAGCTTTTGTAAAAATTATAAAATGTATCTAAAGAATTAAATGTGATACCACTTTTAATAAAAAAAATATTTCTTTTTCCATTAAAAAAAAGAATTATATCTTTTTTAAATATAAGAATTCTATAGCATATTGAATTTTTAGTTTAAATTTATTTATTTATTATTTTTTTCCCTTTTTCTTTTAAAGAACCTTATCATTTAAAAGATGCAGTACTATTTTGAATGAGTAAGATAATTCAAGAATAAAATATTTCAAAAACTATAATTAACAAACTTAATTTGTAATTTATTGCATCACAATCACAAAAATTATGTCTAGAAGTAAAATAATACTTTTTTCCTAGAATAAAATACATAAACATGAAAAATTTGCATTTTCTACAAAAGAATTTTTTTAAAAGTTAACAAAATATAATAGTGACCATATTTAGCTTATGTAAGAATTATAAAATGTATCTAATTGCATACTTTAATGTAAGTGTATTTGTGTGTGAAACTCACTCTTGAAGATTTGAAACTTAACACTTATACTTGTAGAGTGACTATCACGCTAAGGGTGTGTAGTGGTCTAATTATGCATACTTCCAAATAGGGATGACAATTTTGCCTCGCCTCACTTAACCCGCTCTTCCCCGCTTGGGTTTTCTCCACCTTGCAATGGTAGTGGGGCAGAGATGGGGCAAGATTTTAGCCTTGCACCATAGGACGGGGTGGGGATGGGTTTAGACTTTTTAGACCCATCTCGGCCTGCCCCTCCCTGTCCCCGCCCCATGTTGTTAAGGGTTATAATTATAAATTTTTCATACCCTAAAACCCTACTATTTAAACAAACATATCAATATTAGCTTATTTTAATTTACCCAATGTGGGTTGTCTGCTTTTATTTTATTATGTGTTATACTATGAGATTTTTTTTGTGATTGTTTTGTTAAATACTTTGATACATTACTCAATTTTTCTAAAAATTGATTTGCTTTAATGGGATAAATTTAGTTGTAATTTTAAATATATTTTTATTAATGAAATAGGTTTCACTAAAAAAAATTGTATTAGTTGTAGGGCAAATTAACAAAAAGTAGAGTTTTACGGGATGTGGTGGGGTTTTGTGGGGCCCTAAGGGGCAGGGATGGGGTGAGAAAGTTTTTCCCGTCATGTGGGGCGGGGCAGGGATGGGCCAAGATAAAACCATGCAAGGCAGGGACGAAGAACCCATCCTTCGGCCTCACCCCGCCCCATTGCCATCCCTATTTCAAAACTATACAAAATGTGTGTGATCAAAAATAGGAAATTAGAAGAAATTGTTTGGTTTAAATGGAAAGAAATTAATGTATTGCTAAACTTTAATCATAATTATGACAAAAATGTTTATAATAATTAGGAAATTAATGTATTGCTAAAATTTTATTGTAATTAGGAAATATAATTATGAAAAAATGTTTATAATAAAATATATTTAATGTTTTGAGAGTAAACATGACAAAAATGGTTATTAACATTAAATAATATATTAAGTCACTCTTAAATGAATTACTTTTGAATACTTCACTCATAAATGAATGATTATTTTCTTCTAAAAAAAATGAATGGTTATTTATTGTTGACACATAGAAATTTTTTTTTGACAGGCAACAATATCATAGCAAATAAATGAATATTATACCAAATAGATGAAAGAAGTTATTGTTATAAAAAAAGAGATGAAAGAAGTTACAGAATATGATATGTGTCATTATGCATTAATCAAAGTTAACATTTTGTGTATCCACCAGTTTTAAGAATTCATGAATGTGTTTAATATCAATTGTACATATTTGGCACAAATGTAATCCTCTAGTTACCTTTTTTATAACATAGATTGGTCTATAACTGTTTCTCTCACTTTCTCAGTACTGCAAAATTTTCCAGCGCCTGCTTAGCAGTTATCGCGAGAATTTTAGTCATGCAAAAACCCAGTAGCGGTAAATTTTTTTTCATAGTTTCTTGGATTTTTTTTTAAAATTTTTAATTTTATTGAATTGCTTCCTTCACATTTGATGCGAATCTCAGTTACAAAGTTGTGATTTTTTGCTTGTTCTAGTTGTTAGAGCGAGTGTAGTCTTGTGAATTCTTGATGGTTTTGTTTTTTTCTTTGTTTTTCGGAAAATATTTATTGCTTTGGGAACATTTAGCTTCAGTGTGTCATTAGGGGACAAAAAAAGAGAAAGAATTTAAAGAAAAGAGTGTTTAGAATTCTTAACTTTATATGGGTGTCAGAAAAGTTTGGTTTGATAATTGAAAGTTCGGTTCTTTCATGCAAAGAGCTGTCTCAGAGGTCTTTCGATGTTGAAGTTCATAGTTCATGTTTAGTTTGATGTGCTTCCATTTGGCAAAATGAAAATTTTTTTTTGTGATTTTTTTTTTTTTAATTCATAATTTCGTTTTTTCTAACACTGTAGGGTCTTTTATTCTCCCTGTGAATCAAGTTCCCTTGATAAAATATATTTCATAGAATTTTTTTTTTTAAGTTTGGAAATTTGGAATGTTCTATGTGAGGTATACCATGATGCAGGATTAACTTCTTTTAGATATTGATGTTGTGGTGCTGTCGATTTTGGTCAGTCATAGTTATATACAATTATAGGTTGAATTTTACCTCTTCTATGATACACATGAACAGGTTGATGAAACCAATACATATATGAACTGTGATGTTAAGACTATAGATGTCGAATTGCATCAAAAGAATGTGTAATTGAATGCTTCTTTTAGATATTGATGTTGTGGTGCTGTCGATTTTGGTGAGTCATAGTTATACACAATTATAGGTTGAATTTTACCTCTTCTATGATACACATGAACAGATTGATGAAACCAATACATATATGAACTGTGATGTTAAGACTATAGATGTCGAATTGCATCAAAAGAATGTGTAATTGAATGCTTTTTTTACTGATGTTATAATGTTTGATCATAAGAAATCAGTGTTGTTATAGGAAATCATATTTTTTTTAAGCATCTATGTAGTTCCCCTGAATTATACATGTTTAGTTTGGTGCTTCAAGTCATCGTTCCATTCCACCCTTTCAAGTGTATGCCTAATGAATAATGACTCTGACAGGAGCAAGGATGGATGTTGTTGCAATAGCAAAGGGAGACAAACTCATATTGAGGGGGTTGAAGTTGCATGGGTATCATGGGGTGAAGCCAGAGGAAAGGACGCTGGGTCAGAAGTTCTTGGTGGATGTTGATGCCTGGTTGGACCTTCGGCAGGCTGGTAAATCTGATTGCTTGTCAGATACTATTAGTTATACTGATATTTACCGGTAAGCCACAATTGTACACCTTCATTTATAATACCTTGAACCGTGACTTGTCATACTCTCTCATTTTTCTTTTTCTTTTTCTTTTTTAATTTGCTTTGATTGGAAGAATTTCATCTTAATTTTCGTAATTTAAAGAAACCAACTTTCTAATTTAATAAAACCAACTTTGTAATTTCGTAATTTCGTAAATTTTTATGGCAACTGCAATAATAAGGCTGAGATCGTATATGATTAGCGAATATCTAACAAAACTAACTTGCATAATATAGGTGGTTTAATAGATAATAGTAATTGTAGCTTATGATGAATATTTTCATTCTATGAGCTATCTGTGTAGGTAATGTGTCACACCTCAAACCCAAAAGGGTCCAAAATATGAGAAAACGAACCACCAAGAGAAACTGTAGGGATTTTTTTTTTTTTCATCAAAGCAAAAACCCTCAAATGTATTGGAATGTTAATTTACAGGAGCTTTGGGGTTGTAGTTTTCTATGCACTAAACCTTTAATTGGTTTGGGGCGTGACATTATGCATGCCCTGTTTGATACGAGATCACATTTGATAGTTTGAATTGGTGAAATGCAGAATAGTTGAAGAAATTGTGGAAGGACCTGCTCAGAATCTTCTAGAGTCAGTGGCTCAACGCATTGCGTCTGCCACTTTTACGAAGCACCCCCAGATCTCTGCTATTCGTGTGAAAGTTGGAAAGCCTCATGTTGCTGTTCCTGGTTCTGTTGACTACTTGGGTGTTGAGATTCTTAGATACAGAAGTGTAGATGCATCAAACTGAACTCATTATTTATACACAGTTTCCCTTTGTCCCCGACTCCCTTTTTGAGACCTGAAAAAAATAGAGGGGGATGTTGCATGTGTTGCTTAAAATTTCTTGCCTGAGTTTGAATTGGTGCTAGCAATTGATTTATGAGGTTGCAGTTCTTTCTTAGTGCCTACCTAAATTTTATGTATTTTCTTTCATTCTTTGTTTACTTGGCCTCCACCTTGGAATTTATCTAGTCCCTTGTCTCGCAGTTCCTGGCACCAACATTTGGATCAGTTTTCTATAAGAGATCATACGTACGTGGGATTGGGAAATGTATCTAGATTTTAACGGGATTGCGCTTTACATGAATGAAAGTTGGTATTGTATTGGTATGCAGTTAATTATAACTCATTATCATTTGCATACAGCATAGAAAAGACACATATCCAGTAATAAAAATTAAAAAAACATGGAAAAGATGCTCAATTAAGATTGCCAAAATATGGTAAACAAAAAAAAACCTTGTAGCTCAATGACATCATTTAGTCTTCTTCAAGGAGAGAATCAAGTCCAAATCTCCTTCCTCAATGGGGTAAAAAAAATGATTGCCGAAATATTTTAACTGTCTAGACTTAATTGTGCCGTAGAAAGATAACCAACGATGCATTATGAGAAATTTGTAGGCAGGAGGAGGATGCAGTGGTTCATAGCCTGTGGAGGTGTCCATGGGCTCACGATGTTTGGCCGGGCTGTTCTAGGAAGCTTCAGAGGATGAGCCCCAGTATTGATAGCTTTTCAGTTTAGCACAACCTGGCTTAGAGCATTCCCATCAAGGTGAGTAAAATTTTTAGCATATACAACCTCAAAACCCAAAATTTTAGCTTTTAACAACTCATTTTACAATACTCCCAACATCAAACATTTTATATTTTTTACCATTTCATTTAAATATTCTTTTTTTATTATTTCTTTATTCTTCAATTATATTTCTTTCTCTCTCTTCCTCTCTGTCACTCTCAACCCAGCAAACTTGACCATCTCAACGTAGCAAACCCATACCCACCCCATCAACCACCACCGGGAAAAAACACTAACCTCCCATACCCACCTATCTATCCAACAAACTCATACTCTTCCATCTCAACCTAGCAAACCCATATCCATCCCAACCACCACCACTAAAAAAAAAAAAAAAAAAAAAAAAAAAAAAACACTAGCAGATGCAGAAAAACCAACGGAGACCCACAGAGATTCACCACAAAACCTAGAAAACAATAGCATCCACAAAACCCAAAATCGGTGACCGACGGAGACCACAGTTTCACCACAAAACCCAGAAAAACAACAACATCCACCACCAAAGATTTGAAGACAACACTACAAAACCCAAAATCGGACCAAATCTTAGCCACCATCAGCGACCTGGCGACGTTGCGGACAAAGAGGAGAGAGATCGAGTGACTGAGAGCAGAGAGATCGGCGACGAGCACAATGGATCATGAACCACAGAGAGAGAAGAGAGAAGAGAGAAGAGAGAACAGAGATGAAAGAAGTGAGAGAGGAAAGAGTGAGAAATGAGAAAAAGCCGTTGGTGAATAAAAAACCATTTTTTATTTTACAATACAGCTACAATTTTTTGAGAACGCACTGTAGCAGGATTGTAAATTTTATAGCATTTACCAGTTTTGATGGAGAGTGTTTTTTGGGTTTAGCTGCTTAAAAATAGGATTTATAGCATTTAGGAGGCTTGATGAGAATGCTCTAAAGAATGTGTAATTGCTAATATGATATATATATATATATATATATATATATATATTAATTGTATACATGTGTTAACATTATAAAGTCGTGTGAAAAAAGATCTATACAAAAAATAGTCTACTACATTAACAATTATAATTCGAATAATAGCCATATAAGATATAATAAGAGTCATGTCGAAGCATTTTTAAACTTCCAAGCACTAAACTGGAACAAAGAATTAAATTGAAGTCTTCTATTATTTATAGTTTAAGGACCACAATCGTGTTTCATACAATTCCCTTAAGAGTTATCACAGCTTTCATGTGATACCCAATTGCAATTTCAGCCAAGCTTGATGGACCCTGTCAACTGGTATCCAAGTATTGGTTTACTCGACCATGAACTGTATTAGCCTAAGCAACAGAAAATGAGAGATAAAAACTCAGAAGTAGTATCAAAGGGCTTGGTGGATTTAAACTTTCATTCTTGAAATAGGACACAATTAAAATAAAAATGTTTCAATGTAAATATTATCTGACTGCAAAAAGTTTGCTTCAACACTTCTACAAGACAATTTCCACTGCAGTGCAGACATAGGAAGACTCTTCTCTCAACACTTCTACAGAACTTTCTTTTAGATTGTGGCACATGTTAGTAAAGCTGGTTCATGTAGCCATACCACTTGGTTCATGACTGTTGGCTTTGCCTTTGCCTTTGCGATTCCAGATAGAAGTCGTCTCAATAAGCTTATGAGGTACAAGCCGCCTTTCTCGCTTAGTAAGCTTGCGGAAGTTGTGGACTCTAAGTCTAGCTATCTCGGCCTCCTCTTCAGCAGTCATCTCCCTCACTACCACTGTTAGTCGGCACTCGGGTCTCTCTTTGACTCCACATTTTCCTTTAGCATGATAGGAAACTCTTTTTCTATAGAACCCCTTCCCAACAAATGCCTCAGCTGTATGAAAGAGAGTGCAAAATAAGCAAGCTAAAATAAAATAAAGAGAAGAATTTCACTTGCATCATTTACCAACAAGGAGACGGTCTAGATCCAATCCATGGTTATGAGTTGCATTTGCTCGGGCTGAGTGGATAACCTGCAGATAACAAATTCTTATCACATAATGTAAATTGGCAATTCATTTAAAGAAAAAAAAAAGGTTCTTCCTTCTATGGTACCTCTAACACACCTTCAAGACTCAGGTACCAAGTTTCAGGATATTATCTTGTGAAAGTCATAAGCATTATGACATAAATCAAATAGATTTATGTCATTTCAAAACCCCAGCACTAAAACAAGCAAGAAAACCCAAGTACTAAATCTTTTTTTTTAATTAGTGAGTTACACATGCATTTGATTGATCTTGAACTCACAACCTCACTCTCCAAGTAGCACTTAGTAGGTTAGGAGGTGACAGTTAGGGTAGAGCTCATTGGCATGTGCTAAATCATTTATATGATGATAAACAACAATTTGCATGACATCTTTAAGAAAGAATTACAAGGAAAACTAAGTCCAGATCCTGGTACCAGAAAATGCACAATAAAAAATAAAAAACAGAAAGAGAGAGAGAGAGATTTATGAATGAAGATACTATAACCCTTTCTAATTGGTAATGTTGACAGTGTAGAGTGCTTGTATAACCTGATACACAGTTTTTGCTGCTCGCTTTACTGTTACTTGCAACTGCAACAGTGCATCCTCAACTCGCATCCCACGAACTAATGCAGCAACCAAATTGACCTTTTTTGGACTCTGAAAACGCATTAAGTTAAGGGGCATATCAAACTTAAACAGATGCCATTCAGGTGCAACAGAGTAAACACATATTCAATGTCCATTCCAAGAAATCCTTTATGTTTAATGTCTAAACTGCACTAACAAAAATCTGATTCAACACACACATAAGCTTTTATATCATCCTTTTCAAGCAACTAAAGTTTGGTTAAAAATGAAATAATAAAATTTCAACTGCTAGGATAATTAACAGCTGACTACGGTGCAGTAATAGGGATTACTTAAATTATCATAGGTTTTAACCCAATTATTTCTGACTTTTTGTTCCCCTTATTTAAATGCATCTCCCTTTTGTTCTCTGAATTCTTACAGTAGTATCAGTTAAAAAAGAAGAAGCAAGAAAGATGTTATGTATAAGAATGTTCATAGTCATAGGTCTGTTACTTCATATGCTAAACCGGGGCTTTAGTATTGACCAAAACAACAAATAAATGCTACCATATCCCACTATGGGAATAACATATCTTGCAAAGTGTCCCAGGGCTTTGGCTTGATGACATCAATGTGGAGTGTAATTGGGCCAGATCTTACGATGAAATCTTAGTAAGTTGTTTTTTGACAAGTAAATCTTAGTAAGTTGTTCTAAACCCCCTCTCTCATTACAATGGGAGATGTTTAGGCATTCATGGTAACTGAATCATAAAATTGTGCAGCATTTGAACACTCAAAACCTTAGTGTTACATTTAGATTACTTTATTCACCAATTATAAAGTACAAACATAGTCATTTGTTTCTATCCTGATAAGTACTTATCGGAAAGACTGAATCAAAAGCAATATAATAATTTTAATGGCTCTAATGATCACATAAGACTGAAACCAAAATGAATTAGATATTCAATTGTCCCATAAATATTCCCAGAAGAGACTGACCGATGCAAAAAAAATGTGGTATCTCATACCTGTTTAATGCCCTTCAATATAGCTTGAACTTTTGAAGGCTTAGAGACAACTTTCTGGTTCTGGTCTTCGCTTTTTCCACTATTTATTGCCAATACAGGAGTCAATGGAGATGGAATGGCTTTTTCCTCAGATGATTCTGCTAGTAACTTCCTCGAACTGGAAATTCCCTGGATCAGTAAGAGATTTAAATTAATAATGATAGTAAAAAGTATATATACAAACACAAACATACAATCAATTAAGTTGAAGGAGAATGTTTGGCATCAACTCTTCTTGAGTCTAATAATTTCCACTGATAAAAAGAATTGCCAATACACTGAACAACAAATTCAGAGGTATTGTTCAAGATTGGTCCCATCAAGTAGGAAGTGCCTCAGGTACACACACATTGTGACAAAATTTACTTTAGAATTCTAGACAATGCAAATGGTTTACAATATATGCCCAGGTGTGTTGGAGGTGTGCCATGGTACACAGCTTCTCTTATAAAATATTCATGCTACATACAATAAAAACAAGAACTTTACTAAACTAGAGGACAAGTGAGGAACTCAAAAAGGAAAATGTTCAAGATTCAGGGGGAAACAATAAGGCAAGGATAAGTTAGCAATACCAATTGTTGAAAATACTGATAAAAGGGCCTTGAGATGTTTGCAGAAGGGGGTCTCCATAGTCTCTGAAGATAAGTTAATTCACCTGCAAAAGCTGCCTGTGCTATTCAGTCCTCAAATTTGAGTTGTAATATGCCAAAAAACACTGATAGCCATTGAAATAAATATGATTCCGAAGACAACAACAATAGGAAAAGAGATTTCAAGCACACAACTTGGTTGTAAATGGCAGTTGCAACATTGAAAAAAGAAAAATTCTACTTGACATTTTTTGTTACTAAAGGTTTAAATTTCAATTTAAACTTCATATATGACAAAAAAAAATTTCCACCCAGGAAAATCTGAGACTAACCTGGTGAAAAAGAAGATTCTAAGCGAGAAGAAGAAAAGTTGGCAGATAAATTGTAACTATGTTCCACTCTTTTCCCAACACGACTAAGTACAAAGTGTATGTGTCTCTGCCAGCCCACCATGACCACAAAAGCTAATTCAACTAACAAAATCTTCTGCTAGAAGAATATCAAATTATCTGCAAGGAAAAAGTAGCACAATTAGACAGTCAAAATCAAGAGCACAACCAGGGCCGGCCCTTCCTTTAGGCGAGTTAGGCAACTGCCTAAGGCCCCAAGTCCCAAAATTTTAGAAAAGAACCAACCGGGTAGTAGAGGATTTAGTTTCAAATGAATTACAAAAATAATCTGGCACATCCTTTTAACCAAAAAAGCAAAATTTTTGGTAAATCCTATTAAACATTGGTTCTAAACAAAATCATTGACCAAAAATCAACCAGATAAACAACAAATCCGGTCTAACTAAGAGATTAACCACAAATCAAAACAAATAAATCCACTCAAAACCCTAAAAATTTTACCTTTCTCTCTAGTCTCCAGTCTCCACTGTTCAGTCTGTCCTCAGCCTCTCTCTGATTCTCTGCTCTCCGCCTCTCTCAAGAATCAACTGCTCACCTCACCGTATCAGGTTCTGAGGTTCAGGTATTTGGGCCATTTTTTTTGTTAAGAACTTAAGATAACTTTGTTGATTTGGGCCCTCCCTGTCCCTGGATGGTTTTGTAAATTTGTTTATCACTTATCAGTTTATGATTATGGCTGCCTGGACCCTCCCTGGACTGGGCGTTAAGTTTGGGCCTTCAAGTTTTTTCCTTTTTTTTTTTAAAAAGCCTGCATTTTTTTTTTTTGGTTATAGATAGGTTTTTTTTTTTTTTTTTTTTTTTTTTTTTTTTTTTTTTTTTTTTTGTGGGTGGGTCTTATTAATAAATCTTGTGTCAGTGTTATGGCTGTGCTTAAATTTTTGTTATGCTTGTGCTTAATTTTTTTTTTTTTTAATTTATGCAGGTTGAGATTACTAAAAACTTGTTATTATTTAGTAAAACTACAACAATACTTTTTATATAAATCAGGTTCTATTTCTCATTTGCTCTACACTTGAAAGTTATTTTTTATTTTAGTCTTTATAAATATATTGTTTGATTAGAAATGTATACTAGAAAATATGCATCTGGATATGAAAAACTTAAAACAAAATTAATTAATTAATTAATTGAGTTTCAAAAAGGATCAATGGATAAATTTGTTATTAGTAATAAACAAAATATAACACAAAATTTAGATGAAAATATCACAAATGAGCAAGAAATTCACTAAAATAATTTAGAAGAAAATGATGTTCAATTTTGCAATACAACAAATCTTGATAATGAACTTCAAAATAATTTAGAAGAAAATGAAAATAATGATGAAAAATATAATATAAAAATATTAAATAAACATTAAGTTAATTAATATATAAGTATAAAAAAGGCCCAATTTTTAGTTCTCGCCTTAGGCCCCAAAATGTCTAGGGCCGCCCCTGTTTCCCTCTCATCCTCTCTCTGCCTCAACCCACGTCACACCATGCTCCATGGCTGACCACCAAGCTCTCCTTCTAAACCTCTATGGCCAGAGTTTTCAAGCTCATCACCTCCAATCACACACCACTGCCGAAACCCAGCCAAAATCAAATCACGACCACCACCACGGCTAAAACCCAGCCAAAATCAAATCGCAACAAAAACCCAGAAGCCCACCAAATCACAAATCAAATCACACCCCACCGAAATCAAAGCACAAAACCCACAAAATGAAAACCCACCGTTAAAAAAACATATATTGGTTTTGTTATTATATTATAGAAGAAGAATCATCTTGTTAAACTAATTTTATATCCAAATTAATCAAACACATACCACAAGCAAGAATGATAGACTGAAAGCAAAACAAAAAAAAATGGTATTTCCCAGAAAAATGTTTTCAGAAAATAGAAAGGGTAAGCAAAATATAAAAACTATTTGCTTCATAATCTCAAATAAATAAATAAATAACCAAAAATCACACACCATAATCCGGTGAAGCCTCGTGAGCAACAATTTCACCTAAGAGGATCGTCTGAGTTGAGAGGAAGAGATTTTCATAGTCTTTGGCTCAACAGCACAATTTTCGATTTCCTTTCTTGACGTGGTTTTCCCTCACTCCTCTCCTGTTAGCCTAGGTGACGTATAAAGAGAAATAAAAGGAAGAAGAACAAAGCATCGCGTAAAAAAGAAGAAAAGAAAAATGGTGAGAGAAGAAAGACGGACTGAGATCAAGTGCACTGTCGTAGGTATTTTTTTACATTTCTTACTCTTTTTTTTTTTAACTTTTTAACTCTCCTTTAATATATTTTATTTAATGGTTGAGATTGAAAGTTGTTTTTTCAACTTTTAATCTCAGCCATTAATTACAATTGTATCAGGGTATTGCACCTGAATTTGAAAATGACATATGTTACACGGACACGGACACGGGAATACGAAATTTTTTGAAAAATAAGGACACGACACAGTAGCGACACGATGGTTAAATAATTAATTAAATTTTATATTTAGGCACATTTTTAAATATTTTTAGACATAAAATACATTTATGTCTAGAATTCAAATTATGTAAGAACTACAAATAAGTAAACTAACACCCAAAGTAGTACAATAATACACATAAAATGTTTAGAGTACAAACCATAAAAGGATAACAAGTTCAACATCAAACTAAAAACATAAAAGGATAACAAGTTTTAAACTTTCAAGATTATCACAGAACAACAACATCATCGTCATCAACATAGTCATTATTCTCAACAATACTTGTCTTCATCTCTGGCTCATCTAGTGTGAGATAAGCAATCTCAAACAACCCAGGTCCTCCAAATGGTTCATCCCAATTATCACCACCAATGTCCCACTTCTTAGATTCTCCTATAGTGTACTCGGGCCTCCCCCTTGAAAGAAGTCGAAGATTATAATGAACAAACACTAAATCTTCAGCACGTTTAGGAGTAATTCTATTCCTCCTCATACAATGGATGAAGCCATATGTACTCCAATTCCTCTCAGCACATGATGATGAGCAAGGCTGTTCAAGAAGCTTTAGAGCTAAAGTTTGAAGCAGTGGTAAACTAGACCCATAAGTTGACCACCAAAGCATTGGATCGAATTTCCACCTATCCTCCATGTTATCCTCATCATAAGTCTTAAATGCTGAAAACAAATCAAACTCCATAATAGCATTCTGCCAATCATCAGGATCAGGAAAGATCCTTTTAAGGCACTTGTTTCTCTCCATTGAAATTTCAGCATCCTTATATGGCGCAACACGACCTCTGACTTCCTCAATCCATTGACTAGTATAATACCTAGTTAAAAGCAAATAAATAAGTACAACTAATGAGTTTAGTTTATTTATTTGGAAATGCCTAAAGAATATAAACGAAAAGATTAAAGAGATAGAAAAATCACTTCGGATTCAAGGAGTGGGCTAGGCAATGAAGTGGTGTGCAATTTTTAGTCCATCGTTCAATGAGTATATTGTGTACCACATCATAGAATGGAGACTCCTCATAGTCTTCCTTGCCTTCATGCCGGTATATTTCTTTCTTCACATTTTCTATCATGGAATCCCACATTTCATACACCTTATAGAGAATAGGTGCATCCGTGTCAGCCACTCGAAGCATCTCATAAATAGGTTTTGTGAATCTCAGAATATATGCAACCTTGTCCCACCACAAATCATTCAAAACATAATCCCTCACAGTTTGAGCTTTTCCTACATCATCTTCTTTATATGACATCCATTCCTCACTAACGACCATATTTCAAAGATTTTGTTTTACTTGAAACAATCTTTTAAGCATGATGATTATTGAAGCAAATCGTGTTTCAGCAACAGCAAGTAACTTCAAAGGGGAATATGAATTAAAAATTGCTAATCTCATAGAATGATTTGTGATGAAAATACGAATGAAAGTTGCCTCATCTGAAACTTGTGCAATCCAGTTACATTCATTATATGCAACCTCATTCTGCAAAGAGTACTTAGGTGCACATATATTCTTCAAAGCCAAATTGAGGGTATTCACAACACAAGGTGACCAAAATATATGTGGATATTTAGCTTCAACAATAGATCCTGCAGCCTTCATAACAGACGTATTATCAGTAATAATTTGGACAACATGTTGATGCCCAACCTCACCAATGACCTTTAGAAGCAAGTCAGCAATGAAGTGCTTATCTTTGTACTCTTTGGTACCATCAATGGATTTGATAAAAAGTGGCACTTTCTGTGATGTAGCCATAAAATTGATAAGTGGCCTTTTTTGTACATCTGTCCATCCATCACTTACAATACTTAAACCCTTTTCTTTCCAAGTGTCTTTAATTGACCTCAACAACTTCTCAATATGTGCCCTCTCTTTTTGCAACAAAGTTGTTCTTAATTTATTGTAACTCGGAGGAATATAGCCCACTAAATTATTATTAGCTGCAAACTTGATCATCTCAATCCAATACGGGTTCTTAGCAAAGTGAAAGGGTAAACCAGTAGAATAAAATGTCCTAGCAATAAGAGAATCTAATTGCTCTTGACATTGATTGTTAAAAGCCCTCTCCAAAGGAGAATTCACAACCCCTTTTTTTTTGGAAAAATGGGATGACTTGTAGCTGTACTACTCTCCCTACTGCCTAAATTAAGACTAGTAGGAGAATCAGTTGGTAAAGATACTAGCTTAGGCTTCTTCAATCTACGCGAAGATTCCTCAAACACATCTTCTAATTTCTGCATTTCATCATGATACTCATCTCCAACCTTGGCACATGCTTGTATTCCAAACTTAGGCAGTTTTAACAAGTGTGCCTTCACCCTTGAATAAGACCCCTTGAAAGTTTTTTCACAATAATTACATTTGAAAGAAACATTCCCACCACCAACACTTACTTTTTCTAACCTAGTAACATATTTCCATAGAGGAGTAGTAGCTATCTCAGCTGATGATTTCTCACTTTCATTTTCAGTATTCATTTTAGTAAAATCACCTACAATATTTAACTTCAATAAATAAATAAAACTATAACAGGACACACAAAAACAAATTTATAAATTATAAGTTATAACTAATTAAAAAAAAAAAAAGGACAGAGGGCACCGACAGGCCACAATAGCAGTTAAAAAAAACAAACAAAATGCGTTATAAATAAGTAACAGTACACCCACCCATTCATCAAAATTAACATCTGAAAGAAAGAAAGAAAAAGAAAAAGAAAACAGAGAGAGAACAAAGAAGAGAATTGGACCTGTTATCCGCGCCGAGAGAGATAGAGATCGGAAGGGACAGAGGGCACGGCGTCGACGTCGGAGCTCGTCGATCGGCCCGATCTAACTCCGGCGAGAGATAGAAGGCAACGACAGCGACAGAGGGAGGGTGGGTTGACTGTTGAGAAGAACTTGAGAGTTGAGATGTGTGGTTTCAACTTTCAATTTTTAGACTGTAAATATGCTTTATTGTTTTAGGGTTATCACAGAATCAACAGTATTGGTAAGTCCACCTGTCAAAATCTGTGATTTTTATTTTTATTTTTTATTTTTTTATTTATTTTTTTATGCTGGTGTGTTGGTCGCGTCAGAACACGCTCGGCGCCATGTCAAAAAAAAAAAAAAAAAAAAAAGAAAAAGAAAAAGAAAAAGGGACACCACCGGACACCAAAATCTGGCGCGTCATCCCGTTCCGGTGTCCGACACGTGTCGGACATCAACATGACGCCAAAAATGGCATGTCGATGCAGCCTAGAAAAAGACAAAGAAACCTACACATACACATACACATACATAAGCACGCATAAATACATACACATACATACATAAACATACATATACAAATACACATAAACATACATACACATACACATAAATATACATATACATAAATATAAATACACATACACATAAATATGTATAAACTCACATAAACGTAAACATACACACACATAAACTTAAATATAAACATAAACACACATAAAGGCTCGGTTTAGTACACCAAAGTAACTAACGAAATTATTTGAGAATTGGTATGAGAGTTTAATTTTTCCAGTTTATATGAGGGTTTAATTTTTCTCAGTCTGTATGTGTGTTTATGTTTATGTATATTTATGTTTATGTATGTGTGTTTATGTGTATGTGTGTTTGTTTTTGTTTATGTTTGTTTATGTGTGTTTATGTGTATGTTTGTTTGTATTTGTTTGTTTTTGTGTATATTTGTTTGTATTTGTGTTCATGTATGTTTATGTGTATGTGCGTTTATGTTTATGTTTATATTTATGTTTATAAATATAAACATACATAAATATACACACATACATAAACATGTATAAACATAAATGAACATAAAGATAAACACATATGCACATACACATAAACATACATACACATAAACATAAACACACATACACATAAACACGTATAAACTCACAGAAACGTAAACATACACACACATAAACTTACATATAAACATAAACACACATAAATGCTCGATTTAGCACATCAAAATAACTAACGAAATTGTTTAAAGATTGGTGTTAGTTTGCAATTTTTTCCAGTCTATATGAGGGTTTAATTTTTCTCAGTCTGTATCTGTGCTTATGTCTATGTATGTTTATATTTATGTGTGTGTGTTTATGTTTGTTTGTTTTTATTTATTTTTGTTTATGCATGTTTATGTGTATGTGTGTTTATGTTTGTTTGTTTTTGTGTATGTTTATGTATGTTTATGTGTATGTGTGTTTATGTTTATATTTATATTTATAAATATAAACATATACACATACATAGAACATGCATAAACATAAATGAACATAAACATAAACACACATGCACATACACATAAACATAAACATAAATATCCACCTACACACACATAAACATACACATACACATACATAAATATACACACATACATAAACATAATGAATATAAACATAAATACACATGCACATGCACATACACATAAACATAAACATAAACAAACATACACATACACACACATAAACATACACATATACATACACACTCATACACACACATACATAAACACATATACACATACACATACATTTTTAGTTCTCTCCTTAGGCCCCAAAATGTCTAGGACCGCCCTTGAGCACAACAATGCACAAAACACTAGTCATTCAATTTTTTACATAAAATATCCAAATTTTCAATAACCCAATTGAAATGTTGGTCCATAATAGACTACATTTCAGTTCAAATCAAATAGTTCATTTTAGGACCAACCCATTTGGAGAAACATATTTTACATTAAAAAAACAGTACAAAACAAAAGTTGTGTATTTCTGAACATAAACCCTCCTAACCCTTAAACCCACAAGGGTTTTATAAACTGAGTTTGTTCTTACATTCACAAAAATATGCACTTTCTCACTCAGATTTCAAGCTTCTCAAAAATTTAAAAGTACTACCAACAACTTCTCGGAACAATCAAAAGCCAAAAGCAATTAAACTCTTTCCTAAATCTAAACCTGGAAAAGGAATGAGTAATCAGCTCAAACTCACTCAAAGTCAGTACCATATAAGAAAGTGATATTTACCCAGTAATTTTCTTTTCCTTATTTTCCTGGGGTTTCCCGAGAACCAAACAGAGAGTGAGCACGTGAGATTTACTTGAATGAACAGCAGTGAACTCTGAACAGTCCTTTTGAGCTTTCGCAAAGAATGAAAAACTGCATAAGCCTAAGGTCCTAGGCAGAGTGGGTGCGTTTGAACCGACCCGGGAATCCAACCCAAAAATGGGCATATTGACGGGTCGGCCATATAATAATGAAACCCAACACAACAGATATTGGAGAGGACTAGTAATTGTAAATTTAGCCCAAAATTTTAAATCTTTATCTTGTCAAATTTAATAGTATTTTTTTATTTGTCTTTAAAAAATTCATAATATTTTCATAATAAATTATAAGTGACAAGTTATTATGGTTGTTATCAGTGGATAAAAAAAATAATTTCAGTGGTTGGTTTAAATTAGAACCAATAACAACTTACCCACCTATAATTTGTTTTGAAAATGTTGTGGACGTAACACTTCTCTTAAACAATTGGTATTTGGAAAAGTACTAAAAAAGTAAAAATACATTCTTGAGTCTTCTATCTCAATTTTCATTTTCTCAATTTAGTATTAAGACTAAATGATTTTCTTGTATATTTTCATTAATTATTGATACCATTTTATTTATATAGAGATATAATTGGATTTAAACTTGTGGTAGTTATTTCATGATAATTTTTCTTTACCATCATACCAAGACATTAATTGATTTCATTTTAGTGTAAGTGAGATTATAATTAATGTCTTTTATTCAATGAAAAGAGGCCAACTGAGCTATTTTTATTTTATTTTTATTTTTTGAGCTATGATTGCTACATCTTAAGCTAACTATTAAGATAGCATGGTGCTTCCTATAACCAACTGAAAAATCAACCACATTCTTTGCTTCCTTTGTGCAATGAGCTATTTGGTTTGCCTCTCGAGAGTAGTTGTGTAAAATAATCATTCTCAACCAAGTTGAGACTTAATCAATTGAGCTATCATAAACCATTATTGATATCAATTTTATTAGTATTATTTAATATTATCACTAAAATGTAATCCGTACAATGCACGGATTAAATTCATATAAATATATATAACATGGTTGTTACTGTAAATCTAACCATTGAAAAATAAATAAATAAATTATAATAACTCTAGAATATTTATATATAATGACGTGAAAAAATGTAGATCCTCTATGTTCCTTTAAATCATTATCCAAAAGAGGAGAGACATGAAAAATTAATAAAGTCTCAAAGATGGAGGTATTCATACATATACATATCTTGAGCTTCAATGTCCAAGTTCAACTAATCAAAGTACATAGAAACTTTTTGCTTTGAAATCCACAGAGCTACACACAACTGTTTTTTTTTTTTTTAAGAAAGAAGCATAAGACAGTAGAAAGATATATAATCTAACTTATATAAATAAAATTTATAAACTACATATTTATATCAAGAAATTTGATTCAATCATCAAACACATACTTTCAAATTTACCCTATAGAAGACCAGATCAAAATCTATAATATGGTTGAATAATGCTTATGTGAAGGATCTAATAATATGGTTTTGTTAGTGTGTTTTTGGGTAATGGGAAATGTAATGATTACAAAATTATGCTTATTATGAGTTCTAAGTTTGGAATTTTATGAGTTTTAATTAAAATTAAGTTCTTATATTGCCTGCATTTTTTGTCTATTGTATAAAAATGCTTAAATCTTTGTAAATTTGCATTCAATGGATTATTATTAGGTTCTTAATGATGAAAGTTCGAATCTTGTGGAGCTGTTTAAGCGTTTGACCAAAAAATGAATGTGCAACACATTGAGAAAGACTTTTGTGGAAAAAATTTTGACAACATATATTTCATCAAAAGTTGTTAAAAAAAGCATACTTTCAATAGTTAGCAGCTGCATCTAACATCCAACTTCTTGTAGACATGATACTTAAAGAAGAAACTAAATAGAGTTTTTAACTTGCGTTGGGGGGTAATTATGCAAATTTGACTTTAAAGACTTCTTGTAGACGGGTTGTTAAAAAATACATGCTTTTGTTGTCTTGAATGAGCCATATTGAGTGTCATTTGGGTTGTACAGATTTTCAAATTCAAAATTATACAAATTAAAATTGACAACATATATTTCATCACAAGTTAAAAAAACATGCTTTCAATAGTTAGTAGTTGCATCTAACATCTAACTTCTTGTAGACATGATACTTAAAGAAGAAACTAAATAGAGTTTTTAACTTGCATTGGGGGGTAATTATGCAAATTTGACTTTAAAGACTTCTTGTAGACGGGTTGTTAAAAAAAGGTTTGGCTTACCTTCAGTACTTTTTTAACTGGAATCTCCTTTTATTTTAATGAGAGACTGTCATATCACATACTAACTAAATAAAATGTGGAGATTAAAACTCATTATTACTTGCAATTGTATATTTAAAATAAAAGGACATGTCCAGTTAAAAAAGTATTGGAGGTAAACCAAACCCGTTAAAAAATACATGCTTTTGTTGTCTTGAATGATCCATATTGAGTGTCACTTGGGTTGTACAGATTTTCAAATTCAAAATTATACAAATCAAAATTGACTTTTTTCAGATTTTCACTTCCCGTGGCATCCCCAGCTACATATGTAGATTATTGGCCATGAAGTTTGTTATTTGTAATGTTAGTCCTTATGGATTTAATTTTTAGTAACTTTGGTTACATGATTTTTCTTTTTAACTTGCAGTACTTCCACAACTGGACTGACAACCTCCATAGCTCATTACTTTGCTTTGAAACTAATTTTCTTATGCCCATGATGGTTAGTACTTTTATGAAATTTGGTGTTAATCCTTATTATACTTTAATGACTTCACTCTTATTAGTTACCAAGTTATCAACATAATGGGTTCTAGTTAGCTCAATTGGTAAAATTTCTGATGGTTGTATAAAAGATCTAGGGTTCAATCTCAGCCTACACCAAAAACTGATTGGTGTTTTGGTCTGATAATAAAGAGCTATTATAAGAAGCGGACGCCAAAGGTTGAAATTCTTTTAAAAAAAAAAAAATTATCAACATAAATACATAATTGGTAGATTTTCATGACTATGAAGCTTTTAACTTGTGTCCCTTCTTCTCCTGTCCTTGACAGATGGACAAGTTCTACACAGGCAAGTTTTAGAATGTACCATTGCTACGAAGTCGAAGTTTTCAACAAGTTGATCTTTAAGCACACAAAGACTTTTTTTTCCCTCTTTTCTAATGAAAATATGTATTGTGAGGGTTGAAAAAGTTATTTATTGTCAATTATAATATTATTATGACCTTGTAATTAAAGTGTTTATTTTAATAAAATTCTTGTTATTATGGCTGAGCAACGTGTGCAATTCAATATAATTTTGTTTTTGTTTTCTTTTGACCCATGGGATGGTAGGAATGATTTTAAAATTTGACCATTCTCTTCATTTGTTAAGTATTAATTTTTCTTTTGGTTTACTAAAGTGTAGTTGCCAAAAACAAATTAAATATGAGAACACAATTGATTAAAGTGCTAGCACCATCTAATTTAAGTGAATTTTTGCCCGTTGTATATTTTATTACAACTTACCCAAGGGCATGCACTAACAAATATATAAAAATATTAATGGATTTGTTTACAATAATTTAAGCACACTTACCCAGATTAATACACAAAGCTTACCCAAATTTGCACTCTCAACTACTCTAGAAATTATAAAGTCCTTATGGTGAACAAGTGACATGGTCCGTCATTCTACTAAAAGGATTTCAGCTGTTTAAAATTATTGAGTTAGAAATTTTTTAAACTAGAAACTAATTACTGTTTCAACAATTTTAAATAAGTGAGAGTCGTCCACCAGAGGATTGTATAATATCCCCAACTACTCTATGCGTTTAGACTAATTTAATCACACTCGAGAATACAAATTTCACTCACACTCAATAACACATTAAACACATACTCATTATCAAAAGCCATTTTGACATCAACCAAGTCTGTAAACTCCATTCCCAAACAAAAGCTAGAACACTACAACAACAAATATTTACACACAAGCTCTGATCACCTTCAAACAGAACTTCAATCACAGCAAATTGCCGTACCCTTTTTTCAAACCCAAGCAAGCAAAATCATACAGCTCTAGTCATCAAAATAATTAGTAAAACTGAAACAAAAAGAAAAATAAAGAGAGAGATATTTGAGAAAGAGAGAGAGGGGGGACCCAGTTGCCACCAGTGGGCAATGGTGTGGGAGCAATGAGAAGAGAGAGAGCTCCAGTGGTGGCGGTGGTGGTGTGGGACTAGTTGAAGCCATGGATATTGGGCCATGCAGAGAGAGTTTTTCTGGGAAGCTGAAGAAGAGAAATGGCAGAAATTGGAAGCATGCAAATCGCCAGCGTGGACATATGACACGTGCCAATATCCTGAGCATTAGATTTAATCCATGGCTGATATAAAACTATTGATCTTAATCCTCAAAACCGCATATAAAATATAAATAAATAAAATTAAAGGGTGGGGGGTGAAAAGAAGAAAACAAAGAAAGCAAAACTTGTGGCTAGGGTTTGCTCTATACGGTCATTATCTTAGTCTTAGACTTGGTAAAGACAGCAAGCAAAAGGAAAATAAGAGAGAGAGAGAGAGAGAGAGAGAGAGAGAGAGAGAGAGAGAGAGAGAACTAGCAGTCTAGTAGAGAGAGAAAGAGAAAGAGAGATATGGAAATGATACTGTGATGTGTTTAAAGAGATTTGGGGGAAGAAAATAAGGGCAATGAGGATGATTACCCGTGAGAATTGGGAGTGTACCACTGCGGCTTTGCAATCCTCTTATGAGGTAAGCATCTCAGGATTTTGGATAAGAGAGAGAGAGAGAGAGACTACAAATTCAAAGTCTAAAAGTTGATCAATGACGATTAGACCATCCCCATCTATTTATTTTGGTTTTGTTTTTACTTATAGTTTAGTTTTTTTTTTTTTTTTTGAATAAATAGTTAAAAGTTAAACGATTGAACTATTATTTATAAAAACCAAAATATAAAACCTGTATTGCAAACTATACTTTGTCAGCAATTACTAATTAAAAAAAAAGAAAAGCATTATGCCAAAAAAAATCTTTCTATTTTTTTTTTCTTAGTATAATTTATGAAATTTTAAAATTCATATAAAATTATTTAAATAGTTTAAATTATATTAATTATGACATTATCAGTTCAACCATTGGTTTGACCCTGGTCAGACTAGAGAATCGATAAGCAGTTTCCTTTTCGATTCTTTGTTTTTAGTTTTGAAAACCATGATATTTACACATTTGCTATATTAACTGTTTAAATATACATAGTTACTATAGTTGTGTATTCTATTATTTTATTAATTTTACAATTTCACTTCTTTTTTTCTCTCTTCTCTATCTGCAAAACGAGCTTAGACTTCTCCTCTCCTTTTCCTCTGTTACACACAAACACACCCACACATACAAACTAACACAGAGACACACAAACACACCCAGAGAGAGAGAGAGAGAGAGAGAGAGAGAGAGAGAGAGAGAGAGAGAGAGAGAGAGAGAGAGAGAGAGAGAGAGAGGAATTCTTATTTGGGGGGGCCAAGTTGCGGCACTAATATATTTATTAAGACAACCTCCACACACATATATACACACATGCGTGCATGCACACACACACTTTTTTATTACACACACACACACACACACACACACACACTTTTTTATTATACACACACTTTTTTATTTGATAAGTTATATATATACACACATCAAAAAAAAAAAAAGTTTAGTATTTTCAATCAAAATTATGTTTGATGATGATTTTTCATAAAATAAAATTCATATTTACCATTTTCATAGTGAAGATTTTAAAAAGTTTCATTTTCGATACAAATTATCAAATTTAATACTAAAGTAAGAAAAAAAAAAAAAACTTTCAATTGAACTAATGAAATTTTAAAAAACATGAATGATCCAAAACTTGGAGGAATAAGTTAGGTTCTAAACATATTTGAAACTATCTTGCTCTAATCCATTATGTGGTAATTAAAGAGACATTACATATGTAGTTTTAGTGGCAAGATTTTTTTAATGAATCAATGACTTGTTAATTGCCACATAATGAGTTAAAAAAGATAGATCAAACATGTTTGGTGCCAAATTTTATCAAATATTTAACATATATAAGAGCACATTTTACAATAAAAAATAAAATTGCGAAAAATAAAGTTATGTCCCTATAACTATTAAACCAATTATTTTTTAAGAGAATTATTGGACTAATTCAAATAATTGGGGGTGGGGGGGGGGGGGGGCTCTTATTTTTGTAAGCTAAATTTTGAAAACATTAAAATAATTATATATATATATATATATATATATATATTTTCAAAATTTTAGGGGGCACACCCATGTACATAGCTCCACTCCTGAGAGAGAGAGAGAGAGAGAGACAGAGAAAGAAAGAGAGAGAAAAACAAAATAGTAGCAACTGACTATTATAGCTAGTTGCTAAATTTTTCTAGCTTTAACACCTTTAATGTAGTACATAGAGAGAGAGAGAAACAAAATAGTAGCAACTGATTATTATAGCTAGTTGCTAATTTTTTCTAGCTTTAACACCTTTAATGTAGTACATATTTTGGTGTTTGAGGTACTAAAACAACCTTTTATCTATTTTAACACTTCTAATGTGAATGCTCTTATACTCTAATAAGGGAAGTGTGGTTTCAAAATGAATTAGGATATTTAAATTATTCTTATCTTTAATGTTGAAGTTGAAACACAAATTTTTTAAATTAAATGGCATGTCAATATGTTTTTAAAAGAGTTTATCTATAATAAAATCTTCTTCTTTATACCTTAAGCCAACCATTTATTTTTTGAGATAGTTATAAATTTATAATATACTACTAATTTCGTAACTTGAACTCTTTTCTCCTTAAATTCACAGACACTTTGTATATGGAAATTCCAATTAAGTTACAAATCATTGGAGTAACTCTTAAGTTGACTTAGGCCCTGTTTGGATTTTTTTTTCATCACTCATCACTCCTCACTCAATTTTCGTCACTCATCACTTATCACTTAAAATACCCTAACTCCCTACACGAAGTCTATTTGGCACCATCACTGACTTATCATCACTCAATATTTTTCAACTGTTTGTGAGTCCCACACACTGACCCAAAGAAGACTTTTCTCTCCTTTTTTTTCCCCCTTTGTCTTTCTCTGGAATAGCTGTGGGATCGGGAGGTCAAGCTTGTGAAATCAACCTGCCTCTCCTTTTTTTTTTTTTTTTTTTTTTTCCCTCCCTTCGCCTTTCTTTGGAACAGCTGTGGCGGGGAGGTCGAGCTCATGAAATCGAAGTGATTGTTCTCCATTTTTATTTTTTTTTCCCTTCGTCTTTCTCTAGAACAGTTGCGACGAGGGAGGTCAAGCTTGTGAAATTGTGGAGCAGCGGCGGCGAGGGAGAGGGTGGCAACCACGAAGGATGTTGTGGGTTTGTGAAATTGTGAAGCAGCGGCGGCTATGGAGTCAGACCCATGGTGAACATGTTTGTGGGTTTGTGTTTCTGTGTTAGTGTGTATGATCTAACTCAAGTGTTTATGGGTTTGATTTTCTAGGTTTGAGAAATTGTTACCAATGTGTTTTTTTTTTTTATAAAGTATATTTGGTGTTTCTGTGAAGAAGAAAAGAAAGAAAAAGAATGAAGAAGAAGAAAAAAAGGGCTGTTGGAGTGAGTCTGTGAAGAAGAAAGAAAGAAAGAAAAAGAAAGAAGAAGAAAAAGGTGCACTTGATGTGACTTTGCACTGATAGTGGGTCCCATGTATGTGGGTTTAATTATGAAAATGCCATTGAAAATTGAGTTTTGAAAATTGAAAACACCTAAAATGTGTTTTCAGTTTCCATAACTCATCACTCAAAAATCAGAGAATTGAGTGATGGAAAAAAAAACTGGAAACAAAATCCAAACGGACTTCTCAGACATGAATCCCACCATTTTTAAGTTATGTGTTATGTAAACAGAGTTATGAGTTATGGAAACAACAAATCCAAATAGTCCCTTAAACACTTATAAAATTAACATTCAACTCACTTTATCTCAATTTTTTTTTTTTTTTTTTTAAAGATAGTAACAATATGCTGTTAATCTCACAACTAGAACATTTCCACTCTTATACTCCAAACACATTGTGCATAAAGAAGTGTGAATTAAACTACAAAATTCTTGTACAAATTATTTTCTTTTAAATTGAAAACATTTCTGCCATTACTCTATCTTTTATTTAAAAAAAAGTTTTTGATCAACAGCTTTAGAATTTATCTCTAGTACCTAGGCTCATTATCTTGTAGTATAGCACTAGTAACTAGGGATAGGATAACTGCTATAAATCTTTCATTTGATTAAATTGGTGTCCAATCTTTCATTTGATTTCAAAGCTGCTGATTTGTTGTCTCACTGAATTATAGAGGGGAAAAGGAAAAATAAAGAGAGAAGAGAAGGAATTATGGGTCATTGGAGCTAGCTGTGTTTGTTTGGGAATTGGAAAGGGTACAATACAAAGCGGCAGTGGGAAAGGGCAAAGAATGATGAAGCTTTTGATGATTGATCTCAAACCTAGATAGAAGTAGAACCTCCAGAAACCGTGACAACCCCCCTATTAAAGGCTTTCGCATTTATTTTTGGGACGCGTGCTCTTAGCATAAAGGACTAGAGGCAATCATGACTCTGATTTTTTTTCTTATTGCACCTTTGTCCTCAATTATTGGTGGATTTCTGTTACACTTCCTATACTTTGAGGAAATTCTTTATTATACTAATGGAAACTCCCCATGAGATCATGAATCATGAAGACCGGAGGAGAAAGATTAAAGGTGATAATTCATAATTAGGAATGAAATCTGAGATGAGAATCAAATTAGAGTTCCTAGTATTAATGTTAGATCATGATCCAAGTTTGATTGTCATTTTACTAAATTAGAAGTTAGAGCTAATCCAAACAAGCTTTCTTTCAAGAAGACAATTGTTGTTTCATGACTAAAGTAAAATTTGGTCTCAAATCAATTGCATGTATGTAACAAACGTCACCTTCTTACTAAGATCAATCTTGAATTCTTATACTATTTAAATGTAATTTGGTATTAGCGAAACTTAATTTTGATGAACAATAAAATAAAACAACTACATGGCACAGGATAACAATATTTATCATGGTTCAGTCAATTCTAAGTCTACGTCTATGGGTAGTGCCAATCAAAATTCACTCTCTGGGTTACAACCACCTTTAACCAAACCTCACAAACCCACATATTCATGCAATTACTTTTTCAAGAAGGAACTTTGGTTTCATACATAGAAAAAATATTTCTTCCACATCAAGAAAAAATCATTTGCTTCTACACCAAAAAAAATTTATCAAAGTCAAAATTAGAAAATTTGAACAATGGTAACAATTATCTATTTTGTATTTATCTTTGATCCATCCAAACATCCAAAATTTCAAAAATATAATGTGATGATGTTCATGTGTAAGCTACTATTGAAAAAAAAAAATTACGAGTGAAACTTGGTAATTATTCGTGAATATCAGATAATTTGATTAATAAAATCTTTATTGCATCATAATAGATTTGGATTTTACAATTTTATACCATGGAAAATGGTAAATGGATTTCAATTAATTTAACTAGTAATGGTTTTTATCCTTAAATAAGGAGTCTTGTCTATTACAATGTTGGCTTAAGATTAAAAAACAAAAAAACAATTAAACATTATAGAACAAACCTAAAGTATGATGTGTGTATTACACATACATTAATGTACACACCTTTACACACACGAAAAAACAACTGAAACCATGACTTTGATTTCCCAAAAAATCTTTGCCATAACCTATAACCCCAATGAACTTCCAATGAAGAGAACAAAAGTTTATCATTTATCTCTAAAATCCTATGATTAAGTATTACAGTATCATTTTCCTACTAAAAACCAATAAAACTATCCAATAATTGGCTGTCATGTTAACATGTTGAAAAAGAATGCCATATATGCGTCATTAATAAGTAATAACCCAAACTGGCATACTCTAGTAACTCCACGCTCGCCGTGGCAACTTTTTTTTTTTTTTTTTTTGAGTGCTCTAATCGTGGCACCTTGAGAACTAGTTAGATCTCAAAAGAAAATTTGCTTACTTTAGAGCATATTGTCATGGACAAAATTTAGTTATAAAATAAATATTACTACATATTTTGAAAATTTAACCGTTAAATTGTCTGTTCTTTACAGCCATAACACACATGTCAAATTTTTCGTCAATTGAATTTTATTTATTATATAATCTATAAGTTTATATTTTATGTATAATTTTAAATCACAAAAACTTGCAATTTAAACAATTTATTGATGACATAACTATTGATCTTTAATTTTCTAGAAGTTTTGCAAGCATAGAGGATATAAGAAGAAGATATAATCCAATGATGGATTTATCAAAATTTACCTCCAATAAAAATGTATTGAGTAAAATTGTAGTTTTAGGTTACAACCAATTTTATAGTTAAACTTTGTCCTAAATTAAATTCCATTGAAGACTTGTAATTTAGCTACAATTAGTGGACACATATTGAATTTGACCAGGTGGATATAACATGCATGTCATGGTCCTCATGGACTTGAACTTGACTTTTCTTTCAAATTTAGATTTTTTTTTTTTTTTTGGTAATCCAAATTTAGATTTGTTAATTGATAGAATTCAAGTTATTTTTGGCAAAAATATAGAACTGACTCTCTAACTTTCACAGTTTTTCATTTCAGTCATCTAACTTTCATTTTTGTCAATTTAGTCCTCTAACTTTCAATTTTTTGTCAATTCAAGGCTCCGTTACTGCTGTCGTCAGAACCACTAAAACAATGCCGTTTTGCTTGTGGTTTTATTTTATTTTATTTAGTTTATTTATTTTTATTTATTTATTTTTTTAAAAAAACATTAAGGGATTGAGTTCGATTGAGAGAGAAATTGAGTCGGACTGAGAGAGAGAGACCGAGTATGAGATTGAGACCGAAATATTGAGTTCTGATGAAGACCGATTTGCAGAGATTGAGACCTAGAATCCCTATACTCCAAAATCTGGTGGGTCTGGATTGCCTGAGTCCGATGTTAAGCACTACGTGAAATCGATACTACAAGACCTGAAACTGTGATTGAGAGTGTGCAAGACCCAAAATATGATATTTGGGCTTTTGGGTGTGTGGTGTGTGGTGTGTGAAATGCTTACTGGGAAATCTCCTTGGGATAGAGAGGAAGAGTTGGATACAGAGGAGCTTTTGGGGGTTATAGGCAATGAGCGCGTATTGCCCAAAATTCCAAGTGGGATTTTGAAGGAGGTAAGGGATTTCTTGAAGGCTGTCTTGTGAGGAAACCCATGTTCAAGTTCACGGCTAAGATGCTTTTGGATCATCCCTTTCTCGCCGGCGTGGATGAACCTGAGCTACCCACTGTTCCTAGTTCTTCTTGGATTGAGGTTGATTTTGAGCATAGTGGTTATTCTTTTTTGGATGATGATGATTCGACCTCTTGTTCATTTTGTGCAGAACGATGATTTTTCAGTGTAGCAGAATGATGATTTTTAATTTTCAGCCTTAATGTTTTTTTTTTTTTTTTTTTCCTGATTTTTCTTATTTTAATTCCGAATTAAAAAAAAAAAAAAACCACAAGCAAAAAGGCATTGTTTTAGTGGTTTTGATGGAAACAGTAATTGAGCAGTAACGGAGCCTTGAATTGATAAAAAATTGAAAGTTAGAGGACTGAATTGACAAAAATAAAAGTTAGAGGACTGAAATGAAAAACTATGAAAGTTAGAAAGTCAGTTTTGCATTTTTAGCTTATTTTTTTTTATAGACATTGAGCATAGTATTCCAGAACTGCTTTTTCAGGAAAAAGTGGCCCTAGGGATAGTGAAAGTTACTTCATTTTTCGGCAAATGAAAGCTCACTATACCATTTTTTTTTTGGGGGGGCACTATACAATTATTTAATTTCAAGGCTGTACTTTCCATACAGATAGCCTTCCACTGCAGCTACCGCTAGGTAATCCCCCAATTGCCTCAATAGTAAAACCAGGAAAAAGCTCGAATTCCTGAAATTCCTAGAGAGGATACGAGCTTAAGATAGGGTAACAGAACAAAAAAACAGAAGCCCTAATAGAAAAGCCTCATGCATAGTTTGGGACCATGTAATGTAATTTAAAGGGAGTTCATCATCAAAGTCATTTACAGTTCTATGTCACTCATAAGTAAGTACAAGAATAACTCAGCAAAAAAAAAAAAAAAAAAAAGAGAGAGAGAGAGAGAGAGAGAGAGAGAACGTAAGTACAAGAATATCTGGCTTTTGGGCCTGGTAAAAAAAACTAGAATATCTCCAACATAAAAGAAGAAAATCACATACATTGCCCATTCATTCATTCATTCAAAAGTCTATCTTCTTTCTTTCTTTCCATCCAATATATCATTTCATTCCTTATATTCTTACATTTCACTTCTCTCTATCTATCTCTCTCATACGCACACATCAACATTAAAGTGCATCATAATTAAGTTTCATACCTGGACATGCCTTTTCATTCAAGTAATTCCACTGATACCCTCCCTTTCTAAGCCATCTTTTGTCCCTACCCTTTTTATGAACCCTTGTCTGTCAACTTCAGTCCTTCTCTCCCAGATATTATTCTGATTTCCTCTCCATGTGCCCACCTTTGCTTTCTTCACTATTAAAACCCCATCACCCCATCTCACCATTTCATGCACTCTTACTTATACTCTCACTCTCACTCTCACTCTCACCTACTTTTCTCTCTCTCTCTCTCTCTCTCTCTACTCTTTCTTTTGTTTGCTTCTCTTTGTTTTGTTCTTTGTTTGAAATCTAATGGAACCTCAAAATCAACAGCAACAACAACAAGCACAAAACGAGGATGGTAGCAGTGGAAAAGGGGGATATCTATGCAGGACAAGCAGTACACGCTGGACTCCCACAACTGACCAGATAAGAATTCTCAAAGACCTTTACTACAACAATGGAGTTAGGTCCCCAAGTGCTGAGCAGATTCAGAGGATCTCAGCTAGACTCAGACAGTACGGCAAGATTGAAGGCAAGAATGTCTTTTATTGGTTTCAGAACCACAAAGCTCGTGAAAGGCAGAAGAAAAGGTTAAATTCTGATGTGCCCATGCAAAGAGGGGTTGGAGTTGGGGTTGGTAACACTAATTGGAATAGTACACCTGAAGAATCCATTCACGCCAAGTACCCCTTGCCCAACATAACCTCTGGTGAACCAGCCACTACTTTATATATTATTCTCCATATATATATAATTTTTTTTTCATATCCTATTTTAGTTTGAAAGGTCTCTTTTTGTGGGTGAACCTTTTTTACTAGTTATTTGTGGTTGATTTTCTGTGATGTGGGTGTGGTTTGCAGGGGTCTCTGCTTCATCTTCATCATCTGGGGTGATTTCTGTTGGGCATATGGGGAATTATGGATATGGATCGGTGATTATGGAGAAAAGCTTTAGGGTAAGTATCTATTGGTTTGGCACTTTGTCCCTTATGATGAAATTGGTTAACTGAGTTATTAAGGGTTTTTTTTTTTTTTCAGAGTTATACAAGTTCTTGTAGTTTAAATCATCTCTTTTGCAAGTTGCAACATATAGAAATGGCAAGAAACCGACATAATTAAAACTTGAGACCATGTGGATCATATATATATAGTGCAAGTTTGATCTACCCAAGTACTATACAAGACAGCATCTTTTGGTATCTGGTTTCAATAAAAGGGAGAGACAAGCTAGACAATCCTTCTTCAGACCCTTAAAATATCTATAAAAAGAAGAATATCTATTCAGTTTCCTTCTTATAAAACGGTAAAAAATTAAAGCTTTCAAGAAGAGAAATCAATTTCATTTTGGGCTAAACTAATCAGAGGAAAAAACAATGCAGTGCACTAAGACTATAGTTAAAATGGTAATATATTTTGAAAAAAAGTAGCAACTTTTCTATTTATTAGAGTCCTTTTATAATCTTATATATATATATATATATATATATATTTATATATATCTCTCTCTCTTGCTAGCCTTTTTAAGACTCTTCTCTTTAATGCATATTTGTCTCAAACAGGACTGCTCAATATCAAATGGAGGTAACAATGGTGGTGTTGGTGGATCTATTGGGCAAAACTTTGGATGTGTAGGGGTTGATCCCTATTCTTCATCCTACAGTACCCTCTTTGATAAGAGAAGATTAATGGAAGAAAACTTAGGAGTACAAGAAGATGATGATGATGAAGAAGAAGAAGAAGAAGAAGAAGAAGAAGGTGAGAAAGAAACTCTCCCACTGTTCCCCATGCATGCTGAAGACATCAATGGCTTCTGTAACATGAACCCTTACACCACCAATAATGGGTACAACTACACCACCTGTTATCGCTCTGCAGATGATGGAATCAATGGGTCTCGTACTTCCCTCGAGCTTAGCCTCAACTCCTACTCTCACAGATCTTCACCCTACCATTAGATTAGACCCACCAAAGTTATTACTGTTTGTTTTCTTTATTTGCTACTATGTACGTACTTGGCTTTGCCAATGTCTATGCTAAATTGCTAATTAAGGGTAGTTTGCCAACTGGGCCTAATTTGACACTCATTTTATAATTAGTTCAAAGTACTAGTTATGAAGTTGACGTGTAATGCAAAGAACTTAATGGGCGATTAATTTAGCTTTTCCTTTGTCTCTTTTGAAAGAATATTCCATGATAATTTGCTATAATGAATGGATTAAGGACACAAACAATCATAGTAATGATTAGGATATTTATTAAGACCTACTTTAATTGTAGTTTATACATATTGTGAGCTCCTAGAAGACCACGTCTTTTGTTAAGTTTTAGCTTGCACATTATCAGATAGTGCAAGATTTGTGGAGGTTAAAACTTGAAAAAATGGCTTTCTGTCACCTTCACTGAATTGATTAATGCTTCTGTAGCTTTCACGGGCATGCACATTGCGTGGAAAGGTGAATTCTCGACAGAGATTTTAGGTGTGGCTAGTGCTGGTGCGCCTAATCTAACACTGCATAGGTTTTCTGGGTATCATATGGTGCTGTGTACACAGTGAAAAGAATTGGCAATGATATCCAATCCAATAGTATAAAGAAATACTCTATTATGAGAATGGAAAGGGACTGTTAGAGGAAGTATGATGAAAATGCGAGAATGTGAAAGCACATATGCGTCTGCAGTTATAAGGCACAGGAAGTGGTATATATTTTGAAGTTTGAACCTATTTCGTTGAAACAGCAATGTTATTTGTTTTCCTCTCAAAACTATCAAATGAAATGTGGGTTTTATAGTGCCCAAGCCAAGTTGCACATTGGCACAATCCTTGACTTATCTCAGTAGTACCACTACCATTTCAAAGTTATAAATATCATACATACTCATTAGTTTAATTTGGTACAAAATAATTTTTAGTATTGATGTACTGTTTTGAAGTGTATATATATAACTCATCATGATATTAAAAAGAAAAAAAACCGTGTTTATTACACACTCTTATTCACACAATTTTCCTATTTTGAGACGTGTGTACAAACTGTGTGGATTAACTTATATGCAACATCATTTATCCTATTAAGAATATATCCAACTCATTATTATAAAGGTCTGTTTGGATATCGTTTATTGGCTAAAAACTGAAACTTATTGTTAAAAACACTGTAGTAAAATATTTTTTAAACAATCAAAACACTATTCACATGTTTTGTGCAACTTGACTGGTCCATGAACAGTATCATAGAACCAGCCAAACGTAAACACAAACGTTGAAACCGCAACATGCAAACACACACTAAATGTGTGATTTTATACTAGTCAAGAGTAAGTGTATTGGACCACTTACTAATGTGAAGACTTAAATAAAACCTTGGAAATAGTGAAATACACCATGCCACGGACCGTTTATAATCTCCTCTAAAAACTATATAGTTTTTAGATATATCTATTCTTCACCAAATATTTTGGGAACTATCCTAATTATTCACTTCTATCTATAGAATCACAAAATGAACCCCTTTTGATCTTCTAAGATATAATGAAATTCCTTAAGGGAAAAAAATGAGAATAATGTTGACTCTTTTCGAGTATTATTCAATATTTCCAGCCCTCATCTTGAGGTCAACTGACACTACCAACTTCTGAAAAAGGATTCATTCACCAACTTCTGCAAGAGTGGAAAAGGATTTCACTCTTGCATTCATTCCACGTGAACCAAATGGGCTTGAGAGTCCCAAATTTCCTAACCTATTTGTTCTTTCAACAAAGTACACCAATTAGTACTCTTTTTTTGCCGACTAGAATATTAATCTGACCACCAGCATCTTCTTACTGCCTATAGGCTATATACAAAGTACATATTCTAGACAGTTCACTTAATTATGGTCTGTTTGGATGGAGGAGGGAAGGAGGGGGAGTAGATTAGAGTTGACTAAAAATAAGTTAATTTTGTGCTAAATCTACTCGACTCCTCCTCCCTCTCCCTCAATCCAAACAAACTATTAGTTCGATTGATTCTTTGTTTAAAGGATGAATACATGCACTACACAAATGAATGTAGCAAGAAATCATGAAGTCATTGGTTATCTTTTTATCTGAAGGTTCACAACATATACTTTGTTTGTTTATAATAATAATAATAACCACACACACAACAACTACATTAAGTAATGACTCACTTTACTCTCATACAGCCACTAACCAACATAATGTAATCTTATGCGCAGTGGCGACGTCACGTACAACTCAGGGTGTTCCTAGGAACATCCTGATTTGAAAAAAAACCTGAATTTTTTTAAATTTTTTTTTTTATTTTTTATATTTGCTCTGTATTAGGAACACCCTCAATCACAAAATTAGGAACACACTCAAATTAAAAAAAAAAAAAAAATTTGTTCTACTTTCAAGCAAAAAAAAAAAAAAAGCCCAAAAAAATTTGTAATAGATCCAAGCCCACGACAAATCCAACAGATTACAAAAATAGCAAACCCACAGATTCTCAAAAAAGAAAAGAAAAATTAGAGCAACGCCTCAGTCCCTAAATTAGAAATTACTAAAGGCTTTATCAAAAAAAAAAAAATCACTAAAGGGCCTAAAGCAAACCTAAAGACAGCAACGCCTCAGTCCCCCACTCTCAGAGCAATGCCGCTTGAGCCTCAAGCCACGCCTCAGTCCCTCACTCTCAAAGCAACGCCTCAGTCATTGGAGATCAGCCCAGTCCCTCACTCTCAGAGCAACGGCTCAGTGACGCTAACCCTCATCAGAGGACGAAGATTGGCAGATCGCTCGTCGTCTCGTCACTGCCTCAGCCTTCAGGCCTCCCTGCTCGGCTGCTCCGGTGCTCCCTCCTTCAAGGTATTTCATTTTACTAAGCTAACTTCTTTCTCTTTTTCTCTCTGACTCTCTCTCAGTCTCTGACTTTCTCTCTCCCTCTCTCTCTCTATCTGAACTGAAATGAAAATTATGAAATGAATGAACCTCTCTCTCTCTTTATTCTTTAATAAGACTAACTCTCTCTCTCTTTTGATTTTTGAACTGTGAGTCTGTGATTGGTCGAACTTTAGCTTTATTAATATTTTTTTTTGTTTTTGACTTTTTGAATTTGGTTTTATCAGTTTATCTTATTCGTTAGTGTTGGTGTTGGTGGGATATTAATTGTCTTTTAGTGTAATGTGTGATTGTGAAATTTTCTGATTGGCAGGGGGCATTAGACATGAGGTGTGCTTGTGCTTGTGACTATTTTTTTGATAATGCAGTGTATTGACTTAGACTTAGACTTACTAACTATTTTTTTGTCTTTTGAAATCTCTCTTTTTCTTTGCTCTGCCTTAGACTTAGGCTTTCCTCTAGTTCTCTTTTGGCTAAATTGGCTTTTTGTTTAAATGTATATATATGTAAATATGTGATTGTGTATTTGTGTTGACTGTCGGCTATTGTCTCTTGAGTGGGGGATAGGGGTGGGGCTATGGCATTGGATTGAGGTAGTGGTCCTGGTCCACTTAAAAGCAACACCTAGAACAACACATTATTAAAAAACAAAAATAAAAAATAGACTATGTTAGGCAGTGGGTTGAGTTAGGTGGATGATGTAGTGTATTTGTATTCTTTACATTGTGCAAAGCCAACTAAACACCTCAAGTGTGTTAGATTGCTCGTAGTTAGTAAAGAAAAATAATGAAACAATTAAACAAAAATAATTAATAATTTTATTAATATTTCAAATGAACTTATAATTTATTGTTTATTCTTTTGCTAGTTATTATTGACAAATATTTGATAAAAAAATCACATACCTAAGATTAATTTTTTGTGTAAGATTCATCTTCATCTTCTAAGCGGATTTGTGTTAACTTTAACTTAGAAAATCTTTGTCCAGATATGAATTTGCGTGTTTTTTGGTTGTTGTTGGCGTTAATATATGAATTTTTTTTTTATTAGATTGTGTAAATTATTATTCTTAAAAAACACCCTGGAAGAAATTTCTGGAGTCGCCACTGCTTATGCGTATAAATTATGGATAAAATTTAGATATACAAATTAAGCTCGGGAAAGGTAAGATTGAACGCAAGATTGTCTTGTACTGGTTTCAGAACCACAAAGCTTGTGAAAGGCAGAAGAAAAGGTTAAATTCTGATGTGCCCATGCAAAGAGGGGTTGGGGTTGGTAACACTAATTGGAATAATACACCAGCTGAAGCATCCATTCACACCAAGTACCCCTTGCCCAACATAACCTCTGGTGAACCAACCACTCCTTTTATATTTTTCCTTTTATTTCTCTTTCTATTTTACTTTGAAAGGTCTCTTTTTGTGGGCGTACCTTTTTTAGTAGTCATGTGTGTTTGTTTTGTTTTGTTTTTTTTTTTTTTTGTTGTTGTTGTTGTTGTGATGTTTAAGGTTTTTTTGTGATGTGGGTGTGGTTTGCGGGGTTTTTTTTTTTTTTTGTGAGAATAATAATTGATAAATAAATTAAATTTTATAATTTTCAAAATTATCATTTAAATAATAACATCTCATTAAAATTAGATTTCATCATAAACCAAAAATAAAATTAGGAGATATTATAATTTCATTGGTGCTTAAATTAAAGTAAAACCTATAACATGATAAAAAGATTACCATCATCAATTCATGAATGTTTTTAGTTGGCAGAATCAAGGCGTGGATCAAGTCATTACTTTGAGACAATACACTCCGTCTACAAATTTATCCGATTTAGTAGACAAATAATTTTTGCATGTTATTTCCAGGATACAACAGTTCAGTCATCTTACTGATTATCCTTATAGGCTTACATTGCTCGTAGAATATGAAACTCTTAATATAGTACTTTCCAAACCCAAAATATAGTATAATGATATATTTAAATATATTTTAACAACAAATGTTTGAGGAGGGAGTAATATTGTGTTGGAGTGTAAAATCTATTAATCAAAGAATTGTCCTCTTTCAAAAGCTTACACCTCATGTTTATAAACATCTAAGGTGCCTTGTCATTTAATCCCATGTTTAAAACAAATTGCTTAAAAAAAAAAAATTAAGCTTCTGACTTTTTTTTTTTTTTTTTTGGTATTAAAAACATTGGACAATAATGATAATAACCCATTATTGAATAATGGCTATTACTGATGGTTTGAATAGCCATTTAGATACAAACCGTCTGAGCATCTTAATGCTCATTTTGAATTGAGCAACTAAAGGGAGAAACTTTCAAAAGACAAATTTTGACTTTAATAAGAAGGTAACAGACTAACAGGTATAAATATTAGTAAATGACTATTTGATAAAAAATAAATTTTATAAATGAAATGTTAATGAATGCCTTGAGTGCATGGTTTATGAACTATTTTTAGAAAAAATTTATGAGAAATTGATAAAATAATTAATTTTTCTGATAGTTTTTTATATTTACCATGAAAGTGGTGTTAAAAACTTTCTTGATATGGTTTATTAACAATTGCCCTAAAGACATCCGTTAACATGACCTATTTTATAAAGTGTCATGTTTTTTTTATTATTTATTTTTTGAGAATGAAGTGTCATGTTAATGGTGTTTTTAGAGCAATTGTTAATAAATTATAATAAGAAAATTTTGACATCATTTTCATGAAAAATATAAAAAATTGTTAATAAAATTAATTGTTTTATCATTTTCCAATAAAGTGTTTCTTAAAATATTTCATAAACGAATATTCCAATCTCTTGATTCTCAAAAAAATCAAAATTCCAATCTCTTCGTCGTCTGGGGTGATTTATGTTGGGCATATGGGGAATTATTTACGGAGAAAAGGGATATTTTCGTCAATACGGAATTACAACGGCTATCTCAGGAGTATAGTCGTTGCAACTTTCAAAAAAAGATAAATCACCTGAATCAGGCAAAAGAGCATCGCGAAGAACAAACCTCAATCATCATCATCTCATAATCCTCAATCAAAACTCTCTCTCTCTCTCTCTCGCAGGGACTTACGTACGGTTCATAAGCGCTCAAATATTCACAACAACAGGCTCTTCTTCCTCAACTCTTTCTTCATATTTTGTTTCTTTAATCTAACTCTTTGTCTTGCAGGCTTTGATTCTTTGTTTTAGTTTCAACAATTTTTTTTGTAGGGTGTTGTACTTTCTCTCTCACTGTTTCTTTATTGTCTATTTCTCTCTCTATATATATTTTTTGTCGTTGGTTGTGTTAGAGTTATGGATGCAGGGTCTGTGAATTCTTCTCCTTCTTCTTCTTCTTCTACAAGTAGATACTTGAAGTCGCAGTCTCGGTTCCCTCTTCAGGAACAATTTCTTCAGAGGAAGAAGCCCAGAGAAAACGTAATTTCATATATTTTTTCTTTTAGTTTTGTTTACATCTCTGTTACTGCTTTACTGTTTTACCCATTTGTTTCCATTGCCCTTTTTTTGGGTGTCTTCTTGCTTTAAATTTCATTTCTTCACATGGGTTTTCTACAATTTGATCTTTGAAATAAGGTTTCTTTGAAGAGAATTCCGATTTCTGCCCCAAGTTTCAATTTTTAATGAAATTCCTTATTGGGTTTTTTTTTTTTTTTTTACATAAAGCAGGCATTCAATTTCAAACTGTTCTTTTCTTTCTTTCTTAATTTTTAAAATGAGGAATCTCTGATTGATTGGCTTATAAAAACCCTTTTTTGGGGGGTGTTTGAAATCTTAAACCGATTCAGTTCTTCTACATTGATCTTTTGAAACGTGGAATGTCTTCTACTATGGTATTCTGATGTAATATTTGTTCCTCACAAGCAGTTGGATAGGTTTATTCCAAACCGATCAGCAATGGATTTTGATTACGCGCACTACATGCTGACAGAAGGGAGGAAAGGCAAAGAGATTCCACCTGCAAGCTCGCCCTCCAGAGAGGCCTACAGGAAGCATTTGGCAGAGACCTTCAACATGAACAGGACTAGAATTCTTGCTTTCAAGGACAAACCCCCCGCTTCAGTCGAGTTGTTCCCGCCCCATTTCTTCTCTTCTGCGCCCCAGGATAAGTCTGCCAAGCCCCGGCGACACATTCCTCAGGTGGGGGTCTATGATTATTCTAGTCTTGTATTGATTCTTTTGTGGCATAAAAGTTTATGGACTTGGTTATATTTAGAGGATGACAGCATCTTCTTGGTTGGAAAATGTTAGGATATAAGTCATTTAATTTAACAATTTTACATGATAAATGAACATCCAAAAGGCTTTGATTCTAGTCTTGCATTGATTCTTTTGAGGTATAAAAGTTTATGGACTCTTTTATATTTAGAGGATGAGACATCTTCTTGATTGGAAAATGTTAGGATATAAGTCATCTTAATTTAATTTAATAATTTTACATGATAAATGAACATACAAAAGGCTATCTCATCACACACCTTTTGTATGCTTAAATAGTTTATAGTTGGGGTCTATGATTCTAGTCTTGCATTTAATTCTTTTGAGGTACAAAAATTTTCTGGACTGGTTATATTTAGAGGACGGGATTGAGACATTTACATGATAACATGAGTTTTCTCATTTAATATGAATATTCATATTCTGAGACGTATGGTAGCAACATAGACAAATGAGTTCATTTTTTTGGGTTCATTATGTTGCCATATCATTTCTGTGATGTGAGTGAACATAAAGAATTTGAAGAAAGGCGGTTCCGTTTATAATTTTATTCTCAAATATTTGCCTTATGAGAGTATAGATAACTATGTTGTATTCTAATTTGTTTGGTTTCCTTTTGTTTGATTATGCAGACTTCTGATAGAACATTAGATGCCCCTGACATAGTGGATGATTACTATCTGAATTTACTGGATTGGGGGAGCAACAATGTTCTTGCAATTGCTCTTGGAAATACAGTTTATCTCTGGGATGGTTCAAATGGCTCTACTTCAGAACTTGTCACTATTGATGATGAAGATGGCCCTGTCACAAGTGTTAACTGGGCTCCTGATGGCCAGCACATTGCCATTGGCTTGAACAATTCTGAAGTACAGTTGTGGGATTCAACAGCTAATCGACAGGTTCCTTGATTCTTCATTTATCCTCTTTATTTTTTTTATTCTATTTTATAAATTTTTGCTAATGCTTTTTGCTACTGTAAATGTTCTTTCTGCAGCTAAGAACTTTGAGAGGTGGCCACAGATTGAGAGTTGGATCACTGGCATGGAACAATCACATCCTTACCACTGGAGGAATGGATGGTCTGATCATTAACAATGATGTAAGAGTTAGATCACATATTGTCGAAACCTATAGAGGTCACGAGCAAGAGGTTTGCGGGCTTAAATGGTCACCCTCAGGCCAGCAATTGGCAAGTGGAGGCAATGATAATCGCCTATTCATATGGGACGGATCAATGGCATCTTCAAATGCAGCAACGCAGTGGCTTCACAGACTTGAAGAGCACACATCTGCAGTGAAAGCTCTTGCTTGGTGTCCTTTCCAGAGCAATTTGCTAGCCTCTGGTGGAGGTGGAGATGATAGGAGCATAAAGTTTTGGAATACTCATACTGGTGCATGCTTGAATTCTGTGGACACTGGCTCTCAGGTGTGTGCTTTATTGTGGAACAAGAATGAGAGAGAGCTGCTTAGCTCTCACGGGTTTTCTCAGAACCAGCTCACTCTTTGGAAATACCCATCAATGGTGAAGATGACAGAGCTCACTGGTCATACTTCAAGAGTTCTTTTCATGGCTCAGGTATTATATGAACTCAACATGAAAATTTTTATCTTTCTTCATGGATTGACAATGTTTTCACCTTAATATAAACCTTTTGCAGAGCCCAGATGGTTGCACAGTGGCAACGGCAGCAGCAGATGAAACACTTAAATTCTGGAATGTCTTTGGGGCCCCGCAAGCGGCAAGACCTGCTCCAAAAGCAAATCCTGAGCCCTTTTCCCATATAACTCGTATCAGATAGATGTAAATAAAAGCTCCAGATATCAAAATTGTCTCTGCAAACGCTAATTGGATATTCCCTGTGGGCAAAGCTGCAGCCGAGAGAATTGCAAGGCAAAGAGATGCAACATCAGATGATTCAGAGGACTCTGGAATCGACAGCTAATATATTGTCTCTCTGCAAACTCTGATTGGATATATGCCATATGCATACATCAGTTATTTTGGCTGATAAGGGGAGCAGCTGCAGCCAAGAGAATTGCAAGGCCCCGGCCAGCTGAGTGGTTCTAAGGTGCAAAGCAGTGCACTTAAAGTTCACTCTAGTAGACTTATGAGTGATAAATATGCTTATAACTAGTAAGCACACAAGCAGTGTGCTTTGAGTCTGTATAAACTACCTTTATACTGGGGCCAGTTTGGTAGTGGTGTTTAAAATAATGCGAAAACTGTGGTATAGAACTAACTTTAATTGGACCAGAAAATATTGTAGCACAAGTATTTATATTTTGAATTAACAACAAAAGAGAGGAACATACATGCATGAGTCTCTCATATGGAACCTGTAACAGGAGGAGTATCCCCAGAGTTGCTGAGCCAAATTTTGCTGGGAGCTCACCTTTGTCTGCAAATAGCTATATTAGAAATTCAATGAATAGCAAATACATTGACACAAGTTCGCTCAACATGAAAATTTTCTTTATGAATTGACTTACTTTATGGAGTCTTAACACATTGTAAAAGACTATTGAAAACAGGATAACAATAATGATAAAGACATGTTATCACTTGAAAAGTAATGAAAACTTTGTCTACAAAAAGCTATATTAGAAATTCAATGAATAGCATACATTGACACAAGTTCTCTCAACATGAAAGTTTTCTTTATGAATTGACTTACTTTATGGAGTCTTAACACATTGTAAAAGACTATTGAAAACAGGATAACAATAATGATAAAGACATGTTATCACTTGAAAAGTAATGAAAAATGTCTAGAAAAAAGAGTTCTCACCAAATCAGGTCTTGAGTGAAAAGAAATTCCAATTTTTTTTATCCAATAGCCCCTTTGGGTGGAAGTTCAAATGCTATATGAATGCAATATAGAATGGTGAAACAAGATAAGGTCATCAACCCAGCATTTATTTGTTAGTCTTGTCTTCCCACAACTTCAGAAACCACCATGAGAAGCAAATGCAAGCAAAACATGCCCCTATTTGGAATGCATTAATTACTAAATAAACTTCTAAAATATATATTTATTTGGTATTTGTCAAAACTCAATTCTTGCAAACAAATTTTATACTTAATAAAGTGGTTGGTCCTAAGCAGCCAACCAGAATTGTTAATATCCTATGTTGGTGTTGATTTTGGGCATTTTAGGTTTGGACATGGCAAACCACAGTGATTATTTTGTTTTTACTAATAAGTTGAGCCCCACCCGATGGGTCTTGAACACGTCCTTAGCCTCTACCTTGCTCTTATAAGGGGAAGAGGTGTCATTAAAGACTTAAAGTTAGAGCTTATTGATAAAAATAAAAAACCCACTATAAGCTAATTCTTAAAGCAAGTAATTTCCAAGCTATAAAAAGCTAAGTTCCAAGTTCCAAACCTTGAACAAAAGGAATTGTTGTCTCTCCAAATAGAACCCACATGTGAGATCTATAAACAAGCCAAACAAATTGATTGGGTATAAACAATCCCGCAAAGCCAAAGAAGAAAGCAAGTACTTGAAAATGATTGGTAGTTGGCTCTAAAATTAAAAATTTTGTAACACAAAATAGAGCCAGAAAACTAGCATGTCAACCTCAAGAATAAAAGCTTAGAGCATTAGTATTGGTGGAGGCAAATAGATAAAATGCTAAATTTAGCAACTAAATATAAAAAAAAAAGTAGAAAAAAAGGTGTGGGGCCCGGCCCAGAAATAATGGGCTATTCCAAATTCAGGCCCGTCCGAGGAGCGTCCTGTTCGAAGAGAAACCACATATGAAGCATTACTCAATCCCAATAAACGCCAAGGAAACCTGTCCGAGGAGTAACTCCTCCTCGAACATCACAAAGCCCAGACGAGGAACTCTCCCCAGCCATTTCAGTTCATCCTCCCAATATATAAAATGAATAAAATCCAAAATATCTCATGGAGAGCTACCACCACATTAATTGCGCCCCAACCACCCTCTTGGCCGCATTAATGAGGAAAAGACCCCTGAACAGTACCGCCTTGGCCTCTGCAACTCACAAAGGGAGAGATGAGGGCGTCTGATGGGACAGGTACTCAAGTAGATGCTTAGATGATCAACAAGTGTAAGGTTGAGATGAGAGGAGGGGAACTATATAATGTAGTGGAGTCCCTCAAAGAAGAGGACGGAAAAACTGTATTATGAACTGAAGAAATAGAATTACACGTGAGAGATCCATTCTTGTGCTTTTGTTTTCTGCAAATAATACTGTCCATGTACCAGACCGAATAGGCTCACTGAGACTAAGTTCTTTGACCCATCCTCTACAAATATTTATTGTGGGTTGTGCTTTGGGCCAGGGCCTGATCAATAGAATTTGGGTCAGGAAAATCGTGCAACTACAAAAGGCTAATGCATCGGTGGAGCAAAAGCCATATTTTTTGGCTATTGAGCTACAATGCGCAACCAAAGATGGATGTGCACTGTAGCTAAGATGGTGAATTTTTTTTTAAATTTTTTATTAAAAGATATATTATTTTATTGTGTTGGTGGTGGTTGTTGTTGTTTATTGTAGTAGATATATTATTTTATTATGTTGTTTATATTATTTTATTGTATTGAATGCTAAAATAAAACCACTAATATTGGGTGTTTTGTAAAGTGATGTGAAAAAATAGATAAAATAGTTTTTTATGGTGCCAAATTGCTCAATTTTTGGCACCACTAATGCTAATGCTCTAATATTTAAGCTTCGAAAAAACCTAGATTCAACACCAGAAAAGATAAAAATAAAATAAAAATCCCACAAAAATTAAACATGAAATATCCCAAATATGAATTCAGAGCCACTTGAATTCATAACTTGCAGAGCTGAAAATCCTCCATCAAAACACAAAACACAACTAGTAATATTATTATTAAATAAAAAAACCAAAAAAGAAATGTTGGAACTTGGGAGCCTCACAGTCACACACAGACATAATGGTGCGCTTTCTAAAATTACCAAATGGGCATACTCTATTCTAATTTCTAAGACTATGAACCTAAACATACAAACAAACAATTAGAATGTAGATTCTAGATTCGAAATCTCTTGCCAATATTATGGGATCGCTCCTATAAGATACTTTCTAGTAATAACTTGGGAACGAGAGGACTGCATAAGCCCAAGTAAATAATCAAATATTCAAAGAGATCTGAACATTTTTGTTTTTTTTTTTTAATTTAATTTTTTTGATGAGAAATATGTGTACTTTATTATATATCTGAAAACAACATAGCATCTGGAATCACCATCGATTCAATGAACGGTGGACAATCTTCCATCCAAGTTACAAGAAAATCAATGTCTTTTGCATATGCCGCAAGGATTCAAAGGCTTCAAAGGCTCACATGCGAGGATTCAAAGGCTCTAAACTCATGCAACCTATAATGTGTCCCTGACAATATAGTAGAGATGGATATTGGGGTAGTAGTGGTCCTCAAGTGCGTGGCATATAGTACTTGAATCTGATTCAAAAATGACGTCACGTACTCCAACGTCTCTAGCAAACAGAGTAGCTTCATCCATATCCTTAGCTTTGGTTTCCAAAGGATCTGAAGGGAGCTGAATGCGATTACTCATGGCAGCAACCACGGAGCCTTCATGATCACTAATGATAACTCCGACACCAATCATGCCGAGTTGGGGAAAGACAGCAGCATCCATTTTTATCTTATGCCATGGGAAAGCCGGTGGAATCCAACGATTGTCGGTGGCTTATTTAAACTTGGTGGGCCGAAGCTCCAAGCCGAGTTTTGTTTTGACCAAGCCAGATGCACCATGCCGTCGTGATGGTAAGCTTGATAATCTCGGTGTCGACGTTCTGGGTGAAGAGCAGGTGCCACAGAAAGTCCATGAAATCCCTGTAATTGACCCCGGTTTTATCAAACGGCATATCAGCGAGGGTCCAAACTTCTTTAGCAAGGTAGCAGTCCCAGAACAGGTGCCCAGTAGTCTCCGGAGCGAGGTTGCATGCTTCACACGGGGAGATATCCAAGACATGTCGGTGAAAGAGGTTCGCTTTTGTAGGGAGGATATTTTTGCACGCTCGCCAGGTGAAAAGATTTATTTTGTTTGGATGTGGAGATTCCAAACTTGTCTCCAGAAACTGATCTGAGTTATGCCGTGAAAGGCTTCCGCAGTCGAGTTTCCTTGGGTCATGGACATTGCCACTTTGTATGCACTGTTCACTGTTCACTTACCCTTTGGAGTATATGCCCATATTAATCGGTCTCTCGGCTTGTGGTGGCTCAGTGGAATGCCAAGAATGGATGTGACATCGTCCGAAGAAAAAAATTGGTTGATAAGATTCACGTTCCACTCACCACTGTCCGAGTCAATTAGACTGCTCACCTTGGTGTCCGCTGGAAGGATAGCTGGCAGTGACAGCACACTAAAAGTTGAAGGTCGCGGCAGCCAACGTTCTGTCCAAATGCCTATGTCGTTACCATCTCCCTCCTGCCAACGGTAATCCGCCTTCAGGACTGGCTGAGCCAAGAGGATACTCCTCCATGCGTATGACGGCTTTGTGCCCAACTCAGCATGCAGAAAATTCGTATTAGGAAAGTACTGAGCTTTTAGAACCCTGTGAACCAAAGAGTGGGAATTGATTTGTAAGCGCCATCCTTGCTTAGCTAGAAGAGCTAAGTTGAAAGCTCTTAAATCATGGAAGCTGAGCCCACCCTTCTCCTTAGGGGCACACATTTTTTCCCGGCTAAGCCATGCTATTTTATTTTTACCATCTTTTTGGCCCCACCAAAATCTACGTATCATCCTAGCCAAGTCGTCACAAAGAGAGTTAGGAAGTTTAAAGACACTCATAGTGTTTGTTGGTATGACTTGAGCAACTGCTTTGATAAGTATTTCTTTGATTGCTTGAGATAGCGATTTTTCCTTCCACCCAGATAATTTGTTATCAAGCTTCTCCTTCAAAGCTTTGAATTTGTTTTGCTATGATCTACCCACTAGCGAAGGTAGTCCCAAATGAGTCTCATGTTGGCGAATAACCTCAGCTCTAAAACAGTTTTTGATTTCTTCCTGTGTGCCGTGTGGGGTGTTCCTACTAAAGAAGAAAGCAGTCTTTTCTTTATTTAGTAGTTGGCCTGAAGCACATTCATAGATTGCCAAGAGATGCTTAAGATGGCTAGATTGTTCTGGAGTGGCTTGGCAAAAAATGATACTGTCATCTGCAAAGAATAAATGGGAGATCTGTGGGCCATGGGGACAAGCTGATGCAGCCCTAAGAAGTCCAATTGACATGGCCTGGTTTAGAAGTGCTAATAGACCCTCTGCAGAAAAGAAACAAGAATGGGGAGATGGGATCCCCTTGTCTCAAGCTCCTAGAAGGGGTTATGTGACCTTGGGGTTTTCCATTAATTCTAACAGAGTAGGTAATAATGGTAATACATTGCATCATAAGATTTACCCATTTTTTATTAAAGCCTATTTTTTCCATAAATTTTTCTAGGCATTTCCATTGAACACGATCAAAAGCTTTACTCATACCTAGTTTCAAGGCTATCTCTCCAATTTACCACTAGTTTTTTGGTTGAGGTAGTGCATAGTTTCAAAAGCAACTATAACATTATCAGGTATGAGGCGGTCAGACATAAAGGTACTTTGGTTTTCACTAATAATACATGGTAGAAACGTTTTTAGTCTATTGGCAATGACTTTGGATGTGAGCCTAGAAAGCACATTACATAGACTTATGGGCCTATATTAGGTTATTTTTGTGGGATTTCTAACCTTTGGGATAAAGACAATATGTGTTTCATTGAATTTTGGAGGTATAATACTGTGGTTCAAAAAATCAAGAACAGTTTAGGTGACACACTCACTTGTAAGAGACCAAAAATGCTGATAAAAGAGAGGAGGCATACCATCGGGGCTAGGGGATTTTTTGGGATGCATCTACTTAAGGGCTTTGTGGACTTCATCTGCTGTAAAAGTTCGAGTCAAGAAGGTGTTCATTTCTTCTGTGACTACTGGTTTGACCGCATTAATGAGTATTGAAGTATCAGCATGTCCATTGGAGTAGAAGATATTTTCAAAGTACTCCAATATGATGGTCTCAGTAGTGTGATCATCTTCCTGCCATTATCCCGTCGAGTCACAAATACCTTGAATGGAGTTTCTGTCTTTGCGGTTTGAAGCTTTTTGATGGAAGAAAGTAGTGTTTCGGTCGCCATCTGTAATCCACAAATTTCTCGAACGCTGGTGCCACATTGTATTTTTAGCGTCAAACCATCGATTTAGGGTAGCCCGTACCTCATGGATCTTAGCACTATTTTGAATGGGATAGTGTTCTAGGATTTAAAGTTTACGTTCAAGTCACTCAATTTGTTTCCTAACATGGCCATACTCATTTTTATTCCATGTTGATAGGCGGTCACGACAACTTGCATGGTAGTTGATGATAGAGACTCTCTTTATTTTAAAAATTCCTTCACACTAGGCCTCTTGGACTACTTCAGGGTATCGTGGGTCCTAGAGCCATATGGCTTCAAAGCAAAATAAAGGTTGAGAACTAGACCTTTGAGGAGAATGGGGCTGTTGCATGTGGATGGAGAGCAGTAAGTGGTTTGAGGAAGACATGGGCATGTGGTGAACCGTGGACCCTGGGAAAAGCAACTTCCATGCATTGTTTGCAAGAGCCCTATCAAGGCGGATATGTATTCTACCTTCAGTAGGGTGGTTGCAAAACCATGTGAAATGTGAGTCGAAGTATCCTAGGTCAATGAAGTTACACACATGGATAGTGTTTTGAAAACGATCCATCTGCCGAGTTGGTCTTAAACACCCTCTCGCTTTCTCAGATTGGCTTGTGATCTCGTTAAAGTCTCCAACACAAAGCCATGGTAGATGATTAGACCGACCAAGGGACTGTAGAAGTGCCCAAGTCTCATCACGTTTATTGGTATCGGGGTGTCCATAAAAACTTGTAAATCTCCAACAAAATCTTGTGGTACACAGCATATGAGCATCAATAAACCAACCAGAGAAGTTTTTTATTTGTACCTGAGTTCCTGGTTTCCACAGAAGAGCTAAGCCACCACTTTGGCCATCACTGGAGATCACCAATCCTTGATTATAGTCCCAGTGTTGTTTTTTGGCATTTAACTGATTGGTAGAGAGTTTTGTCTCCATTAAGATGACGTTGATGGGAGCTTCCTTTTCCTTGCTCTCTTAAGAGCATTAATTGTTTGAGGGTTCCCAAGCCCCCGATAGTTCTAGCTTAGGACACTCATTGGACTCGGCGGTGCTGCCAAGCAGCCACCACTAATCCCATATTGTCTGTTATAGTCCGTGCCATTGCACTTTCTTCTTCAGCTAGCTTTTGTTTCTTATCAAGAGACATGTCATTTGAAACACCCATTTCTTCAGGCTTACATTTCGGCCCAGCACATGGTAAAATAGTATTAGTCCTTGAAGTTTGAAATGAGCACAAATGGTCCCTTAAATTTCATAAATGAGCAGTATTGGTCCTTCTATTACTTTTGTTAACGGAACGTCATTTTTTAAATGATGTGGCATCTTGTTTTATATTTAAAAATTGCACATCATTACACTTTGATCCGATCCAATTCAAGCAAAATTACCCACAACACCCAAATCCAAACATAATAAACCATAGAAGATTTGAGAGAGAGAGAACACGATTTGAGAATCTCGATCTTTCCCTCACTCCGCTGATCCTCTGATCCTTCAGAGCTCTGTCCACCCTACCCTTTTTGAAATCCTGCACTAGTTTCAATTGATTGCAACCTTGAAATCTCCAATCATTCTCAAATCAATGATAGTATTAACAATCAATAACAATATATAAATTTAAAATAGATAAACCAAATAGAATTGAGACTTCAATGTTCTACAATTTAATAATATAAAATGCTTCTATTTGTATGATATAATATTTCAAAGTGTCAATGGCTAAAAGATTACAAAAGTAGTAACAATATTGTTCTTTGTCCTCCGCTTCTTCTTCATTTAATTTTTTTTTAATCTTTTAAAAATTTTCTTTGTACTAAATAGCATCCTTTCAATTTTCACAATCATTTGGTTTCATCTCAGTGGTTTTGCAAATTGTTGATGCCCACTTTTGACAAAAGACCCAACAGCAAAAGAAGCCCCAACAATGTAGAAAAGTGGGAAAGGGAAAATAGTAAGGAAATAAGAAAGCAAGCCTAGCAAGCTGAAATGGTAGCATTAATGGTTAGCAGGCCCACAAGAATCAAAAGAGGTATAAAGAAGGAGTAAATGGGCCGAGGAAGCCTAAGGAATGAAGTGGTAAGCACACGGGAACAATAAGAGGTAAAGAGGAAGTAAATGGGCCAGAGAAGCCCAAGAAATGAATTAGCAATTCATTGGGATGGCTTAAAGGCCAGTAAGCCTGAAAAATAAATAAGAGATAAGGACGTGGTAATTGGGTCGAGGAAGCTCAAAGGATCTAGCAAAAAGCCCATGGGAGTAAAAGAGGTAAAGAAGAAGTAAATGAGCCAAGTAAGCCCGAGGAATGAAATGGGCTGGCACAGTAGGAATGTTGGCCAATAAAGCCCAAAAGAGGTAAAGATGTGGAAAATGGGCCAAGGAAGCCTTAAGCAAAATATTGATAAAGAAGTGAGTTGGCATGGCAGGAGCATCAGCCCGTAAGCTCATGGGTAACAAGAAATAAAAAGGAAAGGTAATGCTATAGCAGGCACAATGAAGTGGTATGGTAGGATCCAAAGCCAAGAGGCCCACAGACACAGGAAAGAAAGGAACATGGGCTCAGCAGGAAGGTAAAGGCCTTCGCCCAAGCAATTCCTAGTCCGAGGAAGAGATGAAAGGTAGGGAACATAAGCCTAAAAGCCCACACATCCTTCATGCCACAAGAGATAAACACCAACTAGAACGTACAACAGAATAAAACAAATATAGAGGTAGCAGAAATGGTGTGGGGGCTAGAAAGAAACAGATTCAGACGGTAGTGGAGCATACACAAAGGGCCAAGCCACCACCTACTTGTACCCAGCCAATACATGGAAGGTAGGCCATGGGTCAAGGGTATCAGGATGTGCTCTGGCGGTGGGGAGAAAGGGGGGGGGGGTTTCTATTTTGGGGTTCCCACTTAAATTTCTTTGGGGAGAAATGTCCTGTTGGGATGACATCTCACCCAAAAGAAGTAAGAGCTAGGACCACTTGATGCATGCCATGGAGGGAGGTGAGGGAGAGGCTTAATCCTTATCCAGATAGGAGTAGTGAAAACAGAGAGAGGTAAGAAACAAGACAAGCCATTTTTGTCTGGGAATGAGGAGTGGTGCAACCAACACATTCTGTGCAATGGTAGTGGCTCGGCAGTTCGCAGGCCAGTGGGCAGTCTTGAAAGGACACCATGAGGAGATAAAAGCAGTTGAGGGATAAAAATGACAAATCTCATCACGTCAGACAGTATAAAGGGTGGTAGCTGTGAACAGTAGGAGGAACACGGAAAAAGGGCAGGAAGAGAACAAAAGAAGAAGAGGTAGAACAAAGAAGAGAAAGAGAGAAAAGAAAAGTAAACACAAAAAAAAAAAAAAACACCAGAGTGAAGCATGAGTGATAGGAATAGAAGCATGCATCAATAGGCTACCCATTTCTCTCCCTCTTGACAGACCCACTATTTAGGAGATTAAGGATTGAAACTTAAACCATTTAGATCATTTTTCCAAAGTGCACAACTTCTATGGTAGAAGCCATCTTTGAGGTTACTTACGTTGGGGATTGGTTCCCTTCTTGGATTTCTATCTGTTAAGAAGTTAAGTTTACTTCCTATGGTAGACAAGCTTTTCTTTCATGCTTGCTGGGTAAATGGTTTATAGTTATTATATTGTCTGATGTAACATTATTTTACTGTTGTATTATCCCGCCTTGACTTTACCAAGCTTTCTTTTCTTATTTAAGTGTTAACGTTATTTGTTTAGTATTTTAGTTACTCTACTATATTGAATTCCTGCTGTAACATTTGTAATTGCTATTTCTGTTATGGGCACGTCATACACTCAATACCTCTGCTAGGACGCGTCCATATTGGGAGGACATAACTTGTGCATAAACTGGCCTAAAGTGAGTTTCATTTAGGCCAGCCCCAACTTTCTTACCTCAAATCTACGGACCACAGTGCAATAGGAGAGACCCAAGCCCAATAACACAAAAGGCTCACCACATATAAATTGACGACTTTACTGGGGAGTTGGGAAAAAGACAAGAAAAGCAAATAGATCCCTCATAAGTTATGCCCCCGAGATCAAAGACGACGTGGAATATGAGTGTCATGCCATCGCAGACAGAATCAAGGCCAACCACACCGCACCAACCTAACCAAGTAGAAGGTGCTAATGGAGCGAGGGCTGGGCCACAACAGCAACAAAGGAACCCTGTTGACAATACTAACTTCTCCATAGATTTATTTGACATCAAATACTTTATTCCACAATTGAATGATTGATGAATGGTTTTGTAGATGTATTTGTTAAAAGAGTTGCCACTAGAGATTTCATCAAAAGAATGGGTGGGCAAATCTCTATTAAATCGATGGAGGAAGGTGAAGCTAGAGATTCTCAGATCGTGTTTTTTTTTTTTCTTTCTCTTTGATCTCTTGTTTGCTGTTGTTGTTGTTTTTTTTTTTTTTGGTTGTATTTGGATTTGGGTGTGAAAGGTTAATTTGGTTGAATTGGATGGACCAAACACTTTAAACAGATTCAAGTCAAAGTTTAATGATGTGTAATTTATAAATCTAAAATAAAATGTTATGTCATTTAAAAAAATGCCACATCATTATTTCATTAGATACATAGTTAACAAACTAATGGAAGTTAATAGATGGACAAATAATGCTTCTTTCTAAAACATTAGGGAGTAGTAGCTCTAATTTTAAATTTTAAGGACTAATAGTATTCAGTAAGTAAACTTTAGGGACTGAAATTATAGTTTTTCCATTTAAAAATTATTTGTAAGGAAATGTAATTGTATGAGTAAAATATTTCCGAAAGTAATCTTTAATTTTATTCTAATATTACAACTTAGGGCATGTTTGGTAGATTGTAATAAGTATTGTAATGTAATAGTTATTCTTATGATTTAGTAATTCTTTAGTTTGGTAATGTTTTTATTACAAGGAATAATCATTCCTTATGAATAGTTATTCTTCAAAATGAGGAATAATTATTCTTCTCTAATAGGTTGTAAGAGCTATTACTTAGTAGGTGCAATGATTTCTAAAATTAAAGTATTTCCAAATAAACAAATTTTCCATATATATGTAACAATTATAAAAATAAAAAATCATAAAAAATAACTCATCTCTCTCTCAAATTTGAGAAATATTATTTTTAAGAAAATATAATTGTATAAGTAAGATATTTCTTAAAATAAATCTTAAATTTTATTTTAATGTTACAACTTACAACCAAACTTATGAATAGGTTGTTGAGGTCCAAAATATCACAAGCATTCTGTTGAGGCCCAACAACATCATAAATATTGAAATCTAAAATTCAAAGGGGCCCCTAAAGAAGGGCAAGGCCCAATTTGCCAACCAAGGCCTACTTAAAATGAGCAAGAGAAGGCCCAAACCCATGAATAGGCAAGCTTTGGGCCTTAGAAAAGAAAGGAAAAAGAAAAGGGACTCTCAGCCCAACCTTTGTGAGAAAAATTTCTTGGGGAGTCCAAAAAGGGACTGGATCAGGATACCTTGGGACTCCCAAAAACCTGGGATCCTCGGGAAATGCAAAAAGGGATCAGCTAGGATTGGGATAGCTTAAGGGAGCATGCTCATGGACACAAGGAACGAAGATAGGCATGTCCTATCAGCCACCCATGGTTTAGAAAAAGGCTGATGACTTAGGAATCAGCACTTCATGAAAAGGAGCCTGGTACCTTGAGGAATGCAAGAAGGTGGACCATAAAGGAAGGTGGCTAGGGATTTTTTAGTCTGATAGGAAAGAATCTGATCATTTAGAGAAAATGACAAAAGGTGAAGCAGCCAAAAAGGTGGGTCTGAAAATGAGCATCTAGAAGCTTTGGGAAGAGAAGAATGAAAGTCAGCTCTTAGGACCTCCCAAAAGGGGAAGGTCAACTGAGGACTTTTTTGGGGGAAACCTCAAAAGGGGAAAATAGTGAGAAAATAAGATAGGGACCAGCCACCAATGTTGCTGACACAATATTGGTTTTGGTACCTAGGGCAACAAATGGAGGAAATCAGTGGTACACCAAAAACCCTAAGAAAGTACTATAAAAGGGGGGAAGCCATTAGCAAAAACCATTCAGCGATAAGGAATGAGAGCAAAAAGATCATCTAAAAAATTTCTTTGAATTTCAAAAAAGGAGAAAAAAGGGAAAACACCGTGAGGGATCCTAAGATAGGCACTAGAGGATACACTTGGATTCAAACATCACAAGTCTTAGAAGCCTAAAAAGAGCTATCTAAGTCTGTGACTTTTGAACTTATTTGAACCTTGTGACATATCCTAGTGGAGAAAGGACCCAATGTACCAAAAACTCAAAAATAATGAAATATATTATTTGTCATTCAGAGGATCCCTGATGTCCTTAATTGCCTTTTTTATGCACAACTTGGTTCGTAATCAACTCAACACAACTACGGTGAACCAAGCCCAGTCCACCAAATCATAAGTACAAAACTCTTTGGGGGCCTAGGTTCCTTGATTCCACTTGGGCTTGGGTACTGTCCAAAAGAAGAACCCACATTTTAAGGTGACTCCATGGGGGAGTGGGTAAAGAAGAGGGAAGAAGTATCCTTTCGCAAAGCATGACTCCAAGGCCAAGGACCAGCAAGGGTAGGAATGTGCCACCATCGGCATCAGAACCCATGGGAGAAAATGAAATGGCTTCCAAGCAAAGGAATGAGGTACCCTTAGTAGAATATGAAGTTGTCTTAAGGCAGAGGTGAGAGATGCGAAAGCTAGATCCCATGGTCCAAATGACAGAGATGGTGAAGGACGTCCAGTAGGAGGTCCATCTCTTCAAAGAAGGAAGAACCCAGGAGATTCGAGACAATGCCCCTCCCCTGGTCAACCAGGAAAGGGTCTAGCCAAAGGAGGGTCAGTAGTCGAATGGGGAGCTAATCCCTAATATCTCATTTTAGCAGATGTGAATGCCCTTCTTGAACAAGAAAGGGAGAAGCTCTTGGGGGTCTCCAAGAAATTCTCTCAGGATCCCCTATTCCTAGAAGAGCTCCTTGGTAAGCCTTACCCTAAAGGATATGAACCTCTAAAATTCCACCCGTTTGATGGGAGGAATGGAAGTGCTATAGAGCACGTGAGCAAATTTATTCACACCATTAGTCCCTATGTAGGGGACAAGGAACTATGTTTAAGGGAATTCGCTAAGTTCCTAGTAGACAGAGCATATACTTGGTACACCACCTTGAGGCCCGAGTCCATCAAGACCTGAGATGAGATGATGGAGAGATTCTGTGCAAAGTACAATCTAGGCGAAGATAAGTTCACCTTCCAAAGCCTTCAAATGGTGAAGCAAGGCCTGGGGAGGATCCCGTCCAGTTTATCAAAAGATTCGAAGATGTCTCTTTAGACTGTTATGGAGACCATGAAGAAAAGGAGCTCGTGGAGATTTGTATATCCAACATGCTCTTTGATTACAGACTTAATCTAGAGAACTTATGCATAACTCAGTTCACCGACCTGTTGCAAAGAACCAAAAGGACAACGTTAACCATAAAAACAAAAAGGGTACCAGTTTCCCAGGCCATGACAGCTTCAGTGGGAGAAAAAAAGGAAGAGGCCTGAAGGGAAAGTGACCAAGGAACCACCTGTGATCCCATGTACTATGGAGGAGCTAAACCATGTCCTAGACAAATGTATTGGGGATGGGGTGTTGAGGTCCAAAATATCACAATATTGTATCAAAGCCCAAAACAATACAAAAATTGAAATCTAAGGACCATTTGGGCTTTCAAGGAAAGGGTAAGGCCCAAACTCACTAAAAATAAGGAGGAAGGGGCCCAAACCCATGAATAGGTAAGCTTTGGGCCTTAAGAAGTAAAGAAAAAGAGAAACTCAGCCCAACCCTTAAGAGAGAAAATCGCTGGAGAACTCAGAGAGAAAGCTGAATCAAGATACTTGGGGATTCCTAGAATCCTAGGATCCTCGAATATGTAGCAAGAGGCCAAGTTGGGATTGAGACAGCTTAAGGGAGCATGCCAATGAATATAGAGAACGAGAGTAGATATGTCCCATTAGCCACCCAATGATGCATAAAAAGGCAGAGAAATTGGGAACCAACATTTCATGAAAAAGGGTCTGGTACCTCGGGGGACCCAGGGAGATGGACTATGAAGGAAGGTGGTTTGAGATCTTTCAGCTTGGTAGAAAGGAATCTGCCCATTTAGAGAAAATGACAAAAGGTAAAGCAGCCAAAAAGTAGGCCTGCAAAGTAGTGTCTAGAAGCTTTGGGAAAACAAAAAATTAGAAGTCAACCCTTAGGACCTCCTCAGCTAGGGAATTTTGGAGAGGAAACCTCAAAAGGGAAAAATAGTGAAAAAATAAGGAAGGAACCAGCCACCAATGTTGCTAACACAACATTGGTTTTGGTACCCAGGGCAACAAATGGAGAGAATCAGTGGTACACCAAAAACCCTAAAAGGGCACTATAAAAGGAGGGGGAGCCAACAGTGAAGGACATTCAACAATATTGAATCAAAGAGAAAATATCCTTTAGAAAACTCCTTCAGAATTCAAAAAAAGGAGAAGAGAGGGAAGACACCATCCGAGATCTTGAGTTAGACACTAGAGAATACACTCGGATTCAAACCTCACAAGTTTTGGAAGCTTAAAGAGCTATCTAAGTTTGTGATTTTTGAACTTATTTGGACCTTGTAATATATCCTAGTCCAATAAGAGCATAATGTATTGGAAACTTAAGAAAATAATGAAGCATTTTCTATTATCCTACGGATCCTAAACTTTTTTTTTATATTCACTTACCCCTTACTTATATCATTATTTACTATTCCTTATTGTGCAATACGTATATATTTTCTATGTGTTAGTGTGTATGTATTGTAGGAACCATGTTTTGTGCATAACTTGGTTCGTAATTAGCCCAACTTAGCTGCGGTGAACCAAACCCAGTCCATTAAACTTAAGCATAAGGTCCAGGATCCTTGTTTCTACTTGGGCCTGTGTGCTGTCAAAAAAAGAACTCACATTTTAAGGCGACTCCATTGGGGACTGGGTAAAGGAGAGGGAAGAAGAAGTCCCTTCACAAAGCATGGATCCAAGACCAATGAACAGTAAATGTACCAACGTGCCACCCGCGGCATTTGAGCCTGTGGGATAGAATGAAGTAGCTTTCAGGTAGAGGAATGAAGTACCTCTAGTAGAGCACGAGGTCGTCTTAGGACAAAGGCGTGAGGTGCAAAAGCTAGAATGGCAAAGATGATGAAGGACCTTCAGCAGGAAATCTACCTCCTCAAAGAAGGAAGAACCTAAGAGATTGGAGATATTGCTCCTCCCTTGGTCAACAAAGAAAGGGCCCAACTGGAGGGAGGGTCAGAAGTAGGAGGGGGAGCTAACTCCTAGTATCTCACGTTGGCAGATGTCAATTCCCTTCTTGAACAGGAAAGGGAAAAGCTCTCGGGGGTCCCCAAGCTATTCTCTTGGGATCCCCTATTCCTGCCAGAACTCCTCGATAAGCCTTACCCCAAAGGATATGAACCCCCAAAGTTCCACCCTTTTGATGGGAGGAATGGGAGTGTTGTGGAACATGTGAGCAGATTTATTCACACCATGGGCCCTTACGTAGGAGACAAGGAGTTATGCCTAAGAGAATTCGCTAAGTCCGCAGTGGTCAGAGCATACACGTGGTGCATTATCTTGAGGCTCGGGTCTATCAGGACCTGGGATGAGATGATGGAGAGATTTTGTGCAAAGTATTACCCAAGTGAAGATAAAGTCACTTTCCAGAGCCTTCAAGTGGTAAAGCAAAGGCCTGACAAAGATCTTGTCTAGTTCATCAAAAGGTTTGAGGATGTTTTCCTGGACTGTTATGGAATTCATAAGGAAAAGGAGCTTGTGGAGACTTGTATATTGAACATGCTCTTTGATTACTGGCTTAATCTTGAAAATTTATGCATAACTCAATTCGTTGACTTACTGCAAAGAACCAGGATGATAGTGTTAACCATAAAAACAAAAAAGGGTACCAGTATCCTAGGCCATGACAGCTTCATTGGGAAAAAAGAGAAAGAGGCTTGAGGGAAAAGTGGTCGAGGAACCACCTGTAATCCCATGTACTGCAGAGGAATTGAATCATGTCTTGGACAAATGGATTAGAGATGAAGTTGTTAGGCCATTCACTGTATCCAGGCCACCCACCGAGGAAGAGAGAAAGAATCCCTTATTTTGTAGAATCCATAATTATGTCAAGCACTTTACTAAGGATTGTTGGACCCTCAAAAGGCTTTTTCATAAGAAGCTTAGGGAGGGAACCCTAGAGCTCACCTAACAGGAACTTGAGGTGTAGAGGAACCTTTTACCCAACCACATGGGAAAAGGGGTGGTAGCTGTGGTGATCCATGGGAACCTGGCTGAGGCAGAGGCAGAAGAGTCGGAAGGATCCTTCCATCTAAGCACAGTCAAGACCCTTAAGAAGAACTCCAAGTTTAGACCACTATTTAACCAACTGGGATTTGGGCCAGAAGCAAGTAGGATTGCCACAGAATCCCTTATGAGTATAGCAGCAGATTCAAAGGTGGAGTGTTCCACTGCAGAATCCCACGCCAGCCGAGTTTACTTGGAAACAACTAATGCAATAACTTTTACAAACAAAGATATGGAGGTTGAGTACCCGGATTATTGTAGACCCCTTTACTTAATGGCTACCATAAATGGTGTTCAAATCAAGAAAGCACTAATAGACATGAGGGCTTCACTTAACCTCAGTGCCCTAAGTACCTTGGAGGCTGCGGGTATGGCTGGCAAAAGGATCCTAGGAGCTCTTGTAGAGATAACAGGGTTTGGAGGAGCGGTAGAGTCAATTGAAGGATATGTGCAGTTAGCCTTAAGGGTAGGCCCAATAGTAGCCCTGACTAGATTCCATGTGATCAACTTAGATGTTTCTTACCATATTCTGTTGGGATGCCCCTGGCTTCATAAGCACAGTCTCATTCCCTCCATATACCATTAGTGTGTCAAAGGGAGACTGAATGGGAGGCCCATAAGGATCCTTGCCAATCCAAACCCATTCAGCCAAGGAGAAGTAAACTTCATAGAGAAAGTGTTTTATGACGAGTTAGTGCTAGATAATGAAAGTCCCACACCAAGGACCTTGGGCTAACCTGTTTTAGAAGAAGAAGAAGAATGAGGGGGTACCTATAATCTAAGGAACCTTCTAGACAGAAAAAGACAGAAGGAAGCCAGCTCCTCAGGATCTCGGGAATGCGTAGTAGTTCGGGAACCCAGGGGAAGGTTAATATACCGCTTATGAAGGTGCGCGGGACTCAAATGCGCTATGCAGGAAGGTCCCGGACCACCAGATTGTATGATGGCTCAAGAAGAGATCTCGGAGGATCCAGACAGAGAAGCACAGATCCAGCCCAAAGAGGAACTGAAAGAAGTAAAATTGGGGGCTAACCTGGGGTCCCCAAAGCTTGTTTTTATTAGCGGCCAGTTAACAGCATAGGAAAAAGTGTAGCTAGTAGGATTACTCAAGATATATGTGGATGTGTTCGCATGGACATATGATGAGGTGCTTGGCCTGGATCCTAAGCTGGTAGTCCATTCTCTTAATGTAGACCCGGGTGTCAAGCCAGTAGTGACCAGCCAGGGTCTTTCACATTAAGGTAGAGGCTCAAATAACTCAGGAAGTCAAGAAATTGCTAACAGCGGGATTCATTAAGCCAATCTAGCATCCTAGATGGCCCTCCAATATAGTACCCAAGAAGAAAAAGAATGGCCAAATCCGATGTTGTGTGGATTTTCACAACTTAAACAAGGTATGCCCAAAGGATGAGTATCCCCTACCCAACATTGATCTCCTTGTAGATTTAGCTACAGGAAACTCCATGTTCTCATTTATGGATGGGTATAGTGGATATAACCAAATCCGAATGGCCGCCAAGGATGCAGAAAAGATAGCATGCAGGACCCCAATTGGAAACTTTTATTACACTGTGATGCCTTTTGGCCTTAAAAACACAAAAGCCACGTACCAGTGTACCATGATAGACATCTTCCATGATATGATGCACAGGGAAATTGAAGATTACGTAGACGACAATGTGGTAAAGTCAAGGACCAGGGCAGGACACTTCCAAGTGCTTGAACAAGTCTTTGAGAGGTGTAGAATGTATAAGCTGCGCATGAACCCCATGAAGTGTGCCTTTGGGGTATTTGCTGGTAAGTTTCTTGGGTTCCTGGTGTATCATAGAGGCATAAGTGTGGATCCAGCCAAGGCCACGACCATCGCAACCATGAAAAGGCCTTTGACAGTTAAAAAGCTCAAAAGTTTCTTAGGAAGGGTCTCCTAAATCAGGAGGTTTGTGCCAGGATTAGCTTCGGTCACAAGTGAGCTATCCAAACTGTTGAAGGGCCTGGGTAATAGGGGTTGAATGTTGAGTTTAGATCATAACATGAATCATCTACCTACCCTGTAGGTGCCAGTACGTGGACAACCTCTGTTGCTATACTTAGCATCAAATTCTCAAGCTATTGGGGCCTTACTAGTACAGGAAGATGATGAAGGAAATGAACAACCCATTTATTATGTAAGTAGAGCCTTGAAAGATACAGAGACCAGGTACCCCAAGATAGAAAGAATGTGTTTGGTGGTTATCTACGCATCCCAAAGATTGAAACGATACTTCTCAGCCCATCAGATCCTTCTAGTGACCAAGTCTCACCCCATAAAAGCACTCCTCCATCAGCCTTTGCTGATTGGAAGAATAGCACATTGGCTGGTTTTACTCTTTTAATATGACATCAGTTTGAGGACCCCCAAGGCTGTCAAGAGCCAGGCCATAGTAAATCTGCTAGCCCAGTTCCCCGGAGAAGAGGAGTGCTCGCTAAGTGAGGAGATCCCAGAAGAAGTGGCAGTAGTAGAACTCCTAAGAAAAAAGTGGACCATGAGGTTTGACGGATCAGCAATGAAAACTTTAAATGGCTTGGGAGTTCCGTTAAGCTGCGAAGACAGGGACACCGTACCATTATCCTTTAAGCTCGAGTTCCCATGCTAAAATAACGCTACTGAGTATGAGGCGTACCTAATTGGGTTGGCCATAGCACTCAGCATGGGAGTTAAGCATATGAGGGTCTTGGGGGACTCCAACCTTGTGGTTTTCTAAGTCAGGGGAGATTTCACATTAAGAGAGCAGAGCTTGGCAGCCCATCGAACCTAGGCACAGAAGATGAAACAGAAATTTTAAAGCTTTAGTGTGGAGTACGTCTAAAGAAGCGAAAACTGGTTCGTTGACGCACTGGTTACTTTGGGATCCCGGATACCCTTTAAGGGAGAGAGCACTTTGATTAAGATAAGGAAGCAGCAAAACTCCATTATAGGGACCCTCAAAAGGATGTTCCCGTAAGAGTCAGAGCAGGAAGATTGGAGAGATGAGATAAAAAGAGAAATAGGAAAGTTGGAGCACGGTGGAAGTATTAAAGAATTGAAAGATTACACCTTGTTAGAGGGAGAACTATATAGGAGGCTGCCCGGAGGGATCCTGTCTGGATGTATTAATGAAAAGGAAGGGAAATTGAAGTTAGAAGAATTACACAGCCAAGTTTGTGGGGTCATAGAAAAAATCAGTCTATACAGAAGGATGCAGCACATGGGGTACTACTGGCCAGACGTGAGCAAAGAAGCTGCAACTGTGCAGAAAAATGTCAAAATTGTCGGTTCTTGGTGGACAAAGAAGAAAGATGTGTTCGTAGTAGAAGATTGGAGAATCCCATTTGTGGGATACCTGACTCAAGGGATCCTGCCAGCTAACAGGAAGCTGGCTCATCAGCTCAGGAAGCTCGTTGTCTGGAACTTTCTGCAAAATGGGATCCTGTTCAAAAAAGGGTATGACAGGGGTCCCTTAAGATGCCTAGGGCCTAGGGAAGCCAGGGAAGTAGCAAGAGTTCACTCCGGTGAATATGGAAGTCACCCGAGAAAGAGGAGGCTCTACCAGCAACTATTGCAGTTGGGATATTATTGGCCCACAAAGAAAAAAGATTCTGAGGAGCTCATTAAGGCGTGTCATGCATGCCAAGTACTAGGAGATGCAATTCATACTCAACCAAATGTGCTGCAAGATATGACCACACCATGACCTTTCTACACTTTGGGGCTTGATCTTATAGGACCCATAAACCCACCTTCCAATGGCCATACATGGATCCTGGCAGCCTTCGAGCATTTTACAAAATGGGGTAGAAGCCATCCCCTTGAAGAAGGCCACCGGAGCGGCTGTTTCAAACTTCATTTAGGAGCACATTATCACATGATTTGGGATCCCCAGCAGGTTGATCAGCGACAATGGTACCCTGTTTGTAAATAAGGACATGAAGAACCTGACGGAGGCATATCACTTAAAACACAGGAGGTCCACACCATACTACCCATAGGGAAATGGTCAAGTCGAGGCTACTAATAGAGTGATACTAAAAATCCTTAAGAAGATGAAACATGAGTATGGAGGGAAGTGGAGTGCCCACCTGACTGATGTACTCTGGGCATGCAAGAGCTTTTTAAGGACAGCAATAGGATTTTCACCATTTTCCCTTTTTTATGGAATTGAGGCCACCAATCCAGTAGAGCTAATCATCCCCACACCAAGAGTAGTATTTGATGAAATTCAAGAAGATACAGATAGCACACATGACAAGGGAAGATTGACAGATCTGAAGGGGCTAGAAGAGAAGCGAGAAGTGTCAAGAAGGAGGAGCCAGAGGTACCAGCAAAGAATGGCTAAGGCATATGGGTAGACAGTACACCCAAGAATCTTTACAGAAGGGCAGTTGGTATTAAGAGCGGCGGAACATGTAAGGAAGAATATCCCAAGATTCTCCAAGTTTGCTCTGAAGTGGGAGGGACCCTACATCATCAGGAAGGCCCACAACAACGGTTCTTATTACCTTGTAAAGGAAGATGGGACTTCCTTAACAGACTCCATAAACGCAAAATGGCTAAAGCAGTACTATGCGTGCAAAGGAAAAAGTTCTAGTACACCAGGGATCCCCTTTTATCACTTTTCATTATGCTAAGTGTCCCGTCCCTCTTTATGTTTTCTTTAGAGGCCTTATCTTTTGCCATGTGTTTTTATTATGCCAAGAACTTTATTTAGTAATTTCTTTTAAGAACCTATGGTAGAAGGCCACTTTATTTTGAGACCAATCCTATCTTTTGTCATCGTCCTATGTCTTTTCTCCTAGTTGTTATGATGAATCTCAATGGAATCTTTTTTCAAAAAGGGAAAGTCTTGAGTAAGCTATACAATTGTATTTAGATAGCATTGTAAGACACAGCCTAAGTTTGGCCAAATTTGAGTCAGGTACCTCGGCTAGAGCTTGAAAAAAAGAGGAGAAAATGATGAAAAATAAATTTTTTAGCACATGGCCCAAGACTCACACCAGGAACAGTCCAAGAACATGGTCTAGGACTTGGGGTGGACGTAAGTATCCTGAAGTACCCAGCCCAATACTTGCCACAAAGTAGGTCTGCCTGGTTCATTACCTACGACTTGGATGAGAAAAAGTATCCAATGTACTTAGCTCAGCACCTGTGTAGGAACACAATCACTAAAGTACCTGGTCCAAGACCTACCACAAAAAACTCGTAGGAGCCATGGTTCAAGACTTAGTTCAAAAAAAAAAGAAAAAGGAAAAAGACAAAAGAAAAGGACAACATAAGAAGAAAAAAAATAAACACATCAAATTACCAAGATCCAAATATCACAAAAATAGAGGTAGTCAAGAGTACTTAGAAAAAAAAAAAAAGGCTAAGACATAAGGCCAGCCAACAAAGAGCCTTTTGGGGGAACTACAGAAGTAGTTGGGAAAAAAAGGACCACCTGCCTCTTGATGTTCAAGTCTTGCAGTACCTTGTGAGCATGAGACAAAGCCTCCTCAGCATCAAGATCCTTGGAAGCCTTCCTTTGAAATAATGTGTGGGCTAAAGACTGAGCCATATTTTGCTTATTTAAGTGATTGTAGACTAGGAGACTATCATGCATCTATGTCACTCGTTTTGGCAGAAATGATTAAAAAGAGAGGCAGTCAAGAGTGCTTAGAAAAAAAAAAGAGAAATAAACTTATACATCCTGAATTGTCTGGAAAAAAAAAAAAAAAAAAAAAAAAAAAAAAAAAAAAAAAAAAAAAAAAAAAAAAAACTAAGTTCTAGAGCCAGCCAACAAAGAGCCTTCTGGGGGAACTACAAAAGTAGTTGGGGAAAAAAGGACCACCTGCCTCTTGATCTTCAAGTCTTGCAGTACCTTGTGAGCACAAGCCAAAGCCTCCTTAGCAGCAACAATCTCAACATCAAGATCCTTGGAAGCCTTCCTCTGAAATAATGTGTGGGCTAAAGATCGAGCCATATTTTGCTTATTTAAGTGATTTTAGACTAGGAGACTATCATGCATCTATGTCACTCGTTTTGGTAGAAATGATTAAAAAATCTTAAGAGAAAGACATAAATAACCATCTTCACTAAAAATATGTCAATCTAAATAAAGACGTGTGCTCAAAATGATAAAAATTGTGTTATGTAAAAGGTGTAGCACTTGCATAACAAGAAAAAAAAAGTGTGATGTGTAAAAATCAATAACAGGCTGCTTTCTTTCTTTCTTTCTACTTATGTCCATGTAACAAAAAAAGAATGGTTGTGCTCTAAACTAAATGGTGTCAAATACTATGCATGCACTAGTAAAATATTACAAACAATTTAGGAGACGTGGGTGTTATAGGATGTACCTCAAAGGTGATAGTCCCCATTAAACTATTATGAGTAGATGCAAGTGTTTATGACTCTTTCAATGGTTCACTTTACATCTTGTATCAAATATGTTCATATGCACATATTTTCATACACTTCACGCATAATCCTAGCTACACTTGCTACATGTCTTGTAATTAGGTGTTTGGCCAACTAAAGTGGTACTTGTACTAGCTTGCTCATATTAAACTATTTTGCCTTAAAATTTGGTTGATCAATTTGGTAAATTCTTTTAGAGAGAAAAATGAGTGGGAGTGTATTTTGAGAGTATTTTCTACTTAAGGACCTCAATTTTGTATTGTGCATCATTCATACATGTTTTGCATATTTTTGTATAGATTTTGAGGTTCATGTCTTGTGTGTTGAGTCTCTATTCTCTTTCTCAAGTCTTTTTTTGTAGTTTTCTACAATTTTCACTCTTTTCTGCACTGTCTCAACACTTCTCTTGACACTTGGCAATTGATTAAGGCCTAACTAGGCTGCTCTCTGTTTGCCCAATAATTCTATCGACACCTATGTCAATGGATTAAGCCCCTTAATAGCATGCTTAATACCTGATTCGATGGATTGAGGCCTTTTTAACCCATTCTTTGACCTCTTAAACCCAGGCTTGACACCTAGGTTAATGGATCAAGATTTGATTATTATAAATACTCAAGTCTTATTCCACAATTTTTATTTCAAATCTCCTTTATCTTTTTCAATGATAGCACCTCGACTCCTTGTGTGACTATTGTGGGCTGTACATCCTTTTTCGACATGTCGTCATGTTGGTTTCTTCTTGCAAATGCAGTATATGCAGTTTTCAATCTCTCTAAACTGTTTTGCACTTGAGCCAATGTGAGTTTGGGAGTTTGCAAATGTCCCTAAGAAAGAGATGGAGGAGTTGCCACTTAGTTATAGGTACAGAAACCAAAAAATGACCTCATGAAGGTATAGACACCCCATTTCGTTCCAACCTATACCCATACCCCTTGATCCCAATGACGATAAAATCATTTGCTATCGAAATGATTAGCATCTTGTGTGGAGCTCAATAAGCAAATGAACCCAAAATTGGGCTAAAACAATTCAAGCCCAAGCACAACTATGACCCAAGAACCAAGCCTAAAAGCCCATTTCTGACTTAATTTGGCAGAGACTTACAAAATGTGTGTACACTGGGTATATGATGCATAAGTACCCAATTTGTGGTGTACTTACCTTCTAGATAGAAGCCTAAAATCACTCCATTTCCATTTTAGTGAAATTCTAGGGCAACCAGGCTAATAAACTGACTGCCTAAACATCTAACCTAACTCGAGACCTCCATTTGGTCTATATAAAGCCCCAATTTTACCATCAAAAGGGTCCAAATTTTTCTACTTGCTGAAACTCTATCGAAAATATCAATATTAAACCTTAAAATTGAAGAGTTACAAGCTAGACACTAGTTTTGGGATCAAAGAGGAGGTCTCGAGAGAGTGAAGATCAATTAGAGAGTGAAGAGAGTGTGGAGCTTTGAGAGAGAGAGAGAGAGAGAGAGAGAGAGAGAGAGAGAGAGAGAGAGAGAGAGAGAGAGAGAGAGAGAGAGAGAGCGTTCAACTAAGTGTTGGGCCACAAATTTTTGGTTTATTACAAAAATGCCATTGTATTAGTTTTTGATGAAAATGAAAACGACCATTGTTTTGGATATTGAAAATGAAAATTGAGTACAAATTTGGAAACCAAACCAATTTTTTATGGTGGGTCCCACAAAAAATTGAAAATTAATAATGATAACACCACTTTTTTCTTCAAGCCGAATACCCTTTTCCAACTCATATTTTTATCAATGTCATGTGTTACTCTTCTTTGAAAAGGAAATAAGTATTATTCATTGAACTTTCCACCTTAACAAAGGTTTTAACGAATTGATTCATTTAGAATTCCACCTTTGCAAGAGCTTGAATGAATTATTTATTTGTTTTTAGGCTAAAATACAAAACAGACCCTCTAAATTTCTCCATAATTCATTTTGGCCTTCTAACTTTGCTTTCATTCATTTTAGTCTTCTAAATTTCAAGTTTATTTAATTAAAGCCTCTTTGTCAAATTTTGTTAATTTTTTTTGTAAAAGAAAATTTAGAAAAATATTTTTCAATCATTAATTGGATTTTATCAATTAAAACAATTTGAAATAAATTGGACAATTAACCATGACATATAACAAAATTTGATGAAAAAACCTTAATTGAATAAACTTGAAACATAGAGAACTGAAAGGAACGAAAACCAAATTAGAAGACTGAAATGAATTTTGATGAAACATAGAGGGTGAGTTTTGTATTTTAGTCTATTTTTTACTATTGTTATATAATCAATAGTAAGTAATTTTATTTCATTGTGAAAGCTCAAACACATTGTATTATATTATATTAAATTTTTGAGCAACTACTTACCAGGATTTATATAACCTCAACAACAAAGGTACCAAAAAGGAGTCATTAGAAATGACAACAATTGGTGATTGAGATTACCTTAGATGTTATGACCATAAATATGAGATTCTGTCATATGTTACATTCTATGTGAATTCTTTCATTTAGCTTTCTTCCTCATTTTTTTATTTGTGTCATGTGTCATGTGTCACTCTTCTTTGAAAATGAAATAGGTACTATTCATTGAACGTTCCACCTTAGCAAAGGTTTTAATGAATTGATTCATTTCACATTCCACATTTGCAAGAGTCTTAATGAATTTTTTATTTTTTATTATTGATATATAATTAATAGTAAATAATTTTTTTTCTTGTATTTAAATTGTAATAAAATTTTGAGTAATCACTTTGCAAGATTTATATAAATCTAAACAACAAAGTTACCAAAAAAATGTCATTAGAAAGGACGACAATTTGTGATTGAGATTACCTTAGTTGTTATAACCATAAATATGTTTAACTAGGGATGAACCTAGATGGGGACCCAAGGGGACTCGGGCCCCCCTTCGAAAACTGTAGGCCCCCCTTCTCCTCAATAAACCTAATTAGCCTCACCCAAATAGCAACTATCTAACCAAAAAACTTAACAAAAAAAAATAATAAAAATTTACAATGGTGATTGTATTTTAGCAAAAAAAAAAAAAAAAAAAAACTATTTTACCACCAAAGAATTAAAAAATCATGTGTTATTGGAGAAGTTAAACCTAAATCTTTTGCAACTACAATAAACTGGTATAAATACCAGTTAATTGTAGCAAGTTGTTAAAAATAAAATACAATATTTTATTAAGATTATATTTCTTCCTTCAATTAAAAAACTCAAATTCCCTTTCTTCCTTTATTATTTTAATGAGTTGTTCATATTATTTTAAATGAAGTGATAAAAAAAAAAAAATAGAACATTTGATATTGGTTATATTATAAAGTGAGGTGGTAAAATAGATAAAGTAGCTTTTTGAGGTGCTAAAAGCTAAAATTTTTAGCACCACCATTGTGGATACTTCAACAACAACAACAACAACAAAAGAATCCTAGCCAACCTAGTATTAAAAAAAAAACATTATTTTGTTTTTGTTTTTGTCTTTGTTGGTAAATGATTGCATCTTAATGTATTTAAAAACAATGATTTTGTGCATTTATAATTTTTAATACTATATGAATGCCTGTTTGAAGTTTTTTTTTTTTCTTTATGCTCTGGTCCCTTACTAGCTAAAAATCCTGAGTTCATCCCTGTTTAACTACTATATAAGCAAGAATATTATGTGTGACAACATAAGCTTCTACTATATGGTGCATTCTATGTGAATTCTTTTATTTTGCCTTCCATCTCATATTTTTATTTCAATCCAACAACCCCTTTGTCATATCTCACTCTTCCTTGAAAATAAAATATGTACTTTAATTGAATCTTCCACCTTAGCAAAGGTTTTAACAAATTATTCATTTAACATTCCACCTTTACGAATGTTTTAATGAATTATTTATTATTTGTTTATAATCAATAATCAATAATTTTATTTTTTTTGTACTTAAATCGTATTAAAATTTTGAGCAACCACTTATCCAGATTTATATAAACGTCAAAAGCCAAGTAACCAAAAACACATAATTAGAAAGGAAGAAATTTGTGATTGAGATTACCTTAGTTGTTACGACTATAAATTTGTTTGGATATTGTAATATATACAGTTACCTTTAATGTCTAAATCTAGGGCTTATAAATAAGTTTTGTTGACAAGAGTGTTATCTTCAATCCAACAACCCCTTTGTTAATTTAGATTTGACAAAATGATTGACTCGATAATTAGAAAGATTTTCATTGTCATGTTATTTGTAGTCTTCTCGCTTTTTTTTGTGAGCTCAAATGCTAGAATAACTCAATGGGGATTAGATCCATCGCACAACATTCATGAACTGGGAGGATTGAATCCTCTACATAATCATCGATCAAGAATTAACAGGGAGTCACCAGGAGGACCCGATCCTATACATCATCATCCAATCTCTACATTGACCGATCCTCTACAAAATCATCAAGCAAGAATTAACAGGGAGTCACTAGGAGGACCCGATCCTATACATCATCATCCAATCTCTACATTGACCGATCCTCTACAGAATCATCGAGCAAGAATTAACAGGGAGTCACCAGGAGGACTCGATCCTATACATCATCATCCAATCTCTACATTGACCGATCCCCTACAGAATCATCAAGCAAGAATTAACAGGGAGTCACTAAGAGGACCCGATCCTATACATCATCATCCAATCTCTACATTGACTGATCCCCTACAGAATCATCGAGCAAGAATTGATAGAGAGTCACCAGGAGGACCCGATCCTATACATCATCATCAAATCTCTACATTGACCAATACTCTACAGAATCATCGAGCAAGAATTAATAGGGAGTCACCAGGAGGACCTGATCCTATACATCATCATCCAATCTTTACATTGACCGATCCTCTACAGAATCATCAAGCAAGAATTAACAGGGAGTCACCAGGAGGACCCGATCCTATACATCATCATCCAATCTCTACATTGACTGATCCCCTACAGAATCATCGAGCAAGAATTGATAGGGAGTCACCAGGAGGACCTGATCCTATACATCATTATCAAATCTCTACATTGATCGATACTCTACAGAATCATCGAGCAAGAATTAACAGGGAGTCACCAAGAGGACCCGATCCTATACATCATCATCCAATCTCTACATTGACCGATCCCCTACATAATCATCGAGCAAGAATTGACAAGGAGTCACCAGGAGGACCCGATCCTATACATCATCATCAAATCTCTACATTAACCGATACTCTACAGAATCATCGAGTAAGAATTAATAGGGAGTCACCAGGAGGACCCGATCCTATACATCATCATCCAATCTCTACATAGACTAATCCTCTACAGAATCATCGAGCAAGAATTAACAGGGAGTTACTAGGAGGACCTGATCCTATACATCATCATCTAATCTTTACATTGACCGATCCTCTACAGAATCATCGAGCAAGAATAAATAGGGAGTCACTAGGAGGACCTGATCCTATACATCACCACCCAGACTCTACATTGACCGATCATCTACAGAATCATTGACTAAAAGTTAATAGGGAGTCACCAGCAGGGCCTGATCCCATACATCATTCTCCAATCTCTGCATTAGTTAATGCTCTACATGATCAATAAGAAAAAATTAACCATAAGTGAAAACGCGGAAATTCTAATCAACTTTGCAACCCACAACCAAAATAAACCATGTAATATGAAAAGGATATGAACCTTTATACTATCAGAAAGTAATAAAGGTAAATAAATTATGTTTTATGAAAAAAAAAAAAACACTTTGGATAAAAAAAATATTTCTATTAAAGTATCTTTTCATGGAGACTTATAATAATATTTTGTTATCTTATGTAAAATTTACCTTATGAGCATACTTATTTTTTGCATTTCATAGTGATGTTATCCAATTTTGTAACAAAAATTATAGGGTAGCTAAGGTTGTCTTTCCATTGGAAAAATGAAAACAAAAACATGTCAAAAGCACCAATAATTTATGGAAAAATTTAATTGAAACTAGAATAGAGAAAGTTTTATAAAATTCAACATAATAAAATCACTATGGGGCTATGATTTGTCCACCAATTGCATTAAGCATCCACTACCAATCAAATTTTAGTACACAATGGGCTAAGTAAACACATAAACTACCCGATTAGAAGATTTAGAACCAAGCTTAATTAGTAAAAATATCTTTGGTTGATACTCTATCAATCAATTGTTCCAACAATTTAGTTTAGAAAATAATAACTTTGTTCAAAAAACCCAAGAACATTGCATACTCTAGAGGCAATACAACGGTAGAAGTAATATCTAACAAAATTAACTTGTTTTGCTAGAGAGACTATAAAACCTTATTCTAATAAGAAGAAGATTAAAAAATAGACTTATAAAAGAACTAGAAATTAAGCATCAATCCAACAAACAATTATGAAAAGAGAACAATTGATTTCAATAATCAAAATGTTAAAAAAACATGCTTTGATTGATAATAGGACAGCTTCTAATGTTAAAGATTCACCCTTAACCCTTACTTAGGTTCTTAAGATTCAAAAATAATATGTGTGTAGACACCTCATCTTGTTCTGACCTATAACTTAATAGAGTTTGTATGGTGTGGAGCCTAATAACTTAATAGAGCCCAAAATGTGACCCAAGAAACCAAGTCTAAGCTTAAAAATCCATTTCCAAGCCCAAAATCTTTTTTCAAGCCAAATTTTCAAAAGGCTTACAAAAAGTTTGTATGGACGTGTACGCACTTAATTTAATGCGTACTCACTCTTTTAGTCAGAAGCCTAAAATTGATTTTTCCTTCCTTTTTGGTGGGTTTTTTGGTGAATCAATTTGGCTCGTTGATTGATTAAAACGTTCCATCATTAAAAAAAAAAACACCATAGCCTCCACTAAGCCTATAAATACCCTCACCACCAAAAAGATCCCAACTTTTCACAATATCTTAAACTTTGTCAAAATCACTAAAAAATACTTAGTGAGTTTCTAAGAGTGTGAGGAAAGTTTTTATAAGCAATTGTGCATGCAAGTTAGATTTGTGAACTTATATGAAAAGTGGATGAGCTATCTAACAATACATTTTAATGAAAAATCTTGAAAGTGATAAAAATAAAAGCTTTAACATCATAAAGTCGAGAGAAAAAGAAAGCGTTGCAAGGAAGATAAAGAAAACAAATAATGTACGTGGAAAACCCTTAGGAAGGGATGAAAAACCACAAGTGAGTAAGGGGGAATGTCCCTACTCTTTCAAGCTCTCTATTATGTGTAAAATGGAAGTTTTCCTTGTACAATGATGATGTTCTTCCTAAAAGAGAGGCATTTTCTCTATCTCACTTCCTTACAAACTTTCTACTCTTTTCTCTAATGTTCTCTCTTGGTTCTTGTCCTAATGGTCCAACAACATGTTCCTTTTATAGTTCGAGGAATGTTGCCGGGTACAAAAGACAGGTGTCAAACCACGATTCCTCCATTTGAATCCTAATACAGTTGTTGTACTATGTAATGGCTAGAGGAGAGAGAGTGAGCACACCAAAGTCAGGGTAGTGGTACAAAGGGTTGCCCTACCACTATGTGGGCAGCAATCCTTGGACAAGGAAAAGGACACCAGGGGCACTAAGAGTGATGCACGTGTCCTCAATAGTGGTCCAGCACAAGCCCAACCTATAAAGGGGTATTTCATAACCTCTGACCATAGGGGGTCACTATCTCCCTTTTATGAGTGCTAGGTGTCCATGTCAGGAGCAAATCTCACTCTTCCCCATGATGGTCATGCCGTTGGCACGGACCAAAAATCCTTACTTCAGCCAATATTTCCTCTCCTTAGCTCACAATCGTTCCACGTGTAGGGTTTCGATTTACTTCAGCCAACATTTCCTCTCCTTAGCTCACAATCGTTCCACGTGTAGGGTTCCGATCCAGCCATGTCAGCACTCTCACATGCCTTGGCTGGTGTATTGTACAACAATTAATTGATTTTTCTAACACTTTGGTTATTAAAAAACTAATATTTTTGGTTATTAGAAAACTAATCTTTTTCTCATGATTTATTAATCACACTAACCTTTTTGTGATCCCATAGCCATCTTTCCATCAGTCTTAGGTTTCTTAATCATATATCTAGAATCAATCTTTATCCAAGTTTTTGACACACACACAAAACTGAGGTAGCTGATTTCAACCAAGGGATCGGTCAATCTACATCTATTTAAGGGGCTAAAGGGTGAGATATAGGTCCGGTCAACCGAGGGACCGGTCAATCCCCTTTCTTTTTCTCTATATTTTTTTTATTGTTATTTTATATTGTTTTATTATTTTATTGTTCTTATCAATATGATGCATGATGTATTTGATGATTATGTGGTAATAAGCTTTTTACATGTGCTTCATTATCATATTCTATGCATAACATAAATCTGGAAATCGGGTTGAAACCCTAGGTGCGTACGCATCCATTATGCTGCATACGCACTTCTAGGGCAGAATCCAATTTTCATTCTTCATTTCTTTTTTGTTTTATTTGAATGATGTTGTTCAATTTTTATTCATTTTACATGTAGTTTATTTGTTGTTTGTATGCTTTTTTTTTTTTGCCTTCTTTAATATATCTAAAATACCAAAAACATTTAAAATTGTGTAGTTAATATGCTTTCCTTTCTTAATAAAATTACTCTTTAATGTTTAGGGTTAGTTAAGGGTCATAAAATCTAAAAGATAATCATGGAAGGTAATGAAGCATTAATTGTGATATATTTCCTAAAAGATAATGGTCTTAAATACATGGAAGACTAAAAGATTTCCTATGAAAGATGATAGTCAATTAAATTTAAATGTTTATACTTAAATCTAATTCTCTTTTACATGGAAAGTCTCAATAGTCTAATTCAAGAATGAAATCTTTCCAAGTTAAGGTAATCAAGCTTTAATGTCAGAAGATATTTGAATTTAAACCTAAAAGTCAATTAAGAAAAAAAAAGTAATTAATGAGGTATTAGTTACAAATCTTTTCTATAAGGCTTAAGGGTTTTAATTCCGAAATAGTAGACAATCAAAAGATTATATTGCTAAATTAATTGAAGATATTTGAATTTGAATTTGAATTTAAGAGTTAATTAGGAAAGGGCAAAGCATTTAATACGTATTTAATTTAATGAAATTTCCTAAAGCACTTGGATATTCAAATTCAAATAATTTGATATTTAAGGCAGTAAAGGTCAATTGATTGAAGAACACTTTAAAAGGCAAGAACACATTTAAATATCAAGAGCATGTTTAGTATTTTACATTGGGTTTAATAAAGGAAAGACGGGAAAAATGAAATACTTGCCCCTAATTTACAAACTATGCAGCAAAATACCCTTATTTTGAAACTATTTAGCAAAATGCCATAGTTTTTGAAACTCAATTTTAACAAAATCAAGTTTTGTGTAAAACTAGATATCCTCAAAATTGAATTGTATGTATATTTTTAAGTGGAACTCGACATTAGCAGTGTCGAGTATGACTTAAATTTTCAAAAACATTTAAGTAACAAAATCGAGTTTTGTGTAAAATTTGATATCCTCAAAATTGAATTCTATGTATATTTTTAAGTGGAACTCAACATTAGCAATGCCGAATTTCACTTAAATTTTCAAAAACATTTAAGTGGGAAAATATACATAGAACTCAACATTGCTAATGTCAAGTTCCACCTGTAACTCGATTTTGTTAAAATCGAGTTTAAAAAAACAGGGGCATTTTGCTAAATAGTTTTAAAACAATGGCATTTTACGACGTAGTTTGTAAATTAAAGGCAAATACCCATTTTGGCTAAGGAAATCCATTCAAAGCTTAATGAAGACTCCACTTTAATTAAGTGTCACTCCTTCAGAAGACTTAATCATTACTTCTCATTAATTATCAACCCTTTGTTCATATCCACATGTGCACACACTTGATGATATGTCTATATGTTTAGATGCTTAAGTGATCATGCATGCAGTTGGACGTTCATGTACTCACGCGCTTTGATGATTGTGCTTAAATGCTGAGGTGATTGGACGGTAAGAGGTACGTGCATTTAGGAGTAACAAAGTAATTTCAACTCTTATTGTGACCAAACAAATCAGCCCTTTACACTCATGTTGTTTGATGCTTCAAACAAACTGGCCCACTACTCTGCGCTTATGTCTTCTCTTGCCTAGTGAGGTCATTTTGTCAAACAAAATTCAAGCAAACTCTCTTTTTTTTTTTTTTTTTTTTTTTTAATTTTTATTTTATATATATATATATATATATATATATAAATATGGTATAAGATGACTAATGAGATGCCAATATAACTAGAGCATCTCCCAACTGTCAAGTACAAATAAAGCATCTTTAAATGTTGATAGTTTGCAAAGGTGGAATAGAGCATCACGAGGAATTTTTTTAAAATTAGACATGGCAGATACAATATAAGTACTGCACCTTAAATGAAGTGTACATGATTTCCTAAAGAGCAAGGCTACACAAAAAACATTATTTACCGAAAAGCTTATATGAATCTTCCTAAGATAAATCTTAATATTTTTTTTTCTCCATTCATAGTTTTTTTTTTTTTTTTTTGGGGTCAACTAAAAGCATGGTTTTAAAAACAGGACCAGACCAACTGGTTCGACCAAGAACTAGCCACAAGTTCGATTTTAAAAAAACACAAAATCGGTCAAAAATCAGGTTAAACTGAAAACCGGAGACAAAAATGATTTTGCCCCCGGTCTGGTTTTTAAAACCATACTTAAAAGTCAAAATACAAGAGAATGTCAAGTATCTTTGAAATAGTAATACCAAAACATCAACTAAAGACCAAAGTCAAAACTATTTCTTCCATGAGATTTTATTTATTTATTTATTATATTCATATTTATCATTCACATTGGGTGATGATTAAGAAAAAGGAAACAACAAAAAAAATGAACTAGAGAGAAAATTACAATTTACAATAGTCAACTATATTGATAAAAGCCAATTAAAAGAATATATATCCAATTAGATTTTTTTTTCTTTGTTCCATAACAAGCAATGAAAAAAGGGGAATAAATGGGTTAAAAAAGGAGGAAGAAAAGAAAAGAAAAACTATAGAAACCGTCAAAAATAAAAATACACCATCAACATATTGTCATATTCATAATATTATGGAGGAAAAAAAATACAATTAATTTAAATCATGAAAATTACATTTAATTAAACAAAAGCTACCCATGACATGGAGATTCTAGCCTTTTGCCCCTATTGAGCAAAATATTTGGCAATATGCCCATGTTTCCAAACTATATAGGTTCGTGCCCCTGTTTTGAAGCTCGATTTTATTAAAATCGATTTTCAATGAAAAACTCGATTGCATGAAACTCGAGTTATGCCAAATGAAACTTAAAAAAAAAAAAAAAAAAAAAAAAAAAAAAAAAAAAAAAAACTTGCATGGAACTCGAGTTCATGGAGCTTAAGTTCCATTTAAAATGCCGCTATAGGTTATGTCTGAACGTAGCTATAGGTATGGGGCGATCAAACTTAAAAAAAAAAAAAAAAAATTTGCATGGAACTCGAGTTCATGGAGCTCGAGTTCCATTTAAAACGCCACTATAGCACTAATAAAATGCCACTATAGGTATGAAACTTGAGCTCTATGAACTCGAGTTCCATGCAATTTATTTATTTTTATTTTTTTAAGTTTCATTTGGCATAACTCGGTTTTAAACCAATTGAGTTTTTGATTGAAACTCAATTGTATTAAAATCGAGTTTCAAAACAGGGGCACAAACCTATATAGTTTGGAAATAGGGGCATATTGCCAAATATTTTGCTCAATAGGGGTAAAAGGCCAGAATCTCCCCCATAACATGTATGAAGGGCACAGTGAATGGTTCACTTGAAACCACCAAAATTACTTGAAAGTTGAAACTATCATGTCACAAAATGTATTTTATGGTTGAAGAGTATATACCTACCCACAACATAATCTTCAAATCCAACCCTTATTAATCCAATCAAGCACCAAATCTTTTAGTACATATTTTTCTTAAACACAAACAAAAACAAAAACAAAAAAAGAGGAAGAGAGAGAGAAAAGATAAAGAACTCATTAGAATACCAGCTAATTAATCTAGCAAGAAAGATGCTGAATTATATGATGAAGATGCTACCTAATTTGACGAGGATGATGATTGGAACTAGATTTTGACTAATATCCAACTTAATTAATTTGCACACAAATCACTATAATAACATCCAACTAGAATAATTTCACAAAAGATGCAGGGTCTGTTTGAGATTTGCTTATTTTGCTAAGTGTGTGTTTGGCAAAAATTAAAAAACCAGCTTATTTTACTATCTAGCTTATTTTTGCTACTATTCATGGCCCCATTGCACTTTTTAGTACTATTCATGAGTCCTACTGTACTATTTCAGTTAACTTCTACATTTTATCTACAATACTTTCAGTAAAAAGTTTTCAGTTTCAGCAAAATAAGCAAATCCCAAATAGACCCTAAAACCAAATTTTTTTTGCTGAAAGTATTGTAGATAAATGTAAAAGTGAGCTGAAATTGTAGAGTGAGACCCATGAATAGTACCAAAAAGTGCAGTGGGACTCATGAATAGTAGCAAAAATAAACTAAATATTAAAATAAGTTGGTAAAATTAATAATGCCAAATGGACACGCAAGATACATTATGATGTTTATAACTTATATTTTAAAAAATAATAAATAAAAATAATCTTTATAATCAAATTCAATTAGGAATTAAAGAGACCAACACAAAATAAAAAAATAAAAAAATAAACTTTTCTATATAATAATAATAAAAATCATTTTTCAAAATATATATATCTGCTAACTATATAAAAAGAGTGAATGCTCAATCTATAGTGTTTTGGTTTATTCAATTTTGGTGGGTCAAAAACGGTACCATTTCCATAAGCTTAAATAACAAAGTCACCTTTCGGTAGGTCCGTCCCTGCGTCAACATGTCGACGACGGTTGATATTAAAAGTGACTGTGTTGTTGTATTGTGTGATTATTTAAAATATTTATCTGGTGGATGACATTAATTAATTTTGGTAAAGTTTCTGATGGTTGTATAAGAGATCTGGGGTTCAATCCCTGCCTACACTAAAAACTGATTGATGTCTTGATTTGATGATAAAGAGCTATCATCAGGAGTAGACGCCATAGGTTGAAACTCTCTCTAAAAAAAAAAAAAAAACAAAATTAATTTTGACGACCACAAGTCTAATTATAATGTAAACTTTGACCAGTTTCCTGTAATTTTTAAATCTAAAAAGTCGGTGGTTGGATCCTTCTATTAAATAAGAATATATAAATAAATTTTTTGGGTAAAAAATAAGATGAACTGAAGCATCATGATTGACCGGTGCTGCATGTGTTTGAGAACCATCTTGTTGTTTCTCATTGTTTTTGTAGATGGGCATGCGTGAACCAATCTTTGTTTTTTATTCTTTTTTTGGCTGAATCGTAAAATTGAAAAGACAAAAATAAAAGACATAAAAACAAACAAAATTACTTAAGGCCTTTTTGAGCGCACTAAGCTAGAAACACAATGAGGACGATTCCGTAGACAAATTTAAAAATAAAAAAAAAATAAAAAAAGGCGTAAATGCACTTTTAGTTGTCCCTACATTTTTATTTTATTACTTTTAGTCCTTAAATAAAAATGTAGGGACCAAAATGAAAAAAAAAAATCAAAATGTAGGAATTAAAAGTGCATTTACACAAAAAAAAAAAAAAAAAGTGAGAATTTACCCCACTTAGCAAGCGTGTGAGCAGCCACATTCCCCTGCCTATTCATCATAGAAATCTAAATTCTGATCTCGCCGCATTCTATATCAAGGCTTTCATATCATCAATTAATTAAGAATATTTTCAATTTAGAGTTGTGCGTGAACCAATCAGAAAAATGGATGATGGTGATTTCCATTTATTGCTATTTACCGTTTGGACAATTATTGATTTATATTCACTGATCAGTCTACAGTATTGTTTAGTCTACAATATAAATTTCATCAATGCTTAGTAAAACTGATTACCGAACCTAGCCACCACTAAAATATCCAAAATATAAACCACTATAATTGAAATTCAATATCCAAGTATCCCACACGAATGGAATTATAAATGTAAAACAAATTAATTGGCCCACTTGTGGACATTCCTAGTAGTGGAATATAATAATGTTGTAGTTGGAAAAATATAATACAAACAATGAAATTAGATGACATAACTAACATGAAAACGGAATCAAACATAAAGGGTTAAAATGAAAATTTTGAAAATTAAAAAACCATGATGAAAACAATCCCAAATTTTAAGGACAAAAAGTATTATTCTTTATGAATTGTCAAAAAATATGTTTTTTTTCTTTAAAAAAATATGTTAATTTCAACTTTCAATCCAAAATTCTAATGCCTCTTTCTTTTTTTTTTCACCCCTTACTTTTTATCATCAGACTAAAACACTAATTAATTTTTCTTACAAGCAGAGATTGAACCCTAGATCACTTATACAAATATCAAAAACTTTACCAGTTAAGCTAACTGGAATCCACTAGTACTTACTCTCTTAGTAAAAGAAGAATTTCCCTTTTTTTTTAATGGTTATTACTTATTCACACCATCAGTCCCTATGCAGGAGATAAGGAACTATGTTTAAGGGAATTCGCTAAGTCTATAGTGGACAGATTTATTCACACCATCAGTCCCTATGCAAGGGACAAGGAACTATGTTTAAGGGAGTTTGCTAAGTCCCTAGTGGACAGAGCATATACTTGGTACACCACCTTGAGGCCCAGGTCCATCAAGACTTGGGATGAGATGATGGTGAGATTCTGTGCAAAGTACTACCTAGGTGAAGATAAGGTCACCTTCTAGAGCCTTCAAATGGTGAAGCAAGGCCTGGGGAGAATCCTGTCCTGTTTATCAAAAGATTTGAATATGTCTCTTTAGACTGTTATGGAGACCATGAAGAGCTCATGGAGACTTGTATATCCAACATGCTCTTTGATTACAAACTTAATCTAGAGAACTTATGCATAACTTAGTTCACTGACTTGTTGCAAAGAACCAGAAGGACAACGTTAACCATAAAAACAAAAAGGGTACCAGTTTCCCAGGCCATGACAGCTTCAGTGGGAGAAAAAAAGGAAGAGGCCTAAAGGGAAAGTGACCAAGGAACCACCTATGATCCCATGTACTGTGGAGGAGCTAAACCATGTCCTAGACAAATGGATTGGGGATGGGGTGTTAAGGTCCAAAATATCACAATATTGTATCAAAACCCAAAACAATACAAAAATTGAAATCTAAGGACCATTTGGCCTTTCAAGGAAAGGGTAAGGCCCAAACTCACTAAAAATAAGTAGGAAGAGGCCCAAACCTATGAATAGGTAAGCTTTGGGCCTTAAGAAGTAAAGAAAAAGAGAAACTCAGCCCAGCCCGAGAGAAAATAGATGGAGAACTTAGAGAGAAAGTTGAATCGGATACTTGGGGATTCCTAGAATCTTAGGATCCTCGGATATGCAGCAAGAGGCCAAGTTAGGATTGAGACAGCTTAAGGGAGCATGCCAATGAACATAGAGAACGAGAGTAGATATGTCCCATCAGCCACCCAATGATGTAGAAAAAGGCAGAGAAATTGGGAACCAACATTTCATGAAAAAAGGTTTGGTACCTTGGGGAACCCAGGGAGATGGACCATGAAGGAATGTGGTTTGAGATCTTTCAACCTGGTAGAAAGGAATCTGCCCATTTAGAGAAAATGACAAAAGGTAAAGCAGCCAAAAAGTAGGCCTGAAAAGTAGTTTCTAGAAGCTTTGGGAAAAGAAAAATTAGAAGCCAGCCCTTGGGACCTCCTAGAAAAGGAAGGTTAGCTAGGGAATTTTGGAGAGGAAACCTCAAAAGGGAAAAATAGTGAGAAAGTAAGGAAGGGACCAGCCATCAATGTTGCTAACACAACATTGGTTTTGGTACCCAGGGCAACAAATGAAGGGAATCAGTGGTACACCAAAAACCCTAAAAGGGCACTATAAAAGGAGGGGGAGCCAACAATGAAGGGCATTCAACGATAGTGAATCAAAGAGAAAAGATCCTTTAGAAAACTCCTTTATAATTCAAAAAAAGGAGAAGAGAGGGAAAACACCGTCTGGAATCCTGAGTTAGACACTAGAGAATACACTTGGATTCAAACCTCATAAGTCTTAGAAGCCTAAATAGCTATCTAAGTTTGTGATTTTTGAACTTATTTGGACTTTGTAATATATCCTAGTGCAATAAGAGCATAATGTATTGAAAACTTAAGAAAATAATGAAGCATTTTCTATTATCCTGAGGATCCTAAACTTTTTTTATATTCACTTTCCCCTTACTTATATCATTCTTTACTGTTCCTTATTGTGCAATATGTATATATTTTCTATGTGTTAGTGTGTATGTATTGTAGGATCCATGTTTTGTGCATAACTTGGTTCGTAATCAGCCCAACTTAGTTGTGGTGAACCAAGCCCAGACCATCAAACTTAAGCACAAGATCTAGGATCCTTGTTTCGACTTGGGCCTGTGTGCTGTCAAAAAAAGAACTCATATTTTAAGGCGACTCCATTGGGGACTGGGTAAAGGAGAGGAAAGAAGCAGTCCCTTCACAAAGCATGGCTCCAAGACCAATGAATAGTAAAGGTACCAACGTGCCACCCGTAGCATTTGAGCTCGTGGGAGAGAATGAAGTAGCTTACAGGTAGAGGAATGAAGTACCTCTAGTAGAGCACGAGGTTGTCTCGGGACAAAGGCGTGAGGTGCAAGAGCCAGACCTTATGGTCCGAATGGCAAAGATGATGAAGGACCTTCAACAGGAAATCTGCCTCCTCAAAGAAGGAATAACCCAAGAGATTGGAGATAACACTCCATCCCTGGTTAACCAAGAAAGGGCCCAGCTGGAAGGAAGGTTAGAAGTAGGAGGGGGAGCCAACCCCCAGTATCTCACCTTGGCAAATGTCAATTCCCTTCTTGAACAAGAAAGGGAAAAGCTCTCGGGGGTCCCCAAGCAATTCTCTTGGGATCTCTTTGTCAAGCCTTACCCCAAAGGATATGAACCCCTAAAGTTCCACCCTTTTGATGGGAGGAATGAGAGTGTTGTGGAACATGTGAGCAGATTTATTCATACCATGGGCCCTTACGTAGGAGACAAGGAGTTATGCCTAAGAGAATTCACTAAGTCCATAGTGGATAGAGCATACACGTGGTACATTACCCTGAGGCTTGGGTCTATCAAGACCTGGGATGAAATGATGGAGAGATTTTGTGCAAAGTATTACCTAGGTGAAGATAAAGTCACTTTCCAGAGCCTTCAAATGGTAAAGTAAAAGCCTAGCAAAGACCCTATCTAGTTCATTAAAAGGTTTGAAGACGTTTCCCTGGACTGTTATGGAATTCATGAGGAAAATCAGCTTATGGAGACTTGCATATCCAACATGCTCTTCAATTACTGGCTTAATCTTGAAAATTTATGCATTACTCAGTTTGCTGATTTACTACAAAGAACCAGGATGACAGTGTTAACCATAAAAACAAAAAGGGTACTAGTATCCTAGGCTATGATAGCTTCATTGGGAGAAAAGAGAAAGAGGCTTGAGGGAAAAGTGGTCGATGAACCACCTATGATCCCATGTACTACAGAGGGTGAATCATGTCTTGGACAAATGGATTGGAGACGGAATTGTTAGGCCATTCACTGTATCCAGGCCATCCACCGAGGAAGAGAGAAAGAATCCCTTATTTTGTAGAATCCATAATTATGTCAAGCACTCTACTAAGGATTGTTGGACCCTCAAAAGGCTTTTTCACAAGAAGCTCAGGAAGGGGACCCTGGAGCTTACCCAACCTGAGGTGTAGAGGAACCCTTTACCCAACCACAAAGGAAAAGGGGTGGTGGCTGTGGTGATCCATGGGAACCTGGCTGAGGCAGAGGAAGAAGAGTTAGAAGGATCCTTCCATCCAAGCACAGTCAAGACCCTTCAGAAGAACCCCAAGTTCAGACCACTATTTAACCAACTGGGATTTTGGCAAGAAGCAAAGAGGATTGCCACAGAATCCCTTATGAGTATAGCAGTAGATTTAGAGGTGGAGTGTTTCACGGTAGAATCCCATGCCAGCCAATTTTACTTGGAAACAACTAATGCAATTACTTTCACAAACGAAGATATGGAGGTTGAGTACCTAGATCATTGTAGACCCCTTTACTTAATGGCTACCATAAATGGTGTTCGAATCAGGAGAGCTCTAATAGACATGAGGGCTCACTTAACCTCATTGCCCTAAGTACCCTGGAGGCTATGGGCATGGCTAGCAAGAGGATCTTAGGGGCTCTTGTAGAGATAACAGGGTTTGGAGGAGCGGCAAAGTCAACTGAAGGATATGTGCAGTTAGCCTTAAGGGTAGGCCCAATAGTAGCCCTAACTAGGTTCCATGTGATCAACTCAAATGTTTTTTTCCATATTCTGTTTGGACGCCCCCAGCTTCATAAGCACCGCCTCATTACTTTCACATACTATCAATGTGTCAAAGGGAGACTGAATGGGAGGCTCATAAGGATCCCTGCCGACCCAAACCCATTCAGCCAAGGAGAAGTAAACTTCGTAGAGATAGTGTTTTATGACGAGTTTGTGGCAGATGATGAGAGTCCCACACCAAGGACCTCGGGCGCACCTGTCTTAGAAGAAGAAGAATGAGGGGGTACCTATAATCTAAGGAACCTAATAGATAGAAAAAGACAGAAGGAAGCCAATTCCTCAGGATCTCGGAAATGCGTAGTAGTTCGGGAACCCGGGGGAAGGTTAGTATACCGCTTATGAAGATGCGTGGGACCTAAATGCATTACGCAGGAAGGTCCCAGACCACCAGATTATATGATGGCTCAAGAAGAGATCTCGGAGGATTCAAACAAAGAAGCACAAATCCAACCTGAAGAGGAACTGGAAGAAGTAAAATTGGGGGCTAACCTGGGGTCCCCAAAGCTTGTTTTTATCAGCAGCCAGTTAACAACACAGGAAAAAGTGCAGCTAGTAGGATTACTCAAGAGATATGTGGATGTGTTCGCATGGACGTATGATGAGATGCTTGGCCTGGATCTCGAGTTGGTAGTCCATTCTCTTAATGTAGACCCAAGAGTCAAGCCAGTAGTTTAACCAGACAACCAGCCAGGGTCTTTCACACCGAGGTAGAGGCTTAAATAACTCAGGAAGTCAAGAAATTGCTGACAGTAGGATTCATTAAGCCAATCCAGCATCCTAGATGGGACTCCAATATAGTACCCATAAAGAAAAAGAATGGCTAAATCCGATGTCGTGTGGATTTTCGCAACTTAAACAAGGTATGCCCAAAGGATGAGTTTCCCCTACCCAACATTGATCTCCTTGTAGATTTAGCTGCGAGAAACTCCATGTTCTCATTTATGGATGGGTATAGTGGATATAACTAAATTCGGATGGCCGCCAAGGATGCAGAAAAGATAGCATTCAGGACCCCAATTGGAAACTTTTATTACACCGTGATGCCTTTTGGCCTTAAAAATGCGGGAGCCATGTACTAGTGTACCATGATAGCCATCTTCCATGATATGATGCATAGGGAAATTGAAGATTATGTAGACAACATCGTGGTAAAGTCAAGGACCAGGGCAGGACACTTCCAAATGCTTGAATGAGTCTTTGAGAGGTGCAGAATGTATAAGCTGCGCATGAACCCTATGAAGTGTGCCTTTGGGGTATCCGCTGGTAAGTTCCTTGGGTTCCTGGTACATCACAGAGGCATAAGTGTGGATCTAGCCAAGACCATGACCATCGCAACCTTGAAAAGGCCTACGACAGTCAAAGAGCTCAAAAGTTTCTTAGGAAGGGTCTCCTACATCAGGAGGTTTGTGCCAGGACTAGTTTCGGTCACAAGTGAGCTATCCAAACTGTTGAAAAAGGGAGCTGAGTTCACTTGGGGGGCTGAACAGTTGGAAGCCTTTCAAAAGATCCAGTAGAACATGAATCATCTACCTACCCTACACGTGCCAGTACATGGATGACCTTTGTTGCTATACTTAGAATCAAATTCTCGAGCTATTGGGGTCTTACTAGTACAGGAAGATGATGAAGGAAATGAGCAACCCATTTATTATGTAAGCAAAACCTTGAACGATATAGAGACCAGGTACCCCAAGATAGAAAGAACGTGTTTGGTGGTTATCTACACATTCCAAAGACTGAAATGGTACTTCTTAGCCCATCAGATCCTCCTAGTGACCAAGTCTCACCCCATAAAAGCACTCCTTCATCAGCCTCTGCTGATTGGAAGAATAGCACATCGGCTGGTTTTGTTCTCTTAATATGACATTGGTTTAAGGAACCCCAAGGCTATCAAGAGCCAGGCCATAGTAGATCTACTAGCTTAGTTCCTCGGAGAAGAGGAGTGCTCGCTAAGTGAGGAGATCCCAGGAGAAGTGGCAGTAGCAGAATTTCTAGGAAAAAAGTGGACCTCGAGGTTTGATGGATCAGCAACGACAACTTCAAATGGCCTAGGAGTTCTGTTAAGCTGCGAAGACAGGGACACCGTACCATTTTAGCTCAAGTTCCTATGCTTAAATAACGCTGTTGAGTATGAGGCGTACCTAACTGGTCTGGCCATAGCACTCAGCATGGGAGTCAAGCATATGAGGGTCTTGGGGGACTCCAACCTTGTGGTTTTCTAAGTCAAGGGAGATTTCGTAGTAAGAGAGCAGAGCTTGGCAGCCTATTGAACTTGGGCACAGAAGATGGAATAGAAATTCTAGACCTTTAGTGTGGAGTACGCCCAAATAAATGAAAACCGATTCGCTAACGCACTAGTTACTTTAGGATCCCGGATACCCTTTAAGGGAGAGAGCACTATGATAAAGATAAGCAAGCAGCAAAACTCCATCATAGGGACCCTCAAAAGGATGTTCCCAAAAGATTACACCTTGATAAAGGGAGAACTATACAGGAGGCTGCCCGGAGGGATCCTGTCCGGAAGTATTAATGCAAAGGAAGGGAAATTGAAGTTAGAAGAATTACACAGCTAAGTCTGTGGGGTTGTAGAAAAAATCAGTCTATACAAAAGGATGCAGTGCATGGGGTACTACTGGCTAAACATGAGCAAAAAAGCTGCAAATGTGCAGAAAAATGTCAAAATTGTCGGCTCTCGGTGGACAAAGAAGAAAGCTGTATTCGTAGTAGAAGATTGGAGAACCCCATTTGTGGGATACTTGACTCAAGGAATCCTGCCAGCTGACAAGAAGCTATCAGCTCAGGAAACTCATTGTCCGATACTTTCTGCAAAATGGGATCCTGTTCAAAAAGGTGTATAACGGGGGATCCCTTAAGATGCCTGGGGCTTAGGGAAGCCAGGGAAGCAACAAGAAAAGTTCACTCCAGTGAATGTGGAAGTCACTCAGGAAAGAGGAGGAAACCAGCAACTATTGCAGTTGGGATATTATTGGCCCACAATGAAAAAATATTCTGAGGAGCTCGTTAAGGTGTGTTATGCATGCCAAGTACTAGGAGATGCAATTCATACTCAACCAAATGTGCTACAAGATATGACCACACCATGGCCTTTCTACACTTGGGGGCTTGATCTTATAGGACCCATAAACCCACCTTCCAACGGCCACATATGGATCCTGGCAGCCACCGAGCATTTTACAAAATGGGTAGAAGCCATCCCTTTGAAGAAGGCCATCGGAGCGACTGTTTCAAACTTCATTTGGGAGCACATTATCACATGATTTGGGATCCCCAGCAAACTGAACAACAACAACGGTACCCTGTTTGTAAAAAAGGACATGAAGAACCTGATGAAGGCATATCACATAAAACATAGGAGGTCCACACCATACTACCCATAGGGAAATGGTCAAGCCGAGGCTAATAATAGAGTGATACTAAAGATCCTCAAGAAGATGAAACATGAGTATGGAGGGAAGTGAAGTGCCCACCTGACAAATGTACTCTGGGCATGCAGGAGCTTCTTAAAGACAGCTATAGAATTTTCACCATTTCCCCTTGTTTTTGGGACTAAAGCCATCAATCCAGTAGAGCTAATCATCCCCACGCCAAGAGTAGTATTTGAAGAAATTCAAGAAGATACATATAGCACAGATGACAAGGGAAGATTGGCAGATCTAGAGGGGCTAGAAGAGAAGCGAGAAGTGTTAAGAAGGAGGAGCCAAAGGTACCAGCAAAGAATGGCTAAGGCATATGGGCAGACAGTACACCCAAGAATCTTTGCAAAAGGGAAGTTGGTATTAAGAGCGGCGGAACATGTAAGGAAGAATATCCCAGGACCTTCCAAGTTTGCTTCGAAGTGGGAGGCACCCTACATCATCATGAAGGCCCACGACAGTGATTACTATTACCTCGCAAAGGAAGATGGGACTTCCTTAATAGACCCCATAAACGCAAAATGGCTAAAGCAGTACTATGCGCGAAAAGGAAAAGGTTTTAGTACACCAGGGATCCCCTTTTATCACTCTTCATTTTGCTAAGTGTCCCATCACTCTTTATGTTTTCTTTAGAGGCCTTGTCTTTTGCCATGTGTTTTTATTATGCCAAGAAATTTATTTAGTAAGTTCTTTTAAGAACCTACGGTAGAAGGCCACTTTATTTTGAGACCATTCTTGTCTTTTGTCATCGTCCTATGTCTTTTCTCCTAGTTGTTATGATGAATCTCAATGGAATCTTCTTTCAAAAAGGGGAAGTCTGGAGTAAGCTGTACAATTGTATATAGATAGCATTGTATGACACAGCCCAAGTTTGGCCAAATCTGGGCCAGGTACCTGGGCCAGTGCTTAAAAAAAAGAGGAGAAAATGATGAAAAATAAATTTTTTAGCACATGGCCCAAGATTCACACCAGGATCAGTCCAAGAACATGGTCTAGGACTTAGGGTGGAGGTAAGTATCCTGAAGTACCCAGCCTAATACTTGCCACAAAATAGGTCTGCCTGGTTCAAGACCTACGACTTGGATGAGAAAAAGTATCCAATGTACTTAGCTCAATACTTGTGTAGGAATACAATCACTAAAGTACCTGGTCTAGGACCTACCACAAAAAAACTCGTAGGAGCCATGGTTCAAGACTTAGTACCAAAAAAAAGGGAAAGAGACAAAAGAAAAGGACAACATAAGAAGAAAAAAAATAAACACATCAAATTACCAAGATCCATATATCACAAAAAGGGAGGCAGTCAAGAGTACTTAGAAAAAAAAAACAGAGAAAAAACTCATACATCCTGAATTGTTTGGAAATAAATAAAAAAAAAAAAAAAAAAAAAAAAAAAAAAAAAGAAGGAAAGAACATAAAGAGGCTAAGGTATAAGGCTAGCCAACAAAGAGCCTTCTAGGGGAACTACAGAAGTAGTTAGGGAAAAAAAGACCAGCTGCCTCTTGATCTTCAAGTCTTGCAGTACCTTATGAGCACGAGCCAAAGCCTCCTCAGCGACAACAATCTCAACATCAAGATCCTTGGAAGCCTTCCTCTGAAATAATGTGTGGGCTAAAGTCCGAGCCATATTTTGCTTATTTAAGTGACTGTAGACTAGGAGACTATCATGCATCTATGTCACTTGTTTTGGAAGAAATGATTAAAAAATCTTAAGAGAAATACATAAATAACCATCTTCACTAAAAATATGTCAATCTAAATAAAGACGTGTGTGCAAAATGATAAAAATTGTGTTATGTAAAAGGTGTAGCACTTGCATAACAAGAAAAAAAAAGTGTGATGTGTAAAAATCAATAACGGGCTGTTTTCTTTCTTTTTTTTCTACTTATGTCCATGTAACAAAAAATGAATGGTTGTGCTCTAAACTAAATGGTGTCAAATACTATGCATGCACTAGTCAAATATTACAAACAATTTAGAAGATGTAGGTGTTATAGGATGTACCTTGAAGGTGATAGTCCCCATGAAACTATTATGAGTAGATGCAAGCGTTTATGACTCTTTCAATGGTTCACTTTACATCTTGTATCAAATATGTTCATATGCAAATATTTTCATACACTTCACGCATAATCCTAGCTACACTTGCTACATGTCTTGTAATTAGGTGTTTGGCCAACTAAAGTGGTACTTGTACTAGCTTGCTATATTAAACTATTTTGCCTTAAAATTTGGTTGATCAATTTGGTAAATTCTTTTAGAGAGAAAAATGAGTGGGAGTGTATTTTGAGAGTATTTTCTACTTAAGGACCTCAATTTTGTATTGCGCATCATTCATACGTGTTTTGCATATTTTTGTACAGATTTTGAGGTTCATGTCTTGTGTGTTGAGTCTCTATTCTCTTTCTCGAGTCTTTTTTGTAGTTTTCTACAATTTTCACTCTTTTCTACACTGTCTCAACACTTCTCTTGACGCTTGGAAATTGCTTAAGGCCTGACTAGGCTGCTTTCTGTTTGCCCAATAATTCTATCGACACCTATGTCAATGGATCGAGCCCCTTAATAGCATGCTTAATACCTACTTCGATGGATTGAGGCCTTTTTGACCCATTCTCTGAATTCTCAAACCCAGGCTTGACACCTAGGTTAATGGATCAAGATTTGATTATTATAAATACTCAAGTCTTATTCCACAATTTTTATTTCAAATCTCCTTTGTCTTTTTCAATGATAGCACTTCGACTCCTTGTATGACTATTGTGGGCCATACTTCCTTTTTCGACATGTCGTCATGTTGGTTTCTTCTTGCAAATGCGGTATACACAGTTTTCAATCTCTCTAAAGTGTTTTGCACTTGAGCCAATGTGAGTTTGGGAGTTTGCAAATGTCCCTAAGAAAGAGATGGAGGAGTTGCCACTTAGTTATAGGTACAGAAACCAAAAAATGACCTCATGAAGGTATAAACACCCCATTTCATTCCGACCTATACCCAAACCCCTTGATCCCATGACAATAAAATCATTCGCTATCAAAATGATCAGCATCTTGTGTGGAACTCAATAAGCAAATGAACCCAAAAGTGGGCTGAAACAATTCAAGCCCAAGCCCAACTATGACCCAAGAACCAAGCCTAAAAGCCCATTTCTGACTTAATTTGGCAGAGACTTACAAAATGTGTGTACACTGGGTATATGATGCATACGTACCCAATTTATGGTGTACTTACCTTCTGGATAGAAGCCTCAAATCACTCCATTTCCATTTTGGTGAAATTCTAGGGCAACCAGGCTAATAAACTGACTGCCTAAACGTCTAACCTAACCTGAGACCTCCATTTTGTCTATATAAACCCCTACTTTTACCATCAAAAGGGTCCAAATTTTTCTACTTGTTGAAACTCTATCGAAAATATCAATATTAAACCTTAAAATTAAAGAGTTACAAGCTAGACACTAGTTTTGGGATCAAAGAGGAGGTCTCGGGAGAGTGAAGATCAATTAGAGAGTGAAGAGAGCGTGGAGCTTTGAGAGAGAGAGAGAGAGAGAGAGAGAGAGAGAGAGAGAGAGAGAGAGAGAGAGAGAGAGAGAGAGAGAGAGAGAGAGAGAGAGAGATAAAGGTGTTCAACTAAGTGTTGGGCCACAAATTTTTGGTTTATTACAAAAATGCCATTGTATTAGTTTTTGATGAAAATGAAAACGGCCATTTTTTTGGATATTGAAAATGAAAACTAAGTACAAATTTGGAAACCAAAGCAATTTTTTATGGTGGGTCCCACAAAAAATTGAAAACTAATACTGATAACACCACTTTTTTCTTCAAGCCAAATACCCTTTTCCAACTCATATTTTTATCAATGTCATGTGTTACTCTTCTTTGAAAAGGAAATACGTACTATTCATTGAACCTTCCACCTTAACAAAGGTTTTAATGAATTGATTCATTTAAAATTCCACCTTTGCAAGAGCTTGAATGAATTATTTATTTATTTAAGCTAAAATACAAAACAGACCCTCTAAATTTCTCCATAATTCATTTCGGTCCTCTAACTTTGCTTTCATTCATTTCAGTCTTCTAAATTTCAAGTTTATTTAATTAAAGCCTCTTTGTCAAATTCTTTCTTTCTTTTTTTTTTTTTTTTTGTGAAAGAAATTTTAGAAAAATATTTTTCAATCATTAATTGGATTTTATCAATTAAAACAATTTGAATTAAATTGGACAATTAACCACGACATATAACAAAATTTGATGAAAAAACCTTAATTAAATAAACTTGAAACTTAGAGAACTGAAAGGAATGAAAACCAAATTAGAAGATTGAAATGAATTTTGATGAAACACAGAGGGTGAGTTTTGTATTTTAGTCTATTTTTTACTATTGTTATATAATCAATAGTAAGTAATTTTATTTCATTGTGAAAGCTCAAACACATTGTATTATATTATATTAAAATTTTGAGCAACCACTTACCAGGATTTATATAACCTCAACAAACATGTTACCAAAAAGGAGTCATTAGAAATGACAACAATTCGTGATTGAGATTACCTTAGATGTTATAACCATAAATATGTTTGATCCCTATATAAGCACGAATATTATGTTGGACAATATGAGATTCTGTCATATGTTCCTTTCTATGTGAATTCTTTCATTTAGCTTTCTTCCTCATTTTTTTATTTGTGTTATGTGTCACTCTTCGTTGAAAATGAAATAGGTACTATTCATTGAACCTTTCACCTTAGCAAAGGTTTTAATGAATTGATTCATTTCACATTCCACATTTGCAAGAGTCTTAATGAATTATTTATTTTTTATTATTGATATATAATTAATAGTAAATAATTTTTTTCTTGTATTTAAATTGTAATAAAATTTTGAGTAATCACTTTGCAAGATTTATATAAATCTAAATAGCAAAGTTACCAAAAAGATGTCATTAGAAAGGACAACAATTTGTGATTGAGATTACTAGGGCTATCCACAGGTTGGGCCGGGTCGGTTTTGGGCCCAACCCGAACTCGACCCGCCGGCGTCGGGTGGAGGGGCAGAGGAACCCGGAACCGACTGTCGGAAAAATCGGTTAAGTCGGTTTCGGGTGAGGGTGAGCGTTGGTTGGTTCAGTCGGTTGTCGGAGTAAAAAAAATCATCGAAATCTGAAGAAAAAAAAAGGATCGCCGGAATCTGAAAAATATCGCTGGAATCTGGAAAATCTTGTCAATATCTGGAAAATCATGCCAGGATTTGGAAAATATCTTCGGTATCTTCACTTTTTCTCGCTGGAATATGAAATTTTTCACTAAAAATCGCTGGAATTGGCCGAATCTGGCTAAATCCCACTAGATCTAGTCGGATCTGGTCGAGATCTCACTAGATTTGGTCGAGATCTCGTCGGATCTGGCTTGATTTTGAAGGATTTGGCCGGATTTTTAATTCAACTCCAGTCGGGTTCGGGTTGCTCGGGTTTTGGAGAAGCAAACCCGCCACTCAACCCATCGGTGTCGGTTCTTGAGAACGGACACTCGCCACCGACCGACTGGACCTTCGGTTCGGGCTGGAATCGGGTCGGTGTCGAGCAGTTTGGCTAGGTTGTTGGGCTCCGGTCGGGTCTAGATAGCCCTAGAGATTACCTTAGTTGTTATAACCATAAATATGTTTAACCAGGGACAAACCCAGATGGGGACCCAGGGGGACTTGGGCCCTCCTAGGTCCATTTTTTTTTTTTTTTAACTATTATATATTTCATTTTTGTAATTGGACCCCCCTTCCAAAACCATAGGCCCCCCTTCTCCTCAATAAACCTAACTAGCCTCATCCAAATAGCAACTATCCAACCAAAAAACTTAACAAAAATAATAAAAAAACATTTACAATGGTTATTGTATTTTAGCAAAAAAAAAAAAAAAAAAACTATTTTACCACCAAAGAATTAAAAAATCATGTGTTATTGGAGAAGTTAAACCTAATTTTTAGCTGTTAAAAATAAAATACAATATTTTATTAAGATTATATTTCTTCCTTCAATTAAAAAACTCAAATTCCCTTTCTTCCTTTATTTTTATATTATTTTAAATGAAGTGATAAAAAAAAAATAGAACATTTGATATTGATTATATTATAAAGTGAGGTGGTAAAATAGATAAAGTAGCTTTTTGAGGTGCTAAAAGCTAAAATTTTTTGCACCACCATTGTGGATACTTCAACAACAACAACAACAACAAAAAATCCTAGCTAGCCTAGTATTAAAAAAAAAAAAAAAACATTATTTTGTTTTTGTTTTTATCTTTGTTGGTAAATGATTTCATCTTAATGTATTTAGAAACAATGATTTTGTGTATTTATAATTTTTAATACTATATGAATGCCTGTTTGAAGTTTCTTTTTCTTTATACTCTAGCCCTCACTTAAAACCCTAAGTTCATCCTTGTTTAAGTACTATATAAGCAAGAATATTATGTGTGACAACATAAGGTTCTACTATATGGTGCATTCTTTGTGAATTATTTTATTTTGCCTTCCATCTCATATTTTTATTTCAATCCAACAACCCCTTTGTTATATCTCACTCTTCCTTGAAAATAAAATATGTACTATTAATTGAATCTTCCACCTTAGCAAAGGTTTTAACAAATTATTCATTTAAGATTCCACCTTTACAAAAGTTTTAATGAATTATTTATTATTTGTTTATAATCAATAATCAATAATCAATAATTTTATTTTCTTGTATTTAAATTGTATTAAAATTTTGAGCAACCACTTACCCAGATTTATATAAACCTCAACAACCAAGTAACCAAAAACACATAATTAGAAAGGAAGAAATTTGTGATTGACATTACCTTAGTTGTTACAACTATAAATTTGTTTGGATATTGTAATATATACAATTACCTTTAATGTCTAAATCTAGGGCTTATAATAAGTTTTGTTGACAAGAGTGTTAACTTCAATCCAATAAACCCTTCGTTAATTTAGATTTGACAAAATGATTGACTCGATAATTAGAAAGATTTTCATTGTCATGTTATTTGTAGTCTTCTCGCTTTTTTTTTTTTGTGAGCTCAAATGCCAGAATAACTCAATAGGGATTAGATCCTTTGCACAACATCCATGAACTAGGCGGATTGAATCCTCTACATAATCATCAATCAAGGATTAACAGGGAGTCACCAGGAGGACCTGATCCTATACATCATCATCCAATCTCTACATTGACCAATCCTCTACAGAATCATTGACCAAGAATTAACAGGGAGTCACTAGGAGGACCCGATCCTATACATCATCATACAATCTCTACATTGATCGATCCTCTACAGAATCATCGAGCAAGAATTAACAGGGAGTCACCAGGACGACCCGATCCTATACATCAACATCCATTCTCTACATTGACTGATCCTCTACAGAATCATCGAGCAAGAATTAACAGGGAGTCACCAGGAGGACCTGATCCTATACATCATCATCAAATCTCTACATTGATCGATGCTCTACAGAATCATCGAGCAAGAATTAACAAGGAGTCACCAGGAGGACCCAATCCTATACATCATCATCTAATCTCTACATTGACCAATCCCCTATAGAATCATCGAGCAAGAATTGACAGGGAGTCACCAAGAGGACCCAATCCTATACATCATCATCAGATCTCTACATTGACCAATACTTTACAAAATCATCGAGCAAGAATTAATAGGGAGTCACCAGGAGGACCCAATCCTATACATCATCATCCAATCTCTACATTGACTGATCCTCTACAGAATCATCGATCAAGAATTAACAGGGAGTTACCAGGAGGACCCGATCCTATACATCATCATCCAATCTTTACATTGACCAATCATCTACAGAATCATTAAGCAAGAATAAACAGGGAGTCACCAGGATGACCCGATCCTATACATCACCACCCAAACTCTACATTGATCGATCATCTACAGAATCATCAAGTAAAAATCAATGGGGAGTCACCAACAGGGCCTGATCCCATACATCATTCTCCAATCTCTGCATGAGTTAATGCTCTACATGATCAATAAGAAAAAATTAACCATAAGTGAAAATGTGGAAATCCTAATCATCTTTGCAACCCACAACCAAAATAAACCATGTTATATGAAAAGGATATGAACCTTTATACTATCAGAAAGTAATAAAGGTAAATAAATTATGGAAAAAAAAAAAAAAAAACTTTGGATAAAAAAATATATTTCTATTAAAGTATCTTTTCATTGGCGACTTATAATAATATTTTGTTATCTTATGTAAAATTTACCAGATGAGCATACTTATTTTTTGCGTTTCATAGTGATGTTGTCCAATTTTGTAACAAATATTATAGTGTAGCTAAGGTTGTCATTCCACTGGAAAAATGAAAACAAAAACATGTCAAAAGCACCAATAATTTATGGAAAAATTTAATTGAAACTAGAATAGAGAAAGTTTTATAAAATTCAACATAATAAAAGCACTATGGGGCTATGATTTGTCCACCAATTGCATTAAGCATCCACTACCAATCAAATTTTAGTACACAGTGGGCTAAGTAAACACATAAACTACCCAGTTAGAAGATTTAGAACCAAGCTTAATTAGTAAAAATATCTTTGGTTGATACTCTATCAATCAATTGTTCCAACAATTTAGTTTAGAAAATAATAACTTTGTTCAAAAAACCCAAGAACATCGCATACTCTAGAGGCAATGCAATGGCAAAAGTAATATTTAACAAAATTAACTTGTTTTGCTAGACTATAAAACCTTATTCTAATAAGAAGAAGATTAAAAAATAGACTTATAAAAGAACTAGAAATTAAACATCAATCCAACAAAACAATTATGAAAAGAGAACAATTGTTTTCAATAATCAAAATGTTTAAAAAACATGCTTTAATTGATAATAGGACAGCTTCTAATGTTAAAGATTCACCCTTAACCCTAGCTTAGGTTCTTAAGATTCAAAAATAATATGTGTGTAGACATCTCATTTTGTTCTGACCTATAACTTAATAGAGTGTGTACGGTGTGGAGCCTAATAACTTAATAGAGCCCAAAATGTGACCCAAGAAACCAAGTCTAAGCTTAAAAATCCATTTCCAAGCCCAAAATCTTTTTTCAAGCCAAATTTTCAAAAGGCTTACAAAAAGTTTGTACGGACATGTACGCACTTAATTTTATGCGTACTCACTCTTTTGGTCAGAAGCCTAAAATTGATTTTTTCCTCCTTTTTGGTGGGATTTTTGGTGAATCAATCTGGCTCATTGATTGATTAAAACATTCCATCATAATAATAAATAAATAAATAAACCATAGCCTCCACTGAGCCTATAAATACCCCCACCACCAAAAAGATCCCAAATTTTCACAATATCTAAAACTTTGTCAAAATCACTAAAAAATACTTAGTGAGTTTCTAAGAGTGTGAGGAAAGTTTTTATATGCAATTGTGCATGCAAGTTAGATTTGTGAACTTATATGAAAAGTGGATGAGCTATCTAACAGTACATTTTAATGAAAAATCTCGAAAGTGATAAAAATAAAAGCTTTAACACCATAAAATCGAGAGAAAAAGATAGCATTGCAAGGAAAATAAAGAAAACAAATAATGTACGTGGAAAACCCTTAGGAAGGGATGAAAAACCACAAGTGAGCAGGGAGGAATGTCCCTGCTCTTTCAAGCTCTCTATTATGTGAAAAATGAAAGTTTTCCTTGTACAATGATGATGTTCTTCCTAAAAGAGAGACATTTTCTCTATCTCACTTCCTTACAAACTTTCTACTCTTTTCTCTAATGTTCTCTCTTGGTTCTTGTCCTAATGGTCCAGCAACATGTTCCTTTTATAGTCCGAGGAATGTTGTCGGGTACAAAAGACAGGTGTCAAACCACGATTCCTCCATTTGAATCCTAATACAGTTGTTGTACTATGCAAAGTCTGGAGGAGAGAGAGTGAGCACGCCAAAGTCAGGGTAGTGGCATAAAGGGTTACCTTGCCACTATGTGGGGAGCAATCCTTAGACAAGGAAAGGGACACCAGGGGCACTAAGAGTGATGCATGTGTCCTCGACAGTGGTCTAGCACAAGTCTAGCCTATAAAGGGGTATTTCATAGCCTCTGACCATAGGGGGTCACTATCTCCCTTTTATGAGTGTTGGGTGTCCATGTCAGGAGCAAATCTCACTCTTCCCCATGATTGTCACGCTGTTGGCACAGACCAAAAATCCTTTACTTCAGCCAACATTTCCTCTCCTTAGCTCACAATCGTTCCACGTGTAGGGTTCCGATTTACTTCAGCCAACATTTCCTCTCCTTAGCTCACAATCGTTCCACGAGTAAGGTTCCGATCCAGCCATGTCAGCACTCTCACATGCCTTGGCTGGTGTATTGTACAACAATTAATTGATTTTTCTAACACTTTGGTTATTAAAAAACTAATATTTTTGGTTATTAGAAAACTAATCTCTTTCTCATGATTTATTAATCACACTAACCTTTTTGTGATCCCATAGCCATCTTTCCATCAGTTTTAGGTTTCTTAATCATTTATCCAAAATCAATCTTTATCCAAGTTTTTGACACACACAAAACTGAGGTAGCTGATTTCAACCAAGGGATCGGTCAATCTACATCTATGTAAGGGGAAGGGTGAGATATGGGTCTGGTCAATCGAGGGACCAGTCAATCTCCTTTCTTTTTCCCTTTATTTGTTTTATTGTTATTTTATATATTTTATTTTATTTTATTTTATTGTTCTTATCAATATGATGCATGGTGTATTTGATGATTATGTGATAATATGCTATTTACATGTGCTTCATTGTCATATTCTATGCATAACATGAATCTGGAAATCGGGTTGAAACCCTAGGTGCATACGCATCCATTATGCTACATACGCACTTCTAGGGCAAAATCCAATTTTCGTTCTTCATTTCATTTTTGTTTTACATTAATAATGTTGTTCAATTTTTATTCATTTTACATGTAGTTTATTTGTTGTTTGTATGCATTTTTTTTTTTTTGTCTTCTTTAATATATCTAAAATACCAAAAACATTTAAAATTGTGTAGTTAATATGCTTTCCTTTCTTAATAAAATTACTCTTTAATGTTTAGGGTTAGTTAAGGGTCATAAAATCTAAAAGATAATCATGGAAGGTAATGAAGCATTAATTGTGATATATTTCCTAAAAGATAATGGTCTTAAATACATGGAAGACTAAAAGATTTCCTATAAAAGATGATAGTCAATTAAATTTAAATGTTTATATTTAAATCTAATTCTCTTTTACAAGGAATGTCTCAATAGTCTAATTCAAGAATAAAATCTTTCCAAGTTAAGGTAATCAAGCTTTAATGTCAGAAGATATTGGAATTTAAACCTAAAAGTCACTTAAGAAAAAAAACAAGTAATTAATGAGGTATTAGTTACAAATCTTTTCTAAAAGGCTTAAGGGTTTTAATTCCGAAATAGTAGACAATCAAAAGATTATATTGCTAAATTAATTGAAGATATTTGAATTTGAATTTGAATTTAAGAGTTAATTAGGAAAGGGCAAAGCATTTAATACATATTTAATTTAATGATATTTCCTAAAACACTTGGATATTCGAATTCAAATAATTTGATATTTAAGGCAGTAAAGGTCAATTGATTGAAGAACACTTTAAAAAGCAAGAACACATTTAAATATCAAGAGCATGTTTAGTATTTTACGTTGGGTTTAATAAAGGAAAGACTAGAAAAATGAAATAGTTGCCCCTAATTTTCAAACTATGCAGCAAAATGCCCTTATTTTGAAACTATTTAGCAAAATGCCACAGTTTTTTAAACTCAATTTTAACAAAATTGAGTTTTGTGTAAAACTAGATATCCTCAAAATTGAATTGTATGTATATTTTTAAGTGGAACTCGATATTAGCAATGTTGAGTTTCACTTAAATTTTCAAAAACATTTAAGTAACAAAATCGAGTTTTGTGTAAAACTCAATATCCTCAAAATCAAATTCTATGTATATTTTTAAGTGGAACTCGACATTAGCAATGCCGAGTTTCACTTAAATTTTCAAAAACATTTAAGTGGCAAAATATACATAGAACTCGACATTGCTAATGTTGAGTTCCACCTTTAACTCGATTTTGTTAAAATCGAGTTTAAAAAATAGAGACATTTTGCTAAATAGTTTCAAAACAATGGCATTTTACAACATAGTTTGTAAATTAAGGGCAAATGCCCATTTTGGCTAAAGAAAGACATTCAAAACTTAATGAAGACTCCACTTTAATTAAGTGTCACTCCTTCAGAAGACTTAATCATTGATTCTCATTAATTATCAACCCTTTGTTTATATCCACATGTGCACACACTTGATGATATGTCCATATGTTTAGATGCTTAAGTGATCATGCATGCAGTTGGACGTTCATGTACTCACGCGCTTTGATGATTGTGCTTAAATGCTGAGATGATTGGACGGTAAGAGGTACATGCATTTAGGAGTAACAAAGTAATTTCAACTCTTACTGTGACCAAACAAATCAGCCCTTTACACTCATGTTGTTTGATGCTTCAAACAAACCGGCCCACTACTCTGCGCTTATGTTGTCTCATGCCTAGTGAGGTCATTTTGTCAAACAAAATTCTAGCAAACTCTTTTTTTTTTTTATAAATATGGTATAAGATGACTAATGAGATGCCAATATAACTGGAGCATCTCCCAACTCTCAAGTACAAATAAAGCATCTTTAATTGTTGATAGTTTGCAAAGGTGGAATAGTGCATCACGAGCAATTTTAAAAAAATTATAATATGACATGGCAGATACAATATAAGTACGGCACCTTAAATGAAGTGTACATGATTTCCTAAAGAGCAAGGCTACACAAAAGACATTATCTACAGAAAAGCTTATATGAATCTTCCTAAGATAAATCTTAATTTTTTTTTCTCCATTCATAGTTTTTTTTTATTTTTGGTCAATTAAAATTATGGTTTTAAAAACCAGACCGGACGGACTGGTCCGACCAAGAACTAGCCACAAGTTCAATTTTAAAAAATCCCAAAACCTATCAAAAATCAGGTTGAATTGAAAACCGAAGGCAAAAATGGTTTTGCCCTCGGTCCCCTTTTTAAAACCATACTTAAAAGTCAAAATACAAGAGAATGTCAAGTATCTTTGAAATAGTAATACTAAAACATCAACAAAAGACCAAATTCAAAATTATTTCTTCCATGAGAATTTTTTTATTTTTTTTATTTTTTATATTCATATTTATCATTCACATTGGGTGCTGATTAAGAAAAAGGAAACAACAAACAAAATGAACTAGAGAGAAAATTACAATTTACAATAGTCAACTATATTGATAAAAGCCAATTAAAAGAATATATATCCAATTAGATTTTTTTTTTCCATCACAAGCAATGAAAAAAGGGGAATAAATGGGTTAAAAAAGGAGGAAGAAAAAAAGAAAAAAAACTATAGAAACCGTCAAAAATAAAAATACACCATCAACATATTGTCATATTCATAATATTATGGTGGAAAAAAACACAATTAATTTAAATCATGAAAATTACATTTAATTAAACAAAAGCTACCCATAACATGAAGATTCTGGCCTTTTGCCCCTATTGAGCAAAATATTTGGCAATATGCCTTTGTTTCCAAACTAGATAGGTTCGTGCTCCTGTTTTGAAACTCGATTCTATTAAAATTGAGTTTCAATGAAAAACTCAATTGCATGAAACTCGAGTTATGCCAAATGAAACTTTAAAAAAAAAAAAAAACTTGCATGGAACTCAAGTTTATGGGGCTCTAGTTCCATTTAAAACGCCACTATAGGTTATGTCTGAACGTAGCTATAGGTATGGAGCGATCAAACTAAAGAAAAAAAAATGTTTGGAACTTGAGTTCATGGAGCTTGAGTTCATGGAGCTTGAGTTCCATTTAAAACGCTGCTATAGGGTATGCCTGAACATAGCTTTAGATATGAAGGGCACAGTGAATGGTTCACTTGAAACCACCAAAATTACTTGAAAGTTGAAATTATCATGTCACAAAACGTATTTTATGGTTGAAGAGTATATACCTACCCTCAACATAATCTTTAAATCCAACCCTTATTAATCCAATCAAGCACCAAATCTTTTAGTGCATATTTTTCTTAAACACAAACAAAAACAAAAACAAAAAAAGAGGAAGAGAGAGAAAAGATAAAGAACTCATTAGAATACCAGCTAATTAATCTAGCAAGAAAGATGCAGAATTATATGATGAAGGTGCTACCTAATTTGACGAGGATGATGATTGGAACTAGATTTTGTGAAAATCTGTAGATTCAAGTTTAGAGATATGAGGTGGATTGACAAATACATCCCTCCTCCTCCTCCTCCTTTAAAGGGGAACAAAGTAGAGTACAAAATGAAGATTTTATTGGAGATGACAAAACCCTACCTAAGAGATCAGGATTGACAGACTAATGATCTTTCAACAACTGTTTGTATCAATGAACATCAATATATGATCAAACTGACTGCAATATTAGGTAATAAAAATTGTTTGGCTTGAAGTTTATGATCCCTGAAAAATTAAATATCCCCAATTTTATTTTACAACTCACAAAGAACAAAGTCTTGCAAATTTTTTTCTCACTCCATCCTTCTTTCACATTTCAGAGCTATATGATAAACTTGTAAAAATGTAAAATGTGATTAATTCATGTATTCATTATATATTCAAAATGCCTATTGAACAAAAAAATTGATAAAATATTAAGAGTTTGAAGAAGGGAAGCATGGAAGAATATGTTTATTTAATACTATGAATGCCTTATAATTAGAGAAAGTTATACCATTTGATTAAGTTAATTCAGAATTACAATATAACAGTCTCCACTTGAAAAACTAAATTTAGACCCCTACGTGATTAACACTGCAGAATTATTAGATATAAAGGAAAAACACATTGGTTAAACCAACCCACACATTATATTCTCCCACAGTTATGATAAACCAAATCAGTTAAAGCACTAAAGAATAACGAAGTAGAAAACCAAATGAGAAAAAGCTGAATTCCAAATTCCACACGTTGACAAAAAAGGAATATTAATCTCTCCAAACAGAACCCACATAAACCCCCATTAGGACATAATTTTGACAACTGTAAACAAGCCAAACAAACTGATTAGGTTTGGGTATAAACTGTTAGAGATATATATTAGACATATTAGCCCAATGTAATAGGCCCAAGCTCAATCCTACTTGTACTAGTGGTTTAGGGTTTAGTCGCTTATATATACTCATGTTAGGGTTCATTGTAACACAGGTTATTGTACTACACTCTTATACAATAAAGATGTAACGTTTAAGGGATTCCTCCGTGGATGTAGGCCAACAAGGCTGAACCACGTAACCCTCGTGTTCTTAGTGTTCCTATTCTATGCTTCTTCTTCCGCATCCACTCTAACATATACAACATGGTATAACACATCACGTTGCTAATATTAATAATTTTATTTAACATGGTATCAGAGCCAAACTTCGTTCTTGGCATCAAACAAACATCTCTGCACAACAAAGAAGATTCTCACGTGCAACCCACCATTTGAAGTCACATATGTTTTTATGCTAGATCTAGACTCCACGGCATCTCACAGCCACGATGGCTCTGTGCTGTGTCAAAATCTAACAAACCAAGCAAGTCGTGACTTAACTTATCAGATCTGCGCAAATCCAAGCTTCGCCTGACGAAACCAAAACCACAAACGTGCTCCATGACCTCTCGTGACCAAAACCCAGAAATCCAATCACCTGAAGCCCTTCCACGCACCCTCACGCGCCTCTAGGATTTCTAGCATTTCCTGCACGCGTCGGTGGACTACCCGCACACGCCATCCACGTGTGGAAGAACTACGTCAGCTTAATATGATGTCATCCATGACGTCATCAAAAAGCCACGCAGCCTTATACACGTCATTAGACATGTCACCTAGCTGACCATTGACCCGGCCGACCCAACCCGGTCCACCCGAATCTGACCCGTGAGCACTGATTGTTGATTTGACCAGGATCCGTTGACTTTGACTTTTGCATAGACCTTTGACCAAAAGTTAAAATTTCCGAAAGGGCCTATCTTGCTCAGTTTTTCGCGTAGATTCCAATTTTGGACCCCGTTTCTTCATTTGAAGCTCCAAAATTGGTCAATTGGCATATTCTTCATTGTGGTTTCTTCAAAAGGCATTATTCATGGCATCTCCAAGTGATCTTCTCATACTTATCCAACCTCAAACCTTAATCTAGCTTCCACCTTGAGTTTTAGGGAAGGTGTTAGAGATATATATTAGACATATTAGCCCAATGTAAAATATGATAAGAAAAATGCTTTTTTGTATTTTGTTTTTAATCAGATGATGAACCAAAAGTAAATTGCACTCAATAGAGACGAGGTTTTCCTACAATTTTTTCTCTCAAAAGGGCTTATTAATTTCAGGTTAATTATCTCAAAACTTCAGATTAAAAAAATATAGAAATAAAGAAAAGAAAAGAATAGAAATTCTCTATAAAGAAATAGGAATAAAAATACCTTTGTATTATTCTTCATGAATTGTCAAAAAATATGTTTTTTTTTCTTTAAAAATATATGTTAATTTCAACTTTCAATCCAAAATTCTAATGCCTCTTTTTTTTTTTTTTTTTTTTTTTTTCCATCGCTTACTTTTTATCATCAGATTAAAACATTAATTAATTTTTGGTACAAGCAAAAAACTTTACTAGTTAAGCTAACTGAATCCACTATTACTTACTCTTTTAGTAAAAGAAGAAATTTTTTTTTTTTAATGGTTATTACTTATTTATTTTCCTTTGTACTAAACTAAGTACCCGCGGCCACCCCAACAGTTTAAGTTAAACGTAGATTTTGCGTGTTCTTCTTGTACAGTTGAACTCGTGGTTGTGGCCATGAATGCTAAGAGAGAGTTAAGTTAGATAGACGCTGCAGTGCAGTGGGTGAGTGATTCTAATCCAAGAAATCCTCCATGTTCATGTTTCTTCTCACACCACTTTCCTTCTCGAATTCCTTATTCCATCACTTCCCGCGTGCATTCAAATACCCAACCACTCTCAATCTCAATCTCAAACGCACTTCTTCAAAGTTCAATAAGGTAACACCTTGACTTCACCCCACATATATATATTGCTTCTAATCTAATTTATATCTCTCATTCCTGGTTTTGCTTTTTCTTTTTTATATATATACAAATTGTTGCAGTATGTTGGTGGGAATGTCAGTAGAAAGAATTTAGCTAGTTTTAGCAGCACTGCCGTATCTCATGCGTTCGACGAATTTCCACAACAACAAACTTATGGGAGCTCGGAGGGAATTGATCTTCTTCATACCATGGAAATGCGTGGAATCCGTGCCAATGTTCAGACCTATCTATGGCTTTTAGATGGCTGTTACAATTCTGGGTCTTTATTAAGTGCTCAGAAGCTTCATGGAAAGATTTTGAAGTCGGGTTTTGATTTGGAAAACGTTTTGTGTGACCGAATTATTGATATTTACATGGGGTGCGGTGATTTAGATGGTGCAGTTAAGGTTTTTGATGAAATGTGTGACAGAAGTGTGTCTTCATGGAATAAAATTATTAATGGGTTTGTGGTGAATAAGTTGAGCGGTCGGGTATTGGGTCTCTTTCAGCGAATGACAGCCGAGAATGTGATTCCGGATGAAATGACATTTGCTGGAGTTTTAAGGGCATGTGGTGGCGGGAATGTTGTTTTCCAGTATGTGCATCAGATTCATGCTAGGATTACTTGTCATGGTTTTGGTGCTAGCACGCGTGTATGTAATCCATTGATTGATTTGTATTCAAAAAATGGGTTTATAGATTCTGCTAAAAAGATCTTTGATAGATTATGTTTGAAGGATAGTGTTTCTTGGGTGGCAATAATGTCAGGCTTATCACAGAATGGACATGAGATAGAATGTATTTTCCTATTCTGCCAGATACAGACAACAGGAACTGCCCCTACTCCTTATATCTTTTCAAGTGTTCTAAGTGCCTGCACCAAGATAGAGTTATTTGAGGTGGGCAAGCAGCTTCATGGCCTTGTTTTTAAGGTGGGATTTTCATCAGAAACATATGTGTGCAACGCTCTTGTAACATTGTATTCACGCTCAGGAAACTTTATATCTGCGGAACAGATTTTCAGCACAATGCAAAACAGGGATGAGGTTTCATATAATTCACTCATCTCAGGGCTTGCTCAGCGTGGGTCTAGTGATAGATCTCTGGAATTGTTTAAGAAAATGCAGCTTGATTGCTTGAAACCAGATTGTGTGACGGTTGCAAGTTTGTTGAGTGCATGTGCATCTGTTGGATCTCTTTATATGGGAAGACAGCTCCACTCATATGCAATTAAAGGTGGAATGTCTTCAGATATTATTCTTGAAGGTTCTCTACTGGATCTTTATGTGAAATGCTCAGATATAGAAACTGCCAGTGAATTTTTCCTTACAACAGAGACTGAAAATGTGGTCCTATGGAATGTGATGCTAGTCGCTTATGGGCAGTTAAATAATTTGAGTGATTCATTTGAGATATTTAGACAGATGCAGATTGAAGGCATGATACCCAATCAATTCACTTATCCTAGTATACTGAGGACTTGTACTGCTTTGGGAGCTCTTGATCTAGGAAAGCAGATTCATAGTCAAGTTATAAAGACTGGCTTTCAGCTCAATGTGTATGTCTGCAGTGTGCTTATTGATATGTATGCTAAGCATGGAAAACTTGATACTGCCCTGGGAATCCTCAGAAAACTCACTGAGGAAGATGTTGTCTCTTGGACAGCTATGATTGCAGGCTATGTGCAACATGATATGTTTGCCGAAGCTCTTAAACTTTTTGAAGAAATGCAAAATCGAGGGATCCAATCTGATAATATTGGATTTTCAAGTGCAATCAGTGCAAGTGCCGGTATTCAAGCACTCAATCAAGGACGACAGATTCATGCTCAATCTTGCGTCTGTGGTTACTCAGATGATCTTTCAATTGGTAATGCACTTGCTAGTCTTTATGCTAGATGTGGTAGAATAGAAGAAGCATACTTAGCATTCAAGAAAATTGATGATAAAGATAATATATCATGGAATGCATTGATATCAGGGTTTGCACAGAGTGGGTACTGTGAGGAAGCACTGCAGGTATTTACTCAAATGAAAAAAGCTACAGTAGAATTTGATTTATTCACATTTATCTCTGCAGTTAGTGCAGCTGCCAATATAGCAAATACTAAACAAGGGAAGCAGATCCATGCTATGATTATCAAAACTGGTTATGATTCAGAAATTGAGGTTTCTAATGTTTTAGTCACGTTGTATGCCAAGTGTGGTATCATAGATGATGCCAAAAGAGAGTTTCATGCAATGGCTGAAAAAAATGAGGTTTCTTGGAATGCCATGATTACAGGATATTCTCAACATGGATTTGGTATTGAAGCACTCGATTTTTTCCAGGAGATGAAAAAGCTTGGGGTGATGCCAAACCATGTTACCTTTGTGGGAGTTTTGTCAGCCTGTAGCCATGCAGGTATGGTGAATGAGGGGCTTGGCTACTTTGACTCAATGAGAAAAGAGCATGGCTTAGTGCCTAAACCTGAGCATTACGTATGTGTTGTGGATCTTCTTGGTCGGGCTGGTTTTTTGATTCATGCAAGGAAATTTATAGAGGATATGCCAATTAAACCTGATGCTCTGGTTTGGAGGACCCTCTTAAGTGCTTGTGTAGTTCATAAAAACATGGAAATTGGAGAGTTTGCTGCCTGTCATCTACTAGAATTAGAACCTCAAGACTCAGCCACTTATGTTCTCTTATCAAATATATATGCAGTGACTGGAAAATGGGACTCTAGGGATAGGACAAGGCAAAGGATGAAAAATATGGGCGTGAAGAAAGAGCCTGGCCGTAGCTGGATTGAAATTAAGAACTCAGTTCATGCCTTTTTTGTTGGTGACCGTCTCCACCCACTAGCAGATAAGATATATGAATACTTAGGAGATTTGAATAAACAAGCAGCTAATATTGGTTATGTGCAGGACCGGTATGCCCTTTTGAATGATGTAGAGCAAGGCCATAAGGATCCAACAGTATATATTCATAGTGAGAAGTTAGCAATTACTTTTGGACTCCTTAGTTTGTCTAATTCAATTCCCATACGTGTGATTAAGAATCTTCGTGTCTGTAATGATTGCCATAATTGGATTAAGTACGTGTCAAAGATTTCAAATCGAGCTATTGTAGTAAGGGATGCATATCGTTTTCATCATTTTGAAGGTGGTACTTGTTCATGTAGAGATTACTGGTAAGTGTGACATGAGAAAGTATATCAAGGGAAGAGGAGCTTCATTGGAGCCTACAAAATGCATCTATTGTCAATGTAGGATTTGTGCCCTCTATTTAGGTTTCCTTTACCTGAAGATTTTGGTATGACTCCAACCTCAACCTCTTTTACTATTGCTACTTTGTACATCAATACTTCCATAATTTTTCATCTAGACACCATTTGTTCCTTGCCTGTTTGATGCTAAGTTTCTTTTGTCCACTGCAGTCAGCCTTCTTTGGGCTGTCTGTCTTTCTTTTAAGTGTTTCATTGTGACAAATAAGATTTTAAAAATTATCAAATACCTTGAACAATCAAAATACCGGCATTGATTAAAAACTTGGGGTGCTGTGGAAGTTGTTGTGTTTGAGGAATTATAAGTACAGATGTCTAATTCAACTGCCTTGGAACAGAAAACACTGGGAAAGAAAAGAACTGGACTGATAAATTTATGCCACATATCTAGCTTTCATCTACAGGCTTATGTTCAACTACATTTTCCGTCAGCTATTAAACTTTTATGAGCTAAAAGTAGATGAAATGAAACTCCGTGTGTTTTTTTCAGTAGAGATGAATACTGTATACTCATATTTTATTTTTTTTCTAATTGATTGTTGCACATTTAGGGAAGTGAACTCTTCTTCAGGGTTATATGGATGGGTTTTGAAGACATTTATATACTTTATTTGCACAACCTCCATGTCAGAGAAAGATTGGAAGGACTACTTTATTTGCACTGGACCTGATTCAATTCTGGTACCAGTGATTGTGAAACCTGAAGAAGATTGGAGGTGGGCACACAATATTGAGCATGATATTTTGTAACGACTTCTCTCATCAAATTCTGTCTGCGTAGTTATGGGCCTGATTGGGATAGTTCTCAAATAACTGTTTTCCACTTTAAAAAAAGTTAAACCATTACCCAAAAAAAAAGAAAAGTGTTTGCCAAGGGGTTTTAACAAAAACTGTTTTTGGAAGACTTACCTCAGAAAGAACTGTGGAAAAAAAGTTTTCAGAACCCCCATAATGGTGTTTTCAGATTGCTTTTGGAATTTATTCTCAAAATCACAGAGATACACCACCTCATTAATGGAAAACTTATAAATAAACGAAGGGAAAAATGTAAATTCAAAACACCTTCTTGTCAATCTAATGATCCGTTCATTTCAGACAAAGAAAGGCATTTGGGCACCCTTGCCTAGCACAGCATCATCCCCTAGCTTAACCAGCTGCATATTTGGTGGAAATATGCTAGAAAAATCAAAATTTAGCGAAGGTAATGACCTCCTAACCCTTTCCACAAGATTGTTTTGGTGATTTTTTTTTTTTTTTTTTTTTTTTTTTTTTTTTTTTTTCCTTCTTCTTCTACTTAATCTTTGGACATTACATGGTGTTGACCAGCTTCTCTTTCCATCACTAGTCTCTCCTTTCCTTTGAGTAATCAATATTGCACTTCAGTTTTCTTTTTCTTTTGTTGTGATGTTTTTCTTTCCATGTTTGGATAATGTGAAAGATCTTTATTTTTAGTGCCATTTTTAAAGCAGGAATGAAGTTCTAATTTTGCCTATCAGTTTTGGTGGATGAAAGAGCATGCAAACCAAAAGGTCAGCTTGCACTTGCTCTCTTTGCTATTCTCAATAAGCAATTTCTAAATTTTCTCCACTATAAAGTTGTTTACACTGAAACTTTTTAGTTTTTGGTACATGTTTTATTTTAGGGTAAATCTCTATCACTATTCAGCTCACAAATTTACAAATTGAGCATGGTTTTGTTTTGCTTTGTTTTGTTTTTCCGATTAAAGTTCTTTGTTTGTTTTGGTCGATTTGTGGCAAATGGGTTTGTTTGTTTTGCTTCATGGGTTGATTTGTTCTTAGATCACCATTTTGGGTTGCCTTACGATGCCAATTCTAGTGATGGGAACATGGTGGAGGTGGAATGATGTGGTGGGTCTATGGGTTTTGTGTTTTGCAGCGCTTTGACTGGTGAATTTTATTTTGTGTTTGGCTGGGAATTGTATTCTATTTGAATCTAAACTTGATCATATTTGCTGACATGACCTGTTATATTGCTCAGTTGTGATACTGATAAATTAAGGCTGGTGACTTGGCAGAGGACATGCTATGTCACTGAATAATTGTCACATGCATACACTGATACATGTGACAATTACCTTCCTCCCCATATTGAGTGAAAAGGGGTAGAGGCTGGCCTAAAATCCATAAATTCCATCGGGCAGTGAGAGAGAGAGAGAGAACTTCAATGAAAAGCTAAAACCCAAATTCCAGCTGATTATGTTCTCCTTGACAAGTGATTATCAAAAACAAATGTTCTCCTTGACAAGTGCGTCTGTGAGATCAGCTCTCTTTGTCAACAGTAACTTCTTGAACAAGAAGACTTTACTACTGTGGGAGAAGAGCTGTGCAAGTAATTTCATGGAATAATGATAATTCTTCATGGCAGTTTTTTGGATGCGCAAATTATTGGTTTAAGCACAAATTTTTTTTTTTTTTTTTTAAGGCTTCAAGATTTTTGTGTGTATGTAGCCACTTTATAAGCATTTCTATATGCCTCCTTTAAGGTAAGGCCTCTAAGGAAAAAAACAAAAAAACAAATGTGAACTACCTCACATCTTAAGTGAAAGTGACTTGTAATGTGAATTTCCAGGTTTTAATATTTAGTTGACGGTGGTTATGACTTATGGTTCTTTATGTAGCACCATCGGGGGTTGGTTGGTCTAGTGGTCATAGGCTCACTCCTATGGGTTTGGGAGGTGGAGGTCCCAAGTTTGAATCCCAGGCTCATGCTTACTAGTGTCCTCGAGGGGGCTAGGTGCACAGCTATAGTTCATCCAGATCCCCTGCTCCTGTAGACCCGGGCATGCAGTAAGGGAAAAGGACTTGCGTATCTAACTTAGGACTTTTTAGGATCTGCAGTTAGGGAATGTTTTCCTTGCCTCTGTTAATAGTTAATGGTTGTAAAATTATTATGGGCAGAAAATGAGTAAATGTAATGACAATGCTATGTAAAGACTATAACAAATTATGACAATGTTTGATAATGTTTAATAACTTGTGTGTTTGTTGGATTATGCAAATCATGATTATCATTGAAAATGTGTTACTTTCTGTACCAACAGCAGCACCTGCCGTGGGCTTTACTGACTAACAAGTTATTTGATGGCACCTAAGCCTAGGTCCTGGAAAGAGAGAGATTTTATTCATCTGCCCTCCACCTGGAGGCAAGTCCAAGATTAGAGAAAAAGAAAACTGTTCTCTTTCGGTCATTGAAAGAAGCACAGAAAATGGTCAACGTGATTACTAGCATCAAGGAGAGCCATCCCTCTCTGGCTCTCCCCATGTCCTTGTAACGCCATCACTTAGGCACGGGAAGAGGTTTGGAGCCCCTTTATCCATTAAAACTATGAACATTGAAGAGACACTTTCATGATGTTATGGTATGTGATTCTTGGATATCTGCAAAGTAGAGGCTTTATAATATACTCAGTTGTGATGAGTATGTGATTAGCCAGATACTGTGTACTATGATTATAATGAGAGGTTTTTGAGCCTCTAGCTTAGTGGACACGTCTGGCTCTCCCAACTGGGAGAGTCCAAACTCGATCCACATGTATAGTCCTGCTCCTAAAGTAGCCAAAAAAAGAAAAAAAGAAAAAGAAAACAAGATTGTAATGAGAGGAGAAGTGAGTAGGTTTAGCTACCATTGTATTTTGAAAAGTGATTCTAGTGAGAATGTCCACTTGTCATGAATTGAAAATTGACCGTTATACACAGAATGGAATGCTTTCATTATATATTTTTTAAAAGTAAAATGAATATTTATCCGAAGGAAGGATTGCTCAAATGCAAGCATCCTTAGGGTTCATTTGGTTGCGTGAGTGGAAAAATAAAAAGATAAAAAAATGTTGAGGGGATGGAAAATTAGGAGAATAGAAGAAATTTTAGTTTTCTCTCGTGGTATTTGGTTGGAGGATGGAAAAATGGAAGGATAAAAACTCTTTTGTTTAGTTGAGAAGAAAATTAAGAGAATGAAAAATGTAGTTTGTATAAATTTACTTTCATGCACTTACTAAATTTAAAAAAGTAATAAATTATAAATTTATTAAAAAAATTGTGTATAGATGTGCACTTCATTAAAAAAAAAAAAGTATAAAAATGCAAAAAATAAAAATAAAAAAGAGGGAAAAAGCAGATTAAAAAATAAAAAACAACAAAACAAAACAGATGAGGAAAGAAAAACGGGTGAAAAAAATATATATATATATATATATATATACACAAAAATCCAAAACAAAAGAGGAAAAAATGGATGAAATAAAAAAGACAAACAAATGAAAGGTAACAAAAAAAAAAAAAAAATGGAAAGAAGAAACATGTGGTAAAAACAAAAACGACAACAAATGGTTATTTTGGTCTTTTTAAGGCAAGACCGGTTTGTTCCCATTTTCTCGAGTTTTCTCCTTAAATTGGGGGGTAGCATTTTGGTGTGCCGGGGAGAAAATAAAACACTGAAACCCTACTAGCTTTCCTTTCCATTTTCTTCTCCAATTAAACACATCAAAATATTGCTTTCTTTCCACTTTTCTCTCCCCTTCTCCATCTCTCCTAAAATCATCCCAATCAAATGGCCTTTAAAGAATTTCAAATATTCACTACTGTGGTCTAAAAATTCAGCAATTGAATTACATTACAGCCCCCAATTGAAGTACAAAATTCAATAGAGAAATGAAATAACAAATTGATAACAAGTGTTGCACCTGTCTACCTCTACCATACTCCTTTAAAACCTGAAGCTTTGTCAAGTAGCACAGTACAGCTTTGTTGAAGCAATTTCAAAGCAAGTTTTACTTCAGGACATTGTAACAAGATGGTGTAACACAAAAAAGGAGCCAGAAAACAAGCATATCAACCTCAAGAAATAAAAGTTTTAACCTTTAAGCTCACATGAGTTTGGCCACTAAATCCAAAGCTATACTACTTCTGAGATAAAGAGTAAAGACCTAGAACTGGTTATAACTTACAAGACTCTTTGTATGGAGCATAGCTTACTCCATTTACTCTAAGACAAACAATTATTACAAACATTTACTCAGGTTACTGTGACCCATGTTCAAATGGCATTGCCGATGTAGACATGGATGGCATTGACTAACTCTACTGCCTCTGGACCAGGTTCTACTCTTGGTTTCAAGAATTCATGATGGTCACACAATGCTTGGAGTGCATCACAGGCTATTTCCTGTATCTCTTTCTAATCAGACAAGTGACATATACGTTCCAAATCAATCTCATGCAAGTCAACACGAGTGTCACAAGCAACAGGTATACCCTGCTGAAGATCAAACTGGCACAATACTAGATCCGGTTGATGGAGCTCCACAATACTTAGGCAGCCCTGCAATGACATTTTCTGAATATGGCTGCCACTGCCAGACCACCTATGTATACATGGAACGTTCACCATATCAATATCACAATTTCAGAACAAAACTGCTATAATTATATGATACACAAGTATATTAACCTGATCTGGGGTCTGTGTATCAAGTACTATTTATTACTGCACTATTATTGTTCAAATTACTAGTATATTGGAATTTTTGGTACGAGAATTATTATCCTTGATTATTATTACTACTAGAAAGTAAAATCATATGTTGCCTCTCTAAACCTATGGAGTGATGTGTATCCTGTCTAGTTAACACGCTACAATCTGTAGGTCCTGGATCCATAGCTGATAATAAATCTTGCACCACCCACTTAATCAATATGTCACAACCCTTTTAACTTTTTTTTTTTTTTAATAATCTTTATCATTATAAAAAATCACATAAACAAAACAGTACCTAAAATGAAAATGCATTAAATAATATTGACGACTGACTCCAAGCGCTTGTCATGACAATTTACCAATAAATTTGTTATTATTATTTTTATCAGCATCATCCTCTTTTATGAGAATAATTATCCTTGATTATTAATTGCTATTGGAAAGCAAAATCACAATTTGACCCTCCACATATCTGTGGAGAGATCTGTATTCTGTCTAGTTAACACACTGCAATCTACAGGACCTAAATCCATAACGGGTAAATCCTGTACCAACCACCAATCAATATGTCACAACAACTACAGCAACAAAATCAACAACAAAGCTTAGTCCCAAAATTTTGGGGTCAGCTATGGCTCCTCAATGTATTATATAAAATGAAGGAACCTTTGTTTGTTTTAGAGGTATTGAATGGTGTGCAATACCATAAAGAATTGGGGCCAACAACATGACAACTTGTTCTAGATGAAGGACACATGTATTTTCAATAAATCTAGTAGAAGTTGGAATAAAATAACCCTTCAGGACATGTTCATATTAAACTACACAATTTTTGTGTACTAGTAGGCTCAAAATTTTGAAGGGAGCAGCATTATAATCCTTCGATTTAAATCATTCTTTTCGCTAACAGAGAAATCCAAGACACAAAATCATTATCAAAATCTTAACAACTATAACCATACTATAATAATATTTATCCAATGAAACTTGCTCCCAAACCACGCACTAGCAAAAGATAGATTCATCATTCCATGCCCTACGAACTACCAAGCCAGCATATGCAAGACACTATTTCCACTTGGAAATGGACAAATCTGGTAGTAATGACTTACATATGATATGTGGTTTTACACCAAGTTCAAAACTACTAGGAAGCACGAACACTTCATTGGAGTGCCTTGCCGTGTAATTTTTCAAAAATTACTTATGTCACCATGTCGTACCTATACCTGTATTAGCGTCCATGCTTCCTAGTTCAAAATAGAAGAATTTCATCATTTTTCTATTGCATCTATAAAAATAAAAATAAAAACACATTGTAGTTTTATTTATTTATTTTAATTGATAAGGTACACCCACACTCCATGGGTCTTGAACCCAATCTTACTGTTCATTCCATTATTGAGGGAAAAGAATTCTTTCAACTTAAGCTTATTATCAATAAAAATAATTTAAAAATAGAGCCCCTTTGTTTTTTGCACATGTGTCCCAATTACCAAACAAACAATTGAATAAAATTCAAATGGGGAGTGATATTTTTACAATTTCTGAATAGTCTACAATGCTTGTGACATAAGCAAGCCATTTTACACATTTTCTAATATTTTTCACAAAGATAAGAACTTGAATCTTGGAGCTCCCACTCAAACTAATGTTTTTATTAGTTTGACAAAGATCTCCACAGATAGAGTTTCGAAAAATTCTTGCAACTAAAAAGTTAAAACTGAAAAAACAAAAGGAGTTAATAGCATCCTAATTAGAATTATAACAAAAAATAATCTAAGATCTTAAATCAAATATTGGGGATTGGGTATAAACAATCCCACAAAGAGCTAAAAATGCTCCATCACAATAGAAAACACATTCAGCACCAAATTGGCATCTGAAACACCATTGCCCGTTGCTTTTACCAAATTGGCATAGTCCACTATCACCACCAAACAATAATTTTGAAACCCATCATCCCCCATTCCCGCCAACACCAACCCTATATTCTGTTTTCGCAGCTCTCTCTCTCTCTCTCTCGCTCTCTTCTCTGGTGTATTGAAATTGAAGTAAAAATAAATAAAATAAATATTTGTATTAAAAAAATAAGTGACACGAATGAGTAATAAATGCAAAAGTGAGGGTAAAATGGGGAGAAAGAAAAAAAAATGTTGTGATTCGAAATACCGATTTCAGGGATTGGGGGTTTTTTGAATTATAAAACCTTCATTCTCAGACTTTTCTTGAATTGCTTTCCATTCTCCTTTAGAACAAGAAACCACCTCTCTCATAAAAAATAAAAAAGGGTTCTCAAATAAATAGGTTCAAATAAAAAGGAAAAGGCTTTCAAAAAAAAAAAATAAAAAGGAAAAGGTTCTCACATATGTAAATGATAAATAAAAATCCCTCCGTATTGTTCACTCCGAGTCAGAGTCGGATAGACTTGCATTCAATACTAACAAACGATATACATTCAAACCGTAACAAATTAAAATTGTAAAACTATCATCTTTCATTACTTCATGAACTAAGTACAAAGAATTCAAAAATCATATACAAAAAGAATCATCATCAAACATGTAGATCATCAATGTCGGTGATGGAACTTGGATTTCTTGGAAAGATTAACCTCTGGCTTAGGCTTAGGGATGTCTCTCAAATCCACCAACTGAATCTTTCTTTTGGCCTTTTGAACTTGTTGGTATCCAAGTTGTAGCTTTCTTTTTGATGCTTCAAGTTTCAACTCCAATGACTTCCTCTTCTCCTCTTCCTCCTTTTGGGCTTTCCTTTTCCGCCATGCAGCCAAATTAATCTTGACCACAATCCTCTCTTTCTTTTCACCATTCTCGGCAATATTACTAGCAGAAGACAACGTTGAGATCGCTTCCTTCTTGTCGCCATCATCTTGCTGCTTTGAAGGAAACCCAGAAGCAGAAGCAGAAACAGAAGAGAGAGTCCTCTTCAAACCCATACGAGGGTTAGCGTCTAACCCCATAGCCACACGAGTTCTTGCATCTAAACCCAAAAGCATAGCCATGGCCATGACTACTGAAATCTTCAAGAGAGAGTATTTTTGCGTACTGAAATCTTCAAGAGAAAGTATTTTTACGTTTAGTTTTTTCTTGCCTAAGTGGGATATATATATATACATCACTCTCCGACTCCCATACGGAGACCGAGAGACTCTCACTCTCTGTTTTGTTATCACCGACTCAGAGGAAATACTTTCATCCCACGCAACCCCAACTAGCCGTTACTATTTCAATCTTTTTATTTAGTTTCCATTCTCCTCTTCATAATAGGAATGAAAGGCCTTGAAATATTATGCATTACAAGAATTAATAAAAGTTTAACACTTTTTGAATAACATGATAGTATTGTACGGTGTACCTGCTTGCTGTAAGGGCAATACAGATTTGAATGAATTGACCAAAAAGAAAAACAGAGAGAAATTTCCATTTGAATAATCATCTTGAAATATTCGCATCTCTCAAATTGTTGGAGAGCTTCACATGGGCCGTGGGATCTTTCTTCTTCTTTTTCTTGAAATGTTTAGAGGCAGCTTTCAACCCCTTAGTCCAAGCCTGTAATGAACAGTGTAAAATATGATAAGAAAAATGCTGTTTTGTATTTTGTTTTTAATCAGATGATGAACCAAAAAGTAAATTGCACTCAATAGAGACAAAGTTTTCCAACAATTTTTTTCTCTAAAAAGGGCTTATTAATTTCAGGTTAATTATCTCAAAATTTCAGATTAAAAAAATATAGAAATAAAGAAAATAGAATAATAGAAATTCTCTAGAAAGAAATAGGAATAGAAATACCTTTGTGGTGTGTGGGAAACAGGTAAAAGTGGGCTTTAGAGGAGTTGGGGAGAACTCAGATGCCTTGGTTTTGTTCTTGTGCATGTGCTTCATCTTCAAAACATTAAGATTAAGATTGATGTTGAGCTTCTTCTTGATGTTGTAAGTGACTTTCCTCAACTTGGTTTTGTTGCTCAACACCATAGCACCACCACCAGATGAGATCTTTCTATTTGTGGGTGTCATGAAATCCAAATCTTCAAAATCAGAATCCAAGTCCATGGTACTGTAAGCCCGAGGGACCAAAGGGGACCATATTGAGCTCTGCGCGTAGTCGAAGTCGGAAGCCGATGACTTGTCAGGGGATTTGCAGAGAAGCTCTTTTGACATCAATGGTTCTAGGTAGTACACCACTTTTGTAGTGCCCATAACAAGCCTCTCTGTCTCTTCTTCTTCTACTTTGGACATAGCCATAACTAAGAGAGATCTTCTTCTGAATCTTCAATATAAGATACTACACAAACTGTTGTGATCTTTTTTGCCTTTTTTTTTTTTTTTTAGCTTTCAGTTTCCTTGGTGGAATTTGGACCGTTTGGGACTTGTGTTTAAAGCAAACGTGGGGAAGAAAGAAGGAAGTTTTGGAAAGTTACCCTTACATTTTCAATTTTAAATGTGATGTGCCTGCTTTGTCCCTTGTTTCTTAACCTTATTCTCGATTTTGCCCTACATTTTTGCTTTTTTCTCATTTTGGTCCATGGAGTGAGTGATATAGGTGTCATGTCGCCATGCCCATCACAGTTTAGAACAATGAATAATCTAACAAAAAGTGACTATAAATAAAATAAAAAATAAAGCATTTACAATGATTTGCTGCTTGTGAATCTATATCAAATAATAATCCTTGAAAGAATAAAGTTTAGTTATAAAATTGACTGCAGTTTAAAAGTAAAATTTTATTCAATATTTTTTTTTATTGAAGGTGAATTTTGACAAATCTACAATTGAATTACATATTTTTCATATATTCTCCATTCTTGCAAATTTCTAGAAAATTAAAAGTTAATAGCTATATCATCAATAAATTGTTTAAATTGCAAGTTTATGTAATTTAAAATTATGCATAAAATATGAGATTATAGATTATATAATAAATTATATCCAAGTGATACAAAATTTGACATGTGTATTAAGAGCATAAAGAACATACAATTCAATGGTTAGATTTTCAAAATATGTAGTAATGTTTATTTTATTGAGTAAGGTTGTAGCCCTAGGCAGTTAGGTAACAACTAATTTTGTAGTTAAATTTTGTCCTACTTAAAATATGTGATGAAATCATGAAAGTGTTTGTCTCTTTATATATAAAATAGTACTCAAACTTAAAATAAATAAAAATAAATAAATAAATAAACTAGCACTTTCTATCCCAAAAATAAAAAAATACTAGTACTCAAAGTAAAGATTTTTTTTTTTTTTTTAGAACTAAAAGTGGAGATTGATCAAGAAAGCTACTTACAGCTTGGAGGCTAGATCAAGTATCCAGATATTCAGATCCAAATTGTCTTATTTTCTTTAGATTTGAATATTGTGGGACTTAACAATTTAGAGCCCTAATTTGGAATTTGGATGAATAGTGTACTTAAAATATGTGATGAAATCATGAAAGTGTTTGTCTCTTTATATATAAAATACTACTCGAAATTAAAATAAATAAATAAAAAAACTAGCACTTTCTATCCCAAAAATAAAAAAATACTAGTACTCAAAGTAAAGATTTTTTTTTTTTTTAGAACTAAAAGTGGAGATTGATCAAGAAAGCTACTTACAGCTTGGAGGCTAGATCAAGTATGTAGATATTCAGATCCAAATTGTCTTATTTTCTTTAGATTTGAATATTGTGGGACTTAACAATTTAGAGCCCTAATTTGGAATTTGGATGAATAGTGAGTCCATCCTTAATGGCTTAGAACATAGTAGACCTACTACCAAGAAGATTGTGCCTCAATGACCACCCCTAGCCATGGAGGTCGACTAAGTAAGCCTCTTTTATCGTATGGTTGTAGTAATCGCATTTTGTATTTATTATTTCATTCACCATCAATCTTATTCAATGCTACTTGATATATGATTAGTTCTCCAACCCACAATACAGAAAGGCCGGTAGAGGATGTTGTCCTCCACTCACTCCTATTTGGACTCTCTAAGAGGCATAGGGTGACTAACTTGAGCCCCATATTCAAGGGATAGTAAAATTCCAATTTTACCTCAACAGAAGTCTTACAAATATCCAAACACAATTTTAGGTAAGTATATGAAATCATAAGCTTATAGTCAAAGTTTCAATAATTTGTTAAAATTTAAGAGTTTTTAAAATGACATCAGGCCTAAACCAATAAAAATAAGAAGACCATGTGACCACATAACTTGATATATTAATAAGACCATTGATCACATGACCTGATATATCAATAAGGCGACTTGATTTGATATATTAATGTGATGTTGGGTGGAGATACTCACACTAAATGACAAAATTTGAAAAGTTAAATCAATTTCTTTTAATTTATTTACATCATTCACAATAAATGACAAAAGTTTGAAAAGTTGCATTCACATCGAGTGGAAAAAACAATAAAAGTTTTATAATAATAAAAAAAAAATTAAAAAAAAAAAACTTAATAAAAAGAAGACAGAGAAACATAGATGAGATATCGGTTCGATACTGATCTACCAGCTAAAATGGCCTATTTTCACCAGTAAGTTTGATATATAGAATGATACTATTTGAATGTGTTTTTGTATTGGTGGAATGACTAGTAGGATGATTACTAATTGTATTGGATGATTTCAATACTTTTATTAACTTCCTTGATTAGACCTTTGTGGCCGAATATAATTTATGAGTTTGATCTATATTATTTGTTTGTTTATGGGTTTGGTAATTGCAAATGGCAATGGTGTTGTCTTTTTGGCCAACAACTCTATTTTTAAGAATCATTTGGTGGTTTCAAGTGACAGTATGAATGGTAGTTTAGGTGGTTTGTGTGACAACGGTGTCTGTGTCTTTTTGGTTGAAATGAGTAGAGAAATGAAGTAGAGAAAAGAGAGAGAAAAATTATTATTAGAATTTAGTAGAGATAAAGATTAAAGCTAATTTAGGTGTTGTTGAGGACTCTTTTTTCGCCCCACGTGGCACTACTTCATTGGCAACCAATGCCACATCAACATATTATTGATTTTTTGGGTAAATCTATTTAAAGCCCAAAATAAGCTCATATTTCATTCAACTGCATGGATTGGGCTCACATGGCCCGTGAGATCCTTACTTCAAGAGGCGGATTCATGGTCCATATTTTCTTTTCATCAATTGGGATCATAACCTATGATATCATCAACATCAACATATGGATCGAGCTCACACAATGATTCAAAGCTCATGACCCATATTACCCTTCTCATATTCATGGAAAGCGGCTTTTTCAACAAAAGCCCATATTCACACAAAACAATAACAAAACCCAAGGTACGTCATCTCAGCTTTGGCTTATGATGAGTCTCTTCGGGGAAACTTTGGAAGTTGTGGTTTGGAGGGCCAAGAGATATGTTTAGTAAAGTTCTAGTGGTTCAAAGTTGATAAAAGAAACATATTGCTTGGCGTGTCTTCTTCAACGCCCTGAACTCTGACGAGTTCGTGTGTAGCGGGTAAAATTTGGTAAGCATCTCTTATCACATAGCACTTAAAATGATAATACTCCCCATCAAGGTTTTGAAATCCGGACTGGACCGTACGGTCCGATCGGAAAAACTGCGAACCTCTCACTATTACTATTCTTTTATCCCTATAAATCGTTCTAAGTAAGAAAAGTAGGGAACCGTTCAAACCGCGATTGAACCGTCCAGGTTTGAGAACCGTGAGCAGTTTTCACGGTTCAAGTCAGAGCTATTTTTATTTAAAAAATAAAAATATTACAGACTCACAGCACCAAATCACCATTGTTGAAGCTTCAACCATAACATTCTGTCAAATGTTGAACTCGCATCAATGTTCTGGATAGTTTCAGGCGAAAGGCAATCAGTTTCTGTGAAATTTTTTTTAAAAAAAAAAAAAAAAAAAAAAAAGAAAGAAAAGAAGAAGAAAGGAGCAGCCACTGCACGGTGACAACACAATGCTCTACAAGAGTTTTTGACCAAAAAATCAAAACCCATGATTGTTTCCGTGAGTGAGACTGAGAAGGAGCAAAGAAAGAGTTTTGAGAGGATTGAGAAGATTTGTGAAGAAGAAAGAGAGAAGAGTGCTCATCAAAAAAGAGAAATAGTTCCCTAAGAAACGTGTAGGCAACTAGGCATTAGGAAAGTAAAAGGGGCATTGGGAAGGTAAAATTTTTAAATGGGTGGATGAGAAAAATTTAAGATACTAGTAAATAAAAAATAAAAAAAAAGTGATAAAGATGTAGAATTATAAATGGTGGTGGAGATAAATCAATCAATCAAACAGTGGAGAAAAAAGGAAGAAAAAAATAAAAGAAATAGAAAAAGGAAAAACGGGATGTACTTAGGCAATTTAAAAGTGCTACATCCACAATATTTTTACAATATTTTCATAACAAATCACAAGTGGTTAGTTGTTATTGGTTTAAATTTAATTTTAGCACTGAGATTACTTTTTTAACCCAACAATAACAACCAGTAATAACCTACCACTTAGAATTTGTTGTAAAAATGTTGTGGGCATATCATTTCTCTCTGAAAAGTATAAGAAATTTAAAAGAGAAACGAGATATCCATAGTATTTTCATAACTTATTATAACAAATTTTAAGTGGTAAATTGTTACTGATTGTTATTATTGAAGCAAAAAAATAATCTTAATGTTAAGTTCAAATTTGGACCAATATCAATTAATCACTTATAATTAGTAAAACACGCTTTCACTTTCCCGCCCATCGTGTACCACAAACGTCAGATCACATAAGTACTGATATATTTATTTATCCATTTCTTTTTGATGAGATTGATATAGCACTATTACCTATTACCACTGTAGCACTACTACCACAGTAACTTAAGCTTCATCAACTATCCTCTTTAATATTTTAATAATATTTTATATTAGATTTAAAATTGATAGTAATGGTTTACTATTTGGTTTGGTTAGTGATTTAAATATATCAACTATGTTTTTTATAATCGGCAAATCAACCTTGACATTGTTATGCATTTAATTATATATTTGTTTGTTTATTATGTTTGCTTTGAATTTAATTTTTTTTATTTATCTTATGAAAGTTATGATATAAAAAATACATTTGAAATATAGATTTTTATAATTATTTAGGGATTATTTTAGTCAAATTTTGTATTTATATTAATTTAGTATATTTAAAATAATTATTAAATTAATTATGACATCATCATGATTCGACCCTGGTTTGACCTCAAAAACCTTAAACCTCTCTCTTTTACGATTCAATGAACGGTCCGGGTTTCAAAACCATGCACCCCATTGCTTTTTTTTCCTAAAACTTAACATTCATCACATGACAAATACTCAATATCTTCAGCCATCTAAATGCTAAGAAAATAATTGTTCATTCAATCCCAAACTGTTGCTATACAAATTTAGAAACTTCATTATACTATTCTACATAAACTACATTACTACTTTCAGCTAAAATCCAACTCAAACACATGGCCTAATTTGATTGGCTATCTCCAAATATATAAAATATTCATGATATCTCTAATACCCAACTGCTGCCTGCCACAATCAGACCATATATTTCTCTGCCAGCTGCCAGCTACCAGAGCAGAGCATTAAATGCTCTTCTTGCTCACCAAGATCAAGTCACAACACAATGAGACCTTAACTAGATCTCTAAAGCTTCATTAACTATCAACCAACCATTCTATTACTTACTAAAAACGTGTTGTAATGGAACCTTGGACCAAAAACACAAACACCCAAAAAGGAAACATTTCCAGCAGAATCCCAGCAATGTATTCAGCACTTGACACCTGGCTAGAAGTGATATCATCAGTCATTTAATGTTGAAATCCCAGCAACTAGCTGCTATACCCAAAATAGTAAGATACCCTTGAAAAAGATTTTACCATTTTTAGCCAAATCCATGAAATAAATACTGCATGTCCTCTCTAGCAGTTTGAAATCACCCAGCTAACCTCATCTACTTCTACCTAAAGTAACAGCTATTTTATGATAGCTGTCTCATGATAGCTATCACAGCTTTTCCTGACAGTAGGGACAGTTTTTTCAGCATAGATGTAATAGCTGACCAAACAGCCTTAGCATTATTAATTTTCCACATTTGACTAAAACCAAAACCAACTAAAATAACTATCTTTTTCTTGCCAAAATACCTTCATTTTCTACTGCTCTTTCCCCAGCAGCTCTTACCAAAAGCAGCAAGAACACCTTAAACCAAAACATACCATTTTTGGCCAAATCTTAGGATGGATTTTCTGAAGATTCATTGCTAGTTGAGACAGATTGTGGTTGATATTCTTTGCAAAAAATACCCCATTAAACTTAGCTATAAAAAGAACACCCCATCAACACCTCAAAAGGGGGGGGGGGGACATCAATAGAGAAGATCTCTCTCATAAACTTCTCTCTCCCTCTAATTATCTTCTTAAGCTCTTAATGAAGTACTGAGCTTCTGGGTTTTTAGTTCCCAAATTAGAAACTAAACTTTCCAGCCCTTAACCCATAAATGCCCTTTATAAGCCCTTATACATCCTCCAGCAAAAAATCCCAGCAGCTTTGCTAAATACACTACAATACTATTACTCTCTTATACTCATTATCTCACTCTCCATATTTTGAAAATACATATATCTTGCTGCCCATATCTCTAAACATCTCTTTCTTCACTTTTCTTACGCAATCTCATACACACTTACTACACCATTACATATAACACACCACAACTCTTCTAAATTCCACTCTCATACTCTCTCACTCTGAAATTCTACTGTTTTGCTGTCCATAAACACATCTCAATACTTTTCTCCACCTATCTTATGAAAGCCCTTCTCATGGAAGGCACGAACTTCTAATATTAAAGTCCTTCTCCTAGAAGACATCAAGATCTCATATCAAAGCCCTTTTCACGGAAGGCACAAATCTATCTTACATAAAGCCCTTCTCTTAGAAGGCACAAATACTTCATATAAAAGTTCTTCTCATGGAAGGAAACACTATTCATAAATTTACAACAACCAAAAGAGCATTGTCAAGGGGGAAACTCATTCAAATGCATGACAAGAGGGGCAAGCTTAACCAACCCCTACACATAGCTAGACATACTCTCTCTTCCTCCAGTTGCACCCATTTATTCCCTTCAATCTTGAAGTTATCATGGCAAATTGCCCCTCTACCACTGGAGTCATTCTATTAGGATGCTGTCTACTCACTGATGCTACACCGCTGGGGCTACAAACCATCAGAGATAAGTGACTTTGCTTCCATATCTTTAAATTTACATCATTGAATATATGATTACTTCACCTTTAAATACATATTACTTTATTTCAACTACTATTACAACTATTAATCAAAGCCATTATATCAAACACAAATAACATGTTTGTTCAACCATTATCATGATTCTTAGACTTTGGCTTTAATGGTTTTGTAGGCTTAAAAATATGCCAGTAGCCATTGGACCACGTGGCCCAATGTTGAGTTCTGGACACAACTCCCCAAACACAACCCAAGCCTAGCAAAGTCACTAATCCAGTGGATAACTCGTGGACAAGCAACCGAAAAAGGCCCCCGAACAGGTGTTTATTTGTTAATACATCAAAAGTGGAGTTTTCTATGTTAATTTAGTTAAAATTGTGTGAATGCTTTAAACCAACAAATATGTAATAAATTATAAATCCCTGAATCACTTCCTCCTCTTGTACCTTAATTTCCAAACCATTAAAGCCTCAATTCCTCTCTCTCATCCCTACTATTCCCTTTTCCTACCCTTAATAGAATGTTGGAGTATTTGGCTATCATTTTAGTAAGTCTCACTAACAAAGAGGTGAGTATCAAGCTCAAAATCTTATTAGAAGTAGAACAAAGTAAGAGGTTTAAGATAATGGGGAAGTTTACTTCAAATAAATAGATGAATAAAAAGAAAGTAAAGGTGATCACACAAAAATATTGAAACCTCACAGCAAAAATGAAGGTCTCAACATTGGGTGGAAATTTATGCCTTCACCTTTGTCATCTCAACAAAGAAACAACTATCATTGCCATTATCTTCGTCTTCATCTTCTATCATGAGCTCATCTACAACTTGATTCGAGCAATCATGGTGGGGAAAAATCAACTATTGAAACCAAGCTTGAACGACTTGATTATGGCAATTGTGAGCTTGTCTCCCCCTAAACCGTATGCTTCTCAATCTATCAAAAACATCCTATCTTGATTTTACCTCCACTCTATCAAAAACCTTCTCAAGTTCATCTCCCCTAAATCAACCTTCTTGGCATATGTTTTTAAGAAATTCAAATTTGTAAGTTGGTTTTAAAGCAATATTAAGGGTAAATTATATACTTGATCTATAAAATTTTGTAAGTTGATTTTGGTCCTTTAAATCTAAAAAAGGTTGGATTTGGTCTCTAAAATTTCAAAAAGAGATCAATTTCTTCCCTCCATAAATGGGGTTTCATTCAACTTTGTTTATTAATTAAGTGGTTGGTTCAATTTGGTTCCTAAAAAACGAGGTGCACCTTAACATATTTGCGGGTAATGTAAACTGAATAATTGATTGAGGGACCAAACTTTCCCTTTTGAAATTTTAAGGACTAAAGTTGAACTTAAAAAATTTGTGGTACTAAAATCAAGCATAAAAATATTTTAGGCATGTAAAGTATAATTTATTCTAATAATAACATATAAAAAATTAGAATGTGAAAGAATTATTAGGCCTCTTTAACATGCAAATTTTTTTTCATTCTATATATGGGGGTTAGGAAATTTTCTCAAAAATATTGATCAAACCTTATTTGGCAATTGGCCACACACACTAGGCTGTCAGCCACACGTACTTCATATTATTATGTACAGATTCACTTGAATATTATACATCCTGATTGTGCAAGCATTGGTTTTGGAAGAGCTTCATTAAAACTTTACCAAGAATAGTTTGCTGAATATTATTGGAAGAGCTTCATTAAAACTCCGCAATAAAAAGTTTGAATAAATATTATTGTCTGCCAATTAGAAATCTAGTGGACCTGAGAACTAAAGCATACAATTTCACTCATAGGCCTGTTTAACCCCCACTCATAGGCTTGTTTAAAAACCCATTAAATTGAACTTTATTAGAATAATAGATAGCCTTAGGCCTGTTCAGGTACTCTTGTAATACATCATGTGGGCTTCTATTATATGCCTGGTTTATTTTTGTAATACATAATGTGGGTTTCTATTCATCTATAATTGACGTGGTTCTATTATATGCCTAGTTTATATTCTCTTTCTTTCTTTGTCGAGCTTTATCTTTTATTTCAGATTTGAGTGGCATTATTAGTTTTAGAATAGGAATTATTGAGTTTTCTGTAATGGGTTTTTCTTCATTGTCTTTTTTTTCCCCCCCAGCTTCTTGAGATTAAACTAGAAACAATCATGGCATGTTTGTCTGTTTGTGTTGTGACTTCATGTACGTTCTATATTACCCTTTGTGTGATACAACCGTGAGGTTACTGATATTATGTGTGTAGAGTCCATATTTTTAGGTTGACGAACTGCGATTAAATATAATCCATTTATAGTGTTTTTGGTGAGTCTTGAGTATGTTAAAGGTGTATTTTATAGTCCAAAACAAAGACCCAAGTTCCGATCAAGAAAGAATCAAGTTCAGAGCAAGAAAACAAAGTTTTTGTCACTTCGATTGTTGGCTCAACACTTGGCTTGACCGATCAAGATTTTTTTATTGCAATATCAACACTTACTTCGATTGATCAAGATTGCAATATCAGCAAAAATCTGAAACACGAAAAAGCCCATAACTTGCTTGTTTCCCAATTCATGGTCCTTTTTTTGTGGTATTTAAAGGATATCATAAGCTATACCTAAAGAGGTTTTTCAGAGAGAGAAATCATTGTTTGTGTAGCTAGGGTTTGTATAACCAAGTTTCTCTCAATCTCACTATACTAGAAACTTTCAAAGTATATTTGAGACTCCATCTATTCAACCCGTGAGAGTTCAATAGCACATATAGAAAGATCAACACCGTGTTGTTGCTGCCATACTATGGATCTGTATGAAGCCATAGATCAATCCAGTCTATAGCAGTTGCTAGTCAAAACCTTTAAGTGGATTTCCTAGAGTCACAAATAGAGAAGTTTGTGTGAAATTAGTTAACCACAATTGCTGATCTAAAAACCTTTGAGTGGAAATCTCAAAGTCACAAATAGGCAACAATCCAAGGTAGAAGAGTTCGTGGATTCGGAGTTATGTGTCATCATGCTAGTAAGTACTACATGAGAGTTGCAATAGATTCAGGGTTAAGTTTATTGCATAAACTTCAATTCTATTTAATGGATATGTTTCCCTTAGGGCTAAGTCTGTTGATTTAATTGATGTCCGTGAAACTCTCTGTGGGGAATTATCTAATTCTTTGAAAATTGCTAAGAAATTCCAAGAAAAGCAAAACATGGTTAAACTTGAAAAAGAGGCATTGAGTGTATGTTTGAATAAATCAAATTAATTGAATGTGATAAAAATTAAAAAAAAAAAAAAACAAAAAAAACAAAAAAACAAAAAACAAAAAACAAACAAACAAAACAAACAAACAAACAAACAAACACACACACACACACACACACACACACACACACACACATTATGCCTTTGAAGTTGAAAAGAACAAAAGCTTGGAACAAGAATTAGATTAGTCTAAAGCTAAACTAGAAAAATTGTCTAGTGCCAAACTTGTTGTTGTGACTGAGTTAGTTTTCAAACCCCTAAAGCCTAAATATGACAAAGTTTATATTTGTACTCCCTTCCACAAGTCTTGAAAAATTGCTTGGTTTGATTTTGAAAAATTTAAGCTTGTCAATTGACAGGTGATAGAAAATTCAAAAAATGATCTCCCATTGAAAAGGATTTTATTTTCCCCCAAAAAACACTCTATTTTTCATGTTTTTCACCTACAAAGCTAAAGACTTTTTGTAGTGTGGGTGATAAAAGATTTTTTGAAGTGAGTGTTTTTTGAACTGTCCCTAATTTAATTCTTTCAATTATTTAAGGACATTTTTTTCTATTTTTAGTTTGTTTTGATTATTCAAAAAAATCCAAAAACATTGAAAATTTGCAAAAAGACAAAAATATTTTATTTTGTCTTGTTTTATTTTTTCTTAAGGTGTATTACATGAATTTTAATATCTCTCTCTTCACTTAAAACATGCTTAATATTGTGGAGAAACTTGAAAGTATGTGTAGCATAACTTAATGCATGACTATTTTGAGATAAATGCAAATTGTGGTGTCAAATTGTCAATTGTATAAAAGTCATTGTGGGGCCAGAGAATTTGTGGCCCCGGCCCACTTTACATTAGGGCCCAAAGCCTGAGCCGAGGAGAACTATTACTGAGGACGCATAATGAAAGTCCGAAAAAGGGCTAAGGATATGGCCGAGGACGATCTTATGCTCGACACTCCATAAAACCCCTAAAGGAAAGGACGAGCCCAGTGCAGGAATAGGCCAAGTGAAAAAGCTGCCAATACTGTAATAAAGAACTCTGCATCTGACAGGTCCATGCTCTTCACCATACTATTCAACTTTTACAACCACCCCTAACCACTCTAAGTACGGGCTAATAGGACAAGTCTCAATCTCAGAAAGTGGAGCTTACACGTGGACACTGGAGGGAGGGTAAATGTTAGTATAAAAGGGAAAAAGAACCAATGGAAAAGGGGTCGTCTCCCAGACCATGAAGTCTTTAAGAAGGAGAATAATAAGAGCACTAAGCTCCTCGGACGGGGTCTAAAGACCGGAACCACTCATGTCGCATCAGAAGAAGGTCTTGTTAGACACATCAGGAAGGTCTTGTTAGACATGTTAGGTTCATCTTCATGTAAATTTCCATAGAAACCACGACTAACCGCTGTTCGGTGATCTAGGCCTAGCCTTTCAAGCCCACGCTCTACAAATTATATTGTCTGGGCCCTTAAACGTACGAACCCAATATCATTTTGGGGTCGCTACTAATTGTGTCCTTACAGTCATATATGCACTTTATTTTCTGCTTTAGCACATGCACACTTGTCGCTTGTTATTAAACTCTCTTTTAGGTAAATTTTATGAAATGAATATTCATTGAGAACCTTGAGTTTTTAAGTCAAGTATTGATATGTGTCATGAAAAATTGTGGTGTCAAATTCTCAATTGTATAAAAGTCATATATGCACTTTATTTTCTGCTTTAGCATATGCACACTTGTCACTCGTTATTAAACTCTCTTTCAGGTAAATTTTATGAAATAAATATTCATGGAGAACCTTGAGTTTTTAAGTCAAGTATTGATATGTGTCTTGAAAAATTCTGTAATTTTCACACTAGTTAAAAAAATAGTGGAAAGGACTAATCTATGTAGTTTTTTAGGAAAAAATTAGTAAATTGTACACTTTTTTCTATTATATACTCGTTAATGTTAGTGCTCTAATGTGTAGCAAACTTGTAAATTTAAATAATTAAAAACTCACTAATGTGAGTTATTTTTAGGCAAAAATAGATAAATAATTTACACATTTTTTATTATACACTCATTGATTTGAGTGCTTTATAGTACTTGTAAAAAAATAGAATTCATGTTTGTGATTTCAACCAATTTGATGTAGATATGAGAATAAGGAAAAAGTATACCACTAATGCTTGGGAAGCCTAAGTATACCACTGATAATTGTCAATTATCATTGTTGCATATGTTATGTGTTGATCTAAAGTATTGAATCTATATAGACCATATGAGTTTCTAAGTTTCATTTTTTTTCTTTGGTTGAGACTTGAGATAATGAGTTCCTTTCCAAAGTATTATTGTTAATTGTGAATTGAAAATTTTCATAATTGTTCTTCTTTTCCTTCTTTTTATTATTATTATTATTTTACTATAAACAAATGCAAGTATATTTTCAGTTATTGAATAATTAATGTTCTGTTGTAAGTTATTGAACTATTTCTACCTCATATTTTCAATGTAAGCTGTTTTCAAATCTTTAACAAACAACAATCTTCTCAGGATTTGCATCCCTTAGTGATGATAGGGCAAGTTGCTGATTGTGATTTAATTTGTATCCCTTAGGATTTCCTACAAATAACCATTTGAAAAGCTATTTTTCTACATTGTCATTCTAATCTATATTTTAAAATTTTACTTTTCAAAGTTACATATAGTCAATTAGGAAAAGGACCTATATCTTTAATCTCTTTTTACCATTCTATGGTCCTTATGGAACCAATGAAATCAAGTGCTTCATGATGGGGAGACCCCAAATCCAATAAATGTTGTTCTCGCTCACTGCCAAATCTCTTGTATGCAGGTACCAGGAGGCCTTTAGAAATGGACAATCCTAATCTCTAGATCACAGCATACCAACTCATAAACATGTCTCCAATAGGGATTGGCAACTCATTATCAAAGTAGTTTGTTGCAGGAAAAGAAATTTCAAACAAAGTGGCTATGCATATGAAGCAAAGGACTTGAAGGGAGATCTAATATTAGTGGGGGAGCCTAGCAGTGTGTCAACATCTTACCCAGCAACATTTCAGGATGCAATCATGGAGGTTGCAATAAAAGCTAGAGACCTTAGATTTAGACAAATTTCGTTTGTCAATGAGTGCAAAAGGATTGAACAGGTTTGTAATGGAAGAAGTTAACCAAGATTGCAGGAACAACCTATGATGATAGACTTGCATTTTCTAACTTAACAAGGTTTAACTTTTCGCACCATTTTTGTACCAAAAACTATCACATGTAATGTGTTAGAAATAGCTTCTCTAGCTGTTCATTATTCAACCCATTACTGTTGGATCTCTCCAAATCAAATGTAATATAACTTTTTTCTTGTAATTGTTTTTTATGGTATCAAAAAAGAAAAGAAAAGTTGCATATAGTATCCGTATGGATACATCTCCATGTCCTAGCATTTGGCGTTTTGGTTTTTTTTTTTTTTTTTTTTTTTTGAGAAGTCAGTTTTCACGTGATTATGTATTGTTTAGTGGGTCTCGTGCAAGATTCAAGGGACTCACAAACCTCTTTTTTAACAAAATTTTCATTAAAAATGGGTCCCACGGTACTATTCACATATTTAAAAATTATTTTGCTACAGTGTTTTCAATTTTCAACAAAATAAACGATATTCAAACAAACACATGGTCTTCAACTATGCTAATTAGAACTATTTAGAATTCAAAATAAAGCGATCCAACACTGAACAAATTAGGATTGAGTTTCTATAAATAAATTCTAACTAAATTAGGTAAGCTATTTTTTTTGCAAATAGTCCAATTTCATTTTTTTTATTTTAACATACTTTTTAACCATCAATTGTCTATAAATATATATATGAGAAATGATGTCTACAATATTTCTACTACAAATTTTAAGTGGCAAGTTGTTACTAGTGGTTATTGTTGAGACAAAAAAGTAATTTTAGCATTAGTTTGAAATTTGAACCAATAACAACTAACCACCTGTGATTTGTTGTAAAAATATTGTAGACATAGCATTTCTCTATATATATTTTCACAACTAGCATGTGCATTGCACGAGTTAACGACTAGTGTATAATAATGTACAATAGTGAATTGGCATTTGCTATTTAACCAATTTAAGAAAGGTAACACTTCAATTTGTGTTGGCAGATATCATATTCACTTCACCGATCATCATTATCCTGACAAATTAATTTTATTCCAAAAAAATACATTCAGTATGGCAAATTTTCCGGCCTTGGATAGAGAATAAATGTTTAACATGCCAAATTTACATTACGAATTAGGGTAACGAGATTTGATTTCAATTCAATTTATAATCCTTGTCCCACCTACCGAGCAAAGTTATGTGCCTCGCTTTTTTGTTTCCAAATAAAGACTGAAATCTCAGTTTCCTTGCCTTTTTTTTCCTTGATTAAAAGAAAATTGACACTTGGCACTTGGCCATTACAATTTTATTTTTCTCAGCTCATAATGCATGACCAATTGAACATGCAATCGGAAAGAGCATAAACCTTCCTTTTTCGATATTACCTACCAAAAAAAAAAAAGGATTAAAAAAATTATAAATAAGTAGCCGGATTAAGGAAACTTTATTTTGATACGTTGAATCTCCCATTTCCCATTTGTTCTCACAATTGAACTTAAGAAAAAAAAAAAAAAAAAAAAAAAAAAAAAAAAAAAAAGGTTTAGGGGCCAATCATTTTGCCTTTTCTCCATCCTAATTGTGATTCCAAATTTCCAATTAGATAACATATAACATAGAACAGTACTATAGGTTGTTTACTAAAAGTGACCAAGGCTTGTAGTTTTAGTTGCTACGATAGGCCATATTTATACCTCCTTAAAATGTGTCACGATTAATTAAGGTATTTCATAATCACTTATAGTTATTCCCAAATTCATCAATCAAATTACAAAGACTTCTCAATCTCAAAATTATTTAGAGTCCAAATAGACCTAGTATGTCTCAACATGGTATTCAATAATATATACATACTCACACAATAAATATTCATACAATCCAAATCTAATCCATGTAATATGGGGCATTACAATTGGTGTGACTTATCGGAAAAGAACAATATAATAGTTTTTTTTTTCATATCAAATTGTGACTCCGTTCCTATTGCATACAAGAAACTCTAAAAAAGTTCTATTGGTTGTCTAATATTTTTGCTTGTTTTTACCTTCAATGTAAGTCATGCTCTAAAAAAGTTCTCTTTGTTGTCTAACATTTTTGCTTTTTATTACCTTCAAATCTTCAATGAAAGTCATGGCTGTTTATCACCCTCGGCGAAATTATGTCATATTGCTTAGAGAAATTTGTGAAAACTTTAGCAATACAAATTTACTTAGAAATTGTTTTTGTATTAATACAGAAATTTGTTCTGTTCATCCATATTATTAATAACTGCAGATTCTGTATGTGAATTCCACTCAGTAAAATGGTTCCCAATCCTTTACTGTATTCTGAAGAAAATGTCTTCCTATGGAGGAAACTTTAGTTGTGGCTCCAGCTGCAAGTGCGGCAGTGGCTATAGCCAAGCAATACTTCTCATAAAAAAAACCAATAAATTTGTGAAACTTTAGTAATAAAAATTTGCTATAGAAAATTGATACTTCTATTTAAAAGAGGGAGGTCTCAGGTGAACCGGTGGAAGGGAGGTTTTAGGGATTGGAGCAGGGCTAACCCTCAAAAGTATGGTTCACTATTGCTTGAGAAAGAACAAAAACGCAGATTTTAATGACAAGGATGGCTGAGATGGAAAAGAGTTAGTTGTGGTTATGGTAGGTCTCAGGTTCATTTCTTACTATCAGAAAACGGGTGTGTTTGAGTCTGTGTCCACACACATGCATGCGATGATGATGATGATGATCATGAATAGCAACAGAATTGAAATTCAAATTTTGTAGTGATGACAACTGTTAACGTGTATTATGTTATGGGCTTTAGGCCCAATTAGGTTACTTGTATAGCACACTTGTACTTGTACTACACTCTACTTGTACTGCACACATATGCCTCCTATATAAAGGCAGTGATGTATATTCTTTCATTCATGAAATACAATACAATTATTCTGTATTTCTAACATGGTATCAGAGCCACTACTCTGACCTTTTCTTAGCAGTCTTGTCTTCATTAGTGTGACTTCCTTTCTTTTACTAACGCTTCCGCCATCACAACTGCCGCCGCAGCCTCTTGCCGTTGAACCTCCGACGTCATCCAGCCGTCGTCCTTGGGTTCCGGACCTGCAGCCGCCGTCGTTAAGGAGTTTCACACTGCACAGACCACTGCCCTTTGCATCACCGCTGCGAATATTGCTCCGATTTCATTTTTGAAGGTACCACTGAGATCGCCTGCGCCGATCTACACATTCGTGGAAGCCTCACCGCCATCGGAGACCGCACGCGCCCCCACGCGCCGCTCAAAACTACTGCGACACTGATCACGCGCTACACGCGCCACCACGCGCCGTCCACGCGCCTCCACGCGCTGCCACACGCTCTCATGCGCCGGAACCTGATCTGTTGACGTCATCCCCTCTGCCACGTCAGCCCTAACTGCGTCAGCATCCATTGTTCTGCTGACGTCATCGCCACGTCATCCTGTGACGTCATCTGCTGGCCGTTGACCGTTGACCGACCGTGACTGTTGACCGTTGACCGTTGACCAGCCGTTGACCGTTGACTTTGACCATTGACTTTTTCTGGGTTGACTTTTTCTGTCCAGGTTCTCCTTATCCAGTTTTTCACGTAGATTTCATTTGTGCAGTCTATTTTTGCATAATTTGCTTCAAAATGAAGAATAAGGACAAGTCTTCTTCCTCTTACAACAATCGTCGCCGACAATCCAACAAACGTTTTTGCAATTTTTGCAAACGTTTTGGCCATAATATTGAGACTTGCTATAAACGCAACAAATCAGTTGTTTCCATTTCTGCTGCTACTGTTACTAACACTGAGAGTGTCCAACCTATGGCTCCCGTCTCTGCAAAGTCTCAGTCTTCTGGATCCACTTTCACCATTTCTAGAGATGACCTTATAAATATCATCGCCAATGTCATTCGTACGGTTGGTAATGCATCTTATTCCTCTTCTCTCTCAGTTTTATCTGGTATGTCTCCTACCTCTTGGCTTATGGATTCTGCTTGTTGCAATCACATGACACCTCACTCGTCCTTATTTTCTGACCTTAAACCTGCACCGCACCCTCTTAATATTCGCACAGCAAATGGTTCCACAATGTCTGGTCATAATATAGGTTCCGTTGCGACCTCCAATCCCTCGGTTCCTGGAGTCTTTAATGTTCCTGACCTTTCTTATAATTTATTTTCTGTTGGACAATTAGCTCAGTTGGGTTATCGCATTATCTTTGATTATTCTGGGTGTATTGTATAGGATCCGAGGACAGGACAGGAGCTTGGGACTTGTCCCAGAGTTGGGCGTATGTTTCCCGTGGACAACATTTGTCTTCCACTTGTTGCTCCTGTTTCTGTTGCTGCAGCTGCTCCAGCTTCTTCAATTCCTTCCCTTGCACTTTGGCATGCTCGACTTGGTCATGCATCTTCCTCTCGGGTACAACAATTAGCTTCTAAAGGTTTGTTAGGTTTAGTGTCTACAAAAAATTTTGATTGTGTTTCGTGCCAATTAGGAAAACAACCAGCTTTGCCTTTCAATACTAGTGAATCAATATCCACTGATATCTTTGACCTTATTCATTCTGATGTTTGGGGCCCTTCTTCTGTCTCTAGTATTGGTGGGTCTCGATATTTTGTTGTCTTTGTTGATGATTACTCTCGATATAGCTGGATTTTTAATATGAAACATCGTTCTGAATTATTGCAAGTATATTCTAATTTTGCAAAAATGGTTGAAACTCAGTTTTCCAAACGCATCAAAATTTTTCGATCTGATAATGCTCTTGAATATACTCAATATGCTTTCCAAGCTGTTTTGCATTCTTATGGCATTGTTCATCAACTAACTTGTCCAGGTACCTCTCAGCAAAATGGTAGAGCTGAACGGAAATTTCGTCATATTCTTGACACTGTTCGTGCTCTTCTTCTCTCTGCCAAAGTTCCTGCTCCCTTTTGGGGCGAAGCTGCTCTTCATGCTGTTCATACTATTAATCGCATTCCGAATCCGGTTATCCAAAATCAAACTCCATATGAGCGCCTTTTTGGGTCATGTCCAGACTATCACCACCTTCGCTCCTTTGGTTCTGCTTGTTTCGTTCTTCTTCAGCCACATGAGCATAACAAACTTGAGCCTCGGTCAAGGTTTTGTTGTTTTCTTGGCTATGGCGAAACTCAAAAGGGGTATCGGTATTATGACCCTGTCTCTCATCGTCTTCGTATTTCTCGTAATGTTGTCTTTTGGGAACATCGCCTCTTTGTCGAGCTCTCTCACTTTCATGCCTCCCTATCTTCCTCCTCTGTTTTAGATCTTTTTCCACATGAGGCACATATTCCTTTTGTAGCTGCTCCTGATCCTCCTGTAGTTGCTCCTGATTCTCTTATAGGCTTCTCTGTCCAACCACCAGATATCACTGATCCCTTTCCTAGTTCACCCTTTAATGAACAGGTTGAATAGGTTGAAGACGAGCTACCCAACCCCAACCCTGAGCTTGGGTCCCCTGCTCCTGCTCCGCCTGAAGATCTTGCACAAGACATTCCACCTCGTCACTCAACTCGAGTAAGATCTATTCCTACACATTTACTTGACTATCATTGTTACACTGCTCTTGCTACATTACATGAGCCTCACACCTATCGTGAGGCTTCCACTGACCCTTTATGGCAGATTGCAATGAAAGAGGAACTTGATGCATTATCTAAAAACCATACTTGGGATTTGGTGACACTCCCTCCCAGGAAATCTGTGGTTGGTTGTAAGTGGATCTACAAGATTAAGACTCGCTCTGATGGGTCCATTGAGCGCTACAAAGCTCGTCTTGTTGCAAAAGGTTTTACACAGGAGTATGAGATTGATTATGAAGAGACCTTTGCTCCGGTTGCTCGTATCTCATCTGTCCGTGCCCTCTTAGCTGTTGCTGCTGCCCGTAAATGGGATCTTTTTCAGATGGATGTCAAAAATGCATTCCTTAATGGGGATTTACATGAAAAAGTTTATATGCAACCTCCTCCTGGTCTCTCTGTTGACTCAAACAAGGTTTGTTACCTTCGACGTGCACTTTATGGCCTTAAACAAGCTCCACGAGCTTGGTTTGCCAAATTCAGCTCTACCATCTCTCATTTGGGTTACATGGCTAGTCATTATGATTCTGCCTTATTTCTTCGTCGCACTGACAAAGGCATTATTTTACTTCTCCTGTATGTGGATGATATGATCATAACTGGTGATGACCTCAGTGGCATTCAAGAACTCAAGGATTTTCTCAGTCAACAATTTGAGATTAAAGATCTTGGACATCTCAGCTACTTCTTGGGTCTTGAAATCACTCATTCTACTGATGGACTTTATCTTACTTAAGCTAAGTATGCTTCTGAACTCTTGTCTCGAGCTGGACTCACTGATAGCAAGACTGTTGACACTCCAGTTGAGCTTAATGCGCATCTGACTCCCTCAAGGGGGAAACCATTGTCTAATCCCTCTCTTTACAGACGATTGGTTGGCAGCCTAGTTTATCTTACAGTTACTCGTTCAGACATCTCCTATGTTGTTCATTAGGTGAGCCAGTATCTGTCTGCTCCACGATCAACTCACTATGCTGCTGTTCTGCGCATTCTTCGATACTTGAAGGGCACCCTCTTTCATGGCCTTTTCTACTCAGCTCAGTCTCCTCTTGTACTCCATGCATTCTCTGATGCTGATTGGGCAGGAGATCCTACTAATCGTAGGTCTACTACAGGTTACTGTTTTCTCTTTGGTTCTTCTTTGATTTCTTGGCGAAGTAAGAAACAAACTTTTGTGGCCCGTTCCAGTACTGAAGCAGAATATCGTGCTCTTGCTGATACCACATCTGAGCTCCTTTGACTACGATGGCTCCTTAAGGATTTAGGTGTGTCCACCTCCTCTGCTATTTCCCTTTATTGTGACAACCAGAGTGCCATTCATATTGCTCATAATGATATCTTTCATGAACGGACTAAACACATCGAGATTGATTGTCATTTTATCCGTTATCATCTTGTCCATGGTGCTCTTAAGCTTTTCTCCGTCTCCTTCAAAGATCAACTTGCAGATATCTTCACCAAGTCACTTCCTAAGGGACGCACTCGTGATTTGGTTGACAACCTCAAGTTGGTCTCACATCCACCTTGAGTTTGAGGGGGGCTGTTAACGTGTATTATGTTATGGGCTTTAGGCCCAATTAGGTTACTTGTATAGCACACTTGTACTTGTACTACACTCTACTTGTACTGCACACATATGCCTCCTATATAACGGCAGTGATGTATATTCTTTCATTCATGAAATACAATACAATTATTCTGTATTTCTAACAACAACAATTGGTTCCAACAATATAAGAGCAACAAAAGTGGCACCTAAAGCAAACAAGTAATTAAGCTTACCACAAAAATAGAATCTCCATTCAGACAGAATTTTGACATCTGTGAGATCTCTAAACTGATTGAGTACAATCCCCCCAAAGAAGAATCCAAGTATCTGCAAATGATTGGCACTAAAAATTGTCAATATAGAAATGATATAACAAGCTGATAAGAACTGCGCTCCTGTCTACTTCTACCACATTCAATTAAAACCTGAAGTTTTGTCAAGTAACACAGCTTTGTCATAGGAAGTATGCATGCACATGTACGAGCTAATGGTCTTGTATTTTATATTAATACATTCTAACATCCTCACAATATTGACAGGCTAAGTTAAAAAATTTGAGTAAATTCACAGAATTATTAGATTTTCAACACAATAATAAGCACAAAAATAGCTACCATTGTAGATTATAATAAAGTAAAATCATTTTAGATATCTTGCTGATCATTACAAATAAAATCATTAACAAACAGAAATAGGATTCATATGGACAATATCAATCATAAAGAAATACATTCCCCCCCCCCCCCCCCCCCTCCTCCTCCTTTAAAGGGGTATAAAATGAAGATTTTATTGGAGATGACAAAGCCCTACCTAAGAAATCAGGATTGACAGACTAATTATTGTCCAACAGTTGTCCATATCAATGGACTTCGACATATGATCAAACTGATTGGAATATCAGTTAATAAAAGTTGTTTGGCTTGAAAAAAATAGGGGTAATTTTTTCGTATTGTAGATGGTCACAAAAAAGCTCTATCCATCAGAAGGAGAATCTCACCATAACCATATCTAAGAATAAATATAATAGGGGTAATTTTTGTAGGCAGCCCCTATTTGGAATGCATTACAACAAAGCTAAGTCAAGGGTTAATCTAAAACAATTAATTACTAAATAAACTTCTAAAAATATATCTATATGATATTATTTTAAACTCAATTAAGTCATCTATGATGGGAATTTGATTCTCAATGTCAAAGGAAAAGAAAATAAATGAATTGATTAAGTTTCCATAAAAAGTAAACCGGAAGCTGAAAAGTTCCATGCATACAAACACAGTAGACTTGAAATTTAGACAAAAAGGAACATTTGTCTCTCCAAAGTCCAAACAGAACCCACTTAAACCCCTATTGGGATAGAATTTTGACATCTGTAAGATCTGTAAACAAGCAAAACAAACTGATTGGGTATAAACAATCCCACAAAGCCAAAGAAGAAACCAAGTATCTGCAAATGATTGGCACTAAAATGAAAAATTGTAAATAGAGAAATGAAATAACAAATTGATAACAAGTATTGCACCTGTCTACTTCTACCATACTCCATTAAAACCTGAAGCTTTGTCAAGTAGCACAGTACAGATTTGTTGAAGCAATTTCAAAGCAAGTTTTACTTTAGGACATTGTAACAAGATGGTGTAACACAAAAAAGGAGCCAGAAAACAAGCATATCAGCCTCAAGAAATAAAAGCTTTAACCTTTAAGCTCACATGAGTTTGGCCACTAAATCCAAAGCTATACTAATCTGAGATAAAGAGTAAAGACCCAGAACTGTTTATTACTTATAAGACTCTTTGTATGAAGCATAGCTTACTCCATTTACTCTAAGACAAACAATTATAACAACCATTTACTCAGGTTACTGTGACCCATGTTCGAATGGTATTGCCGATGTAGACATGGATGCCATTGACTAACTCTACTGCCTCTGGACCAGGTTCTACTCTTGGTTTCAAGAATTCATGATGGTCACACAATGCTTGGAGTGCATCACAGGCTATTTCCTGTATCTCTTTCTGATCAGACAAGTGACATATACGTTCCAAATAAATCTCATGCAAGTCAACACGAGTGTCACAAGCAACAGGTATACCCTGCTGAAGATCAAACTGGCATAATACTAGATCCGGTTGATGGAGCTCCACCATGTGAAAGCATATCAAAGGAGACACCATGTCTTGGCCAGCTAAACAATACTTAGGCAGCCCTGCAATGACATTTTCTGAATATGGCTGCCACTGCCAGACCACCTATGTATACATGGAACAACATATTAATATCACAATTTCAGAACAAAACTGCTATATGATACACTAGTATATTAACCTGATCTGGGGTCTGTGTATCAAGTACTATTTATTACTGCACTATTATTGTTCAAATTACTAGTATATTGGAATTTTTGGTACGAGAATTATTATCCTTGATTATTATTGCTACTAAAAAGTAAAATAATATGTTGCCTCTCTAAACCTGTGGAGTGATGTGTATCCTATCTAATTAACACACTACAATCCGTAGGTCCTGGATCCATAGCTGATAAATCCTGCACCACCCACTTAATCAATATGTCACAACCCTTTTAACTTTTTTATTTTTTTATTTTTATCATTATAAAAAATCACATAAACAAAACAGTACCTAAAATGAAAATGCATTAAATAATATTGACAACTAACGCCAAGCACTTGTCATGACAATTTACCAATAAATTTGTTATTATTATTTTTATCAACATCATCCTCTTTTATGAGAATAATTATCCTCGATTATTAATTGACCCTCCACATATCTGTGGAGAGATCTGTATTCTGTCTAGTTAACACACTGCAATCTACAGGACCTAAATCCATAACTGGTAAATCCTGTACCAACCACCAATCAATATGTCACAACAACTACAGCAACAAAAACAACAACAAAGCTTAGTCCCAAAATTTTGGGGTCAGCTATGGCTCCTCAATGTATTATATAAAATGTAGGAACCTGTGTCTGTTATAGAGGTATTGAATGGTGTGCAATACCATAAAGAATTGGGGCCAAAAACAGGACAACTTGTTCTAGATGAAGGACACATGTATTTTCAATAAATCTAGTAGAAGTTGGAATAAAATAACCCTTCGGGACATGTTCATATTAAACTACACAATTTTAGTGTACTAGTAGACTCAAAATTTTGAAGGGAGCAGCATTATAATCCTTTGATTTAAATCATTCTTTTTGCTAACAGAAAAATCCAAGACACAAAATCATAATCAAAATCTTAACAACTATAACCGTACTATAATAACATTTATCCAATGAAACTTGCTCCCAAACCACGCACTAGCAAAAGATAGATTCATCATTCCATGCCCTACGACCTTCCAAGCCAGCATATGCAAGACACTATTTCCACATTGAAATGGACAAATCTGGTAGTAATGAAGATTTGTCAAATACATCCCTCCTCCTCCTCCTCCTTTAAAGGGGAACAAAATAGATTACAAAATGAAGATTTTATTGGAGATGACAAAACCCTACCTAAGAGATCAGGATTGACAGACTAATGATCTTTCAACAGCTGTTCATATCAATGAACATCGATATATGATCAAACTGATTGGAATATCAGTTAATAAAAATTGTTTGGCTTGAAGTTTATGATCCCTGAAAAATAAAATATCCCCAATTTTATTTTGCAACTCACAAAGAACAGAGTCCTGCAAATTTTTTTCAGTCCATTCTTCTTTCACATTTCAGAGCTATATGATAAACTTGTAAAAATGTAAAATGTGATTAATTCATGTATTCATTATAGATTGAAGTGCCTATTGAACAAAAAAATTGATAAAATATTAAGAGTTTGAAGAAGGGAAGCATGGAAGAATATGTTTGTTTAATACTATGAATGCCTTATAATTGGAGAAAGTTATACCATTTGATTAAGTTAATTCAGAATTACAATATAACAGTATCCACTTGAAAAACTAAATTTAGACCCCTACGTGATTAACACTGCAGAATTATCAGATATAAAGGACAAACACATCGGTTAAACCAACCCACACATTATATTCTACCACAGTTATGACAAACCAAATCAGTTAAAGCACTAAAGAATAACGAAGTAGAAAACCAAAGGAGAAAAAGCTGAGTTCCAAATTCCCCCATTAGGACATAATTTTGACATCTGTAAACAAGCCAAACAAACTGATTGGGTTTGGGTATAAACAATCCCACAAAGCCAAAGAAGAAACCAAGTATCTAAGCTTAACATGAAGAGCTAAAAATGCTCCATTACAACAGAAAACACAATCAATAATATTACATATTTAAAAAAAAAAAAAAAAAAAAATCAAATATTTGGGAACCTTGGACTTGGATTGAATTGCTCCTCCACATACAGTACCAAATTGGCATCTGAAACCACCATTGCCCGTTGCTATTACCAAATTTGCACACTCCACTATCACCACCTAACAATAATTTTGAAACCCATCATCCCCCATTCCCGCCAACACCAACCCTATATTCTGTTTTCGCAACTCTCTCTCTCTCTCTCTCTCTATCTCTATCTCGCTCTGGTGTATTGTAATTGAAGTAAAAATAAATCAAATAAATATTTGTATTAAAAAAAAAAAAGAAAAAAAAGTGGCACGTATGAGTAATAAATGTAAAAGTGAGGGTAAAATGGGGAATAAGAATAAAAAAATGTTGTGGTACGAAATACCGATTTCAGGGATTGGGTTTTTTGAATTATAAAACCTTCATTCTCAGACTTAGAGAAAGACTTTTCTTGAATTGCTTTCCATTCTCAGACTTAGAGAAACCACCTCTCTCATAAAAGATGAAAAAAAATAATAATTTCTCACCTATGAGAAATAAATAGGTTCAAATAAAAAGGAAAAGGGTTGTCTATGTGAATGATAAATAAAAATCGCTCTGTTTTGTTCACTCCGACTCAGAGTCGGATAGACTTGCATTCAATACTAACAAGTGATATACATTCAAACGTAACAAATTAAAATTGTAAAATTATCATCTTTCATTACTTCATGAACTAAGTACAAAGAATTCAAAAATCATATACAAAAAGAATCATCATCAAACATGTAGATCATCAATGAAGGTGATGGAACTTGGATTTCTTGGAAAGATTAATCTCTGGCTCAGGCTTAGGGATGTCTCTCAAATCCACCAATTGAATCTTTCTTTTGGCCTTTTGAACTTGTTGGTATCCAAGTTGTATCTTTCTTTTTGACGCTTCAAGTTTCAACTCCAATGACTTCCTCTTCTCCTCTTCCTCCTTTTGCGCTTTCCTTTTCCGCCATGCAGCCAAATTAATCTTGACCACAATCCTCTCTTTCTTTTCACCATTCTCGGCAATATTACTAGCAGCAGAAGACAACGTTGAGATCGCTTCCTTCTCGTTGCCGGCACTATTACTGGCAGCAGAAGACAACGTTGAGATTGCTTCCTTCTTGTCGCCATCATCTTGCTGCTTTGAAGGAAACCCAGAAGCAGAAGCAGAAGCAGAAGAGAGAGTCCTCTTCAAACCCATACGAGGGTTAGCATCTAAACCCATAGCCACACGAGTTCTTGCATCTAAACCCAAAAGCATAGCCATGGCCATGACTACTGAAATCTTCAAGAGAGAGTATTTTTGCTTACTGAAATCTTGAAGAGAAAGTATTTTTTAGTTTTTTCTTGCCTAAGTGGGATATATATATATATATATACACATCACTCTCCGACTCACACACGGAGACGGAGAGACTCTCACTCTCTGTTTTGTGATCACCGACTCATAGGAATACTTTCATCCCACGCAACCCCAACTAGCCGTTATTAATTCAATCTCTTTATTTAGTTTTTATTCTCCTCTCCAACTCTCCAACTACAAGAACTGAATTTAATTTCATTCAAGCATAGAAAAGGATTTCTTCTATACCCAGTAAAATTAAACTCCTTCAATAATTTACACGGCCAAAGGCATCTATGACATTGTCACGTATATTAATGCCAAACTGCCACGCTATCCTCCACCATAAAAAGATTAACTTGAGCAATTGATTTCATAATAGGAATGAAAAGGCCTTGAAATATCATGCATTACAAGAATTAATAAAAGTTTTACACTTTTTGAATAACATGATAGTATTGTACGGTGTACCTGCTTGCTGCAAGGGCAACACCGATTTGAATGAATTGACCAAAAAGAAAAACAGAGAGAAATTTCCAATTGAATAATCATCTTGAAATATTCCCATCTCTCAAATTGTTGAAATGGGCCGTGGGATCTTTCTTCTTCTTTTTCTTGAAATGTTTAGAGGCAGCTTTCAACGCCTTAGTCCAAGCCTGTAATGAAACAGTGTAAAATATAATTAGAAAAATGCTTTTTTGTTTTTTTTTTTGTTTTTAATCAGATGATGAACCAAAAGTAAATTGCACTCAATAGAGACAAAGTTTTCCTACAAATTTTTTTTTTTTCCTCTCAAAAGGGCTTATTAATTTCAGGTTGATTTATCTCAAAATTTCAGATTAAAAAAATATAGAAATAAAGAAAATAAAATAATAGAAATTCTCTAGAAAGAAATAGGAATAGAAATACCCTTGTGGTGTGTGGGAAACAAGTAAAAGTGGGCTTTAGAGGAGTTGGGGAGAACTCAGATGCCTTGGTTTTGTTCTTGTGCATGTGCTTCATCTTCAAAACATTGAGATTAAGATTGATGTTGAGCTTCTTCTTGATGTTGTAAGTGACTTTCTTCAAATTGGTTTTGTTGCTCAACACCATAGCACCACCACCACCAAATGAGATCTTTCTATTTGTAGGTGTCATGAAATCCAAATCTTCAAAATCAGAATCCAAGTCCATGGCACTGTAAGCCCGAGGGACCAAAGGGGACCATATTGAGCTCTGCGTGTAGTCAAAGTCGAAAGCCAATGACTTGTCAGGGAATTTGCAGAGAAGCTCTTTTGACATCAATGGTTCTAAGTAGTACACCACTTTTGTAGTGCCCATAACAAGCCTCTCTGTCTCTTCTTCTTCTTTTTCTACTTTGGACATAGCCATATCTAAGAGAGATCTTGTTCTGAATCTTCTATATAAGATACTCTCTACATAAACTGTTGTGATCTTTTTTGCTTTCTGTTTCCTTATTTGGACCGTTTGGGACTTGTGTTTAAAGCAAACGTGGGGGAAGAAAGAACAAAATGATGTTTTGGAAAGTTACCGTTACATTTTCGATTTTAAATGTGATGTGCCTCTAAATTTTATAAATTTTACCAAAATTTAACTTGGCATTCAGTAAATTCAGTTCTATAAGTTTAAAAATGTTCAACCAAGTCCTTCCGTTTGATTCCGTTAGCTGTTCCGTTAGTTTCGTATATTTTTTAAAAAAATTTGTTAATTTCTCCGTTAAAAAAATCCATAAGAAATCCTATCAACTCAGTTCTCTTCTTCTCCTCTCTCTCTCACTAGGCCAGACCCAAGGAGCTCCTTTTCAAGCTTCATTCATGGCCAACCACCAAGGTCAACCGCTCTCCGCTCCTCACCGGTCACTGTCCGGTTCCTTGGCGGTGGTTGTCTTTCTCTTAACTCTATTCTACTTCAAACCTTCATTGGAGTTCCAACCCATGGCTGGGCTGCTGTGTTTTGGTTGGTTTCAAAGTTTTTTGGATTTGGTGAACAACCTGGTTAAGCTCTCTCTCTGATCTGGTCTGGGTTGTTGGATTATTTCTCTCTAATCTAATATGGGTCTCCTCGGATTCTTTCTCTGTTTGATCTGATTTTGGTTTTCAAGTTCAATTTTTAGTCAAATCTTTTCTTATTTCTGATTTTGTTTGTAAAAACCAAATGATCACAAAAAAGAAAAACCCAAAAACATTGTTTCATTGTTGAATAAATAATCACTGTTGTGGGTAGCAAATTCGTAAATTTTATGTGATACTGATGGTTGACGTTAGATCCTATTGTTCAAGTTTGCTGTGCTTTGATCTGAATTTGCGTATTAAAATTTTGCGACCGTTTGGATGCCATTTTTGGTTGTGATGAATGTAAAGAAATTTTTCGTTGTTTGTGTGCTGGGTTCGTTGTGTGTTCTGGGATTTCTTAATTTTTTTTTTTAATTTAAATTAATTTTTTGACTTTTTTTAATATAAAAATTTAAGGGAAAAAAAAATGCACTTAACAGTAGATCATTAACAGAAGAAGCTAGTGGAAGGCTTTTTTATTTTTTTTATTTTATTTTTTTATAAGTTTATGGGAGTTAGGGTGTGTTTGTTTTGGGTGAAAATCATTTCCGGAAATGCTTTTCCGTAAATGAGGTTGTTTGGTTGGTCCGGAAAATTCAGACCGAAAAAAAATGCCTTTGATCACGGAAATCAATTTACACTTCCATTTTCACTTCAAAGTATTTCCGGAAAAAGAGAGAGAGAGAGAGAGAGCGTGCGCGCGTGAGAGGAGAAAACCGAGCTCTAGTCAGTCCGACAATTGCCGGCGTACTCCGAGCTCCAGTCCGCGCCGATCTCGCGAGCTCCAGTCCGACGACCGCGATCGACGCTTCGCGAGATCTCGCCGTCAATCGCGATCGACGTTTCGCGAGATCGCGCCGTCGATCGCAATCTCGCCTTCGCGAGATCGCGCCGGATCGAGATCGCGATCGACGGCGCGATCTCGTGAAGCGTCAATCGCGATCTCGCGTTCCCATCGCGACATTGATCGCGATCTCGCGAAGCGTCGATCGCGATCTCGCGTTCCCATCGCGAGATCGCGACGTTGATCGCGATCTCGCCTTCGCGAGATCGCGATCTCAGATCGCGATCGTTGATGATTTTTTTCCTGAGTTTGTCTTTTCCTTCTTCTTTTCCAAACACCAAAAAATATTTTCTGGAAAATTTTTTGAAATGCAACCAAACACATGAAAACATTTTCCTTTCCGGAAAATGGAATATTTTTCGGAAATGCTTTTACACGAACCAAACACAGCCTTAGTGGAAGGCTTGAGTTGAAATCTTTTTTTTTTTTTTTTTTTTTTTAGAGGATTGAATTGGTTAAAACCAAAGTTTGAAATGAATTTTTGTGAAACTTATGATGTCAGCTTTGCATTTTAGCTTGCCAAAGGTCTTTAACTAAATTAGCACCTCTCCATGCACAAAGTGCTTGGGATCTAAGGGGAAAAAGGTTCGAATTACGGAGTTAGCAACATATGGTAATTATTTCTCAAAAAAAAAAAAAAAAACTTTGCATTTTAGCCTTTATATTAAAATAGCTCGTAACTCAAGCTTATGCACAAAAATTTTGAACAATAATAAGAAAAAGTTTTAAATTTTTTGTGAACATTGAAATTGGTGCTTATTAGTTTTAGAGTCTTATTAACGGGAACTTTTAGCGCATTTTTAAATTGACTATTTAAGAAAGGTTTTGAGGCCACTTTTATGGAAAATAAATAATATATATAAAAAAATCAATTTTTTTTTCATAAAAGTTTGCATAAATATTTCTTCAACTAATACCCCAAAAACATCCGTTTATTTTTTTTAATGAAAATATTGATTATTATTTTTAATATTATAATATAAAACTCTTTGGTTAACAATAGTTATTATAAAGAGAAATTGACGTAATGAAATTGTTTATTTATCAATTGGGATTTTAAAAAAATTGAAATCAAAGTTAAAATGAATATATGAGTTATTATATTGTAAATATATTTTATGCATTTTAAACATATTAATAATTGTTTGGTTTTAATTTTGCGCAAACTTCATAATGTTAATAAGAAACTGTTAAAAAAATCTATAACAAGAAAAACTTCATCTTGATGAATATAGAAGAGCATTCAAATTTTGAATGACACTTTTTTTTTCATAAAAAAAGAAGACAAACCTTGTAACAAACACATTGTAGAAAATCAGCGTCCGCGAATTTATATATAGTTTTCTTGAAAGAATTTTTTTTTTTTTTTTTTTTTTGTCAACCATAAAAAGAAAATGAACATCAACTGTAAACACTATTACAATGACCAATAAGTTGAGTAACAACAAAAATAGTACTGTACTAAAGACAACAAAAAATTTGAATTGAGTTAAATTGTTAATAACGTAATGCTATGGACACAATAAAAATTAAAATTCTAAAAAATAATTTTAATAGAGTAATGCTATGCATACAACATTTAAAACCTGAATTTAAAAGATATTCAATTTAAAAATTAGAAAAAAAAAATGTGGTTTCAGAATGAAGAAGATATTTGATTTAAAAATTAGATCGACAAAAAAAAAAAAAAAAAAATGCTAACCTAACCTTTTAATTTGATTTAGTAATGCTTCTTCCAGAGAACCCTGCAAGTCTTCACCATGTTCCGCTTGTACAATAGGCAAGGAAAAAGAGAGTGAAGTTCAGAATGCTAGAGAGATATCGTAACTACCCAAGATATTAGGAAAACCTAGCAGTGTACATTATATAAGAGACAAAACCAAATGGCGTGAGCAAATGGAAATGGGCAGGGATAAGTATTTGTGGTTTCAGAATGTTGGCTTAAATTCCACTTCAGATAAGCATTTGTGGTTTCAAAATGTTGGCTTAAATTCCATTTCAGATCAATGTAATGGGACACACTTTTGTAGGGTTCTCATGATTTTTTTTCAAAATAACACCTATTTTTAAACAATTTTGTTGGAGAAAATGAGCAAATTCCCCTTTCAAAAAAAAAATTCAGCATTTTGCCTCATTTCCTAAACGAATTAGAAAAATGCCCCTCTTTTGAAACTTGATTTTCTCAAAATCGAGTTATAAAAAAAAAATTTCTGAAGCCTTATAGTGGCATTTTAAGGAACCTATAGTGGCGTTTTAAGAACCTATAGTGGCGTTTTGTAACTCGAGCTCCATGAACTCGAGTTACATGCAATTTTTTTTTCTTTTTTTTACCTATAATTCGAGTTCAAGGAGCTTGAGTTTTAAAACGCCACTATAGGTCTGTAAAACGTTACTATAGACTCCTTAAAAATGCCACTATAGGACTTGACTTGATTTTGAGAAAATCGAGTTTCAAAATAGGGGCATTTCCCTAATTAGTTTGCGAAATGGGGCATAATGCTGTTTTTTTTTTCCCAAAAAGGGCATTTGCCAATTTTGTCCCAATTTCGTTAGTTAGCACGTTTTCAAAATTATTTACAAAACTAATATCTCGAATGCAATAGACTTGATTTTAGTGTGCTAAATCGAGTATAATGCACACAATTTCAACATCCAATGAAGCTCGAGACCATTAGACTTAAGTTTTATTATATAAAACTCAATTTTGTTTAACAATAACCCAAAAAACAAACCCACTCAGCTCTTATCTTGTCTCAACAACAAACTCAAAAAACAACAACAAAACAAGAACCAAACCCCAATCCTAATCCCAATTCCACACTCTCATCTTCTCTTAGGCAATCACTTTCAAAGCAATTGGCGGTGACGGTGTTGGCAGCGACAATGAGAAGGGAAAACGGAGAGTGGATCGGATGTCATTCTCTCCCTCTTCCAGCTCTAAATACCCAAGAATAAAACTAAACACCCACTTCCAACCCCAAAAATCCAAGAACAAAACCAAACACAAAACCCAAAACCCAAAACAAATACCTATATCAATCTTGGTAATTTGGCGAAGGAGAGGAAGTATCTTCGCTAAGCACAGCAGCATTGATTTTGTAGGTCTTCTCACTAGCTTTTTTTTTTCCCTCTTACTTTTCCTTGTTCCTTGTTCAATCCAGGCTAACGTTTTTTTTTTTTTTTTTCCTCTTATTTTTCCTTGTTCCTGGTTCAATCTAAGTTTGTTCCTTGTTTGATTGAACAATTATTTGCGTGTGCATTTGGGCATTGAATGAACTCGAGACCCACAAAGAGGAGAGGAAGAAGAAGAGGAGAAGTGGTTTAGAGAAGATGAAGACCTATAAGGCTAATTTAAAAGAATCGAGTCCTATGGACTCGAGTTTTATATGACAGAACTCAAGTCCATTACACTCGAGTTTCATGTTGAAATCGTCTTCATTATACTTGATTTAGCACACTAAAATCAAGTCTGTTGCACTCGAGATGTTAGTTTTTTAAATAGTTTTGAAAATGTGCTACCTAACGAAATTGTTTGAAAACTAGTTTTATTTTGAAAAAAAAAAAAAATCCAATAAGTGTTGTGTTGAGATTGAAGCTTGGTGCACCAAAATTAAGAAAGTTAAATTAGCCACATGACGCAAAATTATACTCTAAATTATAATTTAATTGGATTTTCTCTAAGCTTTACCTATTAATATATATATATATATATATACACACACACACAAACATGAGTTGGGTTCAAGTCACACCTAGTGTAATTTTAAGCAATGTTACATCACCCAATAACTTATTATTAAATTCATATTTTAAAAAACCAACCGTTGGATTACATATTCTATATGTTTTCAACATGCATGCCAATTTTCATGCCAAACAGATATAATTTACCATTCGATCCATAAACTCATCTTTTATGCATTATTTTAAACTACAAAAACTTGAATTTAAATAATTAATTGATAACATGACTATTGATCTCTGATCATTTTGAAATATGAATTCAATAATAAGTTATTGGATGGTGCAACATTACTTAAAGTTATACCAGGTGTAACTTGAACTCAACCTTATAATAATAATAATTGAAATAAGTGATGAAATCATGAAAGTGTTCGTCCCTCTATATATTAACTAGTACTCAAAAAAATAATAAATAAAAATAGAAACTAGCACTTTCCATTAAAAATAAAAAATAAATAAAATAAATAAAAAAAACTAGTGCTCAAAGTAAAATTCTTATGTAAGGATTCAATTTGTAACGATCTCAAATTCGTATTGGGTTCGAACGTTGAAGGCCCAAACAATAAATTTGTGGAGCGTGGACGTCAAATAATTAGATTAACTCCAAAAGAAAAACGATTACACTTTACGTTTATAGATGGATTAACACCAATATAACAGCCAATTTCTCCTTGAAATAAGTTAAGTTCTTTATTTCATAAGGTTTTCCTCTAAGCATCCCTGGTTTAGAAGTTCCGATCCCTTTTTCTTAATTCATTCTTCCATGTTATATACTGCTCTCTTGGTGTCATCTTCACCACACACGTGTAAGTTGGGTTCGGGGGATCCCTTCCTGTCACATCCAACACCTTCTAGAACCTCCAACCAGCAGTTGTAAGGCTGCCTCATCATTGTTCAAGCATCACCTCCAGATTAATGCGGTCAGAGAGTTAGTTGAGAGGCAATTAATGCAGAGGCAGCTGTTGTTAAAGATATTTGTTTACTTTTTCTTTCTTACCCTTGGTCTCATGCCCCACCTTTAGTGGTAATGTAGCTCTAAAGCGTGTTTGCAACAATATGGCGTTCAGGTCGTCCTCGGATTCATATTGCCGAGAAGGATTTTGTTCTCAGACGAATACTGAACTCACCTCACGTGATATCTATTCTTCTTTTCGTTTGGTTACCCTTATTACCTGATATGGGCCTCCTCGGACAGTTTTACGTCCTCAAATGGGCCACAGGCCCAATTAACACGGTTTTAATAATTATTGATTAACCGGCCCCCACATCTTATTTTAGAAGAACTAAAAGTGGAGATTGATCAAGAAAGCTACTTACAGCTTGGAGCCTAAATCAAGCACCCTGATATTCATATCTAAATTGTCCTATTTTCTTTAGATTTGAAAATGACTTAAAAATCTAGAGACCTAATTAGGAATTTGGATGAATGGTGAGTCCAAGCTTAATGGCTCAGAACATAGTAGACCTACTACCAAGAGGATCGTGCCTCAGGGACCATCCCTAGCCATGGAGGTCGACTAAGTAAACCTCTTTTACCGTATGGTTGTAGTCATCACATTTTTGTATTTATTATTTCATTCACCATCAATCTTATTTAATGCTACTTGACATGTGATTAGTTCTCTAATCCATAATGTAGAAAGACCGATAAAGGATACTGTCTTTCACTCACTCCTATTTGGACTCTCTAAGAGGCATAGGGTGACTAACTTGAGCCCCATATTCAAGGATAGTAAAATTCCAATTTTACCTCAACAGAGATCTTACAAATATCCAAACAAAATTTTAGGTTAATATATAAAATCATAAGCTTATAGTCAAAGTTTCAATAATTTGTTAAAATTTAAGAGTTTTTAAAATGATATCAGGCCTAACCAATAATAATAAGACTTGATATATTAATAAGACCATTGATCACATGACTTGATATATCAATAAGGCAACTTGATTTGATATATCAATGTGATGTTGGGTGGAGATACTAAATGACAAAATTTGAAAAGTTAAATCGATTTGTTCTAATTTATTTACATCATTCACACTAAACAACAAAGGATTTACAAACGTATGCCCTTAAATGTTTTGACAGTTTTTTTAATTCCCCATAAAAACTTTCCCAAAATAGATGGTTAATGTGTGCCCTAACATTTAGTTTCATTCTCATTTATTTGATAGCATTCACATCAAGTGGACAAAACAATAAAAGTTTTATAAAAAAATAAAAAATAATAATAAAAAGAAGACTGAGAAACATAGATGAGAAACATTTCAAAGCTATATGATAAACTTGTAAAAATGTAAAATGTGATTAATTCATGTATTCATTATATATTCAAAGTGCCTATTGAACAAAAAAATTGATAAAATATTAAGAGTTTGAAGAAGGGAAGCATGGAAGAATATGTTTATTTAATACTATGAATGCCTTATAATTAGAGAAAGTTATACCATTTGATTTAGTTAATTCAGAATTACAATATAACAGTCTCCACTTGAAAAACTAAATTTATACCCCTACGTGATTAACAGTTTAACACTGCAAAATTATCAAATCTAAAGGAAAAACACATTGGTTAAACCAACCCACACATTATATTCTCCCACAGTTATGATAAACCAAATCAGTTAAAGCACTAGAGAAAAACGAAGTAGAAAACCAAAGGAGAAAAAGCTGAGTTCCAAATTCCAAACCCTGACAAAAAAGGAATATTAATCTCTCCAAACAAACTGATTGGGTATAAACAATCTTACAATGCCAAAGAAGAAACTTAGTATCTAAACTTAACATGAAGAGCTAAAAATGCTCCATCACAACAGAAAACACAATCAATAATATTATATATTAAAAATTAAAAAAAAAAAATCAAATATTGGGAAACCTTGGACTTGGATTGAATTGCTCCTCTCACATACGGTACCAAATTGGCATCTGAAACCACCATTGTCTGTTGCTATTACCAAATTGGCATACTCCACTATGACCACCAAACAATAATTTTGAAACCCATCATCCCCCATTCCCGCCAACACCAACCCTCGATTGGTTAGGGATGGTGTTTTGTAAATTTGTAATTGAAGTAAAAATAAATAAAATAAATATTTGTATTAAAAAATAAGTGGCACGTATGAGTAATAAATGTAAAAGTGAAGGTAAACTGGGGAGAAAGAAAAAAAAAAAGTTGTGGTTCGAAATACCGATTTCAGGGATTGGATTTTTTGAATTACAAAACCTTCATTCTCAGACTTGGAGAAAGACTCTTCTTGAATTGCTTTCCATTCTCCTTTACAACAAGAAACCACCTCTCTCATAAAAGATAAAAATAAAATAAAAAAGGGTTCTCACCTATGACAAATAAATAGGTTCAAATAAAAAGGAAAAGGGTTGTCACGTATGTGAATGATAAATAAAAATCCCTCTGTTTTGTTCACACCGACTCAGAGTCGGATAGACTTGCATTCAATATTAACAAATGATATACATTCAAACGTAACAAATTAAATTTGTAAAACTACCATCTTTCGTTACTTCATGAACTAAGTACAAAGAATTCAAAAATCATATACAAAAAGAATCATCATCAACATGTAGATCATCAATGACGGTGATGGTACTTGGATTTCTTGGAAAGATTAATCTCTGGCTCAGGCTTAGGGATGTCTCTCAAATCCACCAATTGAATCTTTCTTTTGGCCTTTTGAACTTGTTGGTATCCAAGTTGTAGCTTTCTTTTTGATGCTTCGAGTTTCAACTCCAATGATTTCCTCTTCTCCTCTTCCTCCTTTTGCGCTTTCCTTTTCCGCCATGCGGCCAAATTAATCTTGACCACAATCCTCTCTTTCTTTTCACCATTCTCGGCACTATTACTAGCAGCAGAAGACAACGTTGAGATCGCTCCCTTCTTGTCGCCATCATCTTGCTGCTTTGAAGGAAACCCGGAAGCAGAAGCAGAAGAGAGAGTCCTCTTCAAACCCATACGAGGGTTAGCATCTAAACCCATAGCCACACGAGTTCTTGCATCTAAACCCAGAAGCATAGCCATAGCCATGACTACCGAAATCTTAAAAGAGAGTATTTTTGCCTACTGAAATCTTCAAGAGAAAGTATTTTTGCGTTTTGTTTTTTCTTTCCTAAGTGGGATATATATATACATCACTCTCCGACTCACACACGGAGACGGAGAGACTCTCACTCTCTGTTTTGTGATCACCGACTCAGAGGAATACTTTCATCCCAAGCAACCCCAACTAGCCGTTACTATTTCAATCTCTTTATTTAGTTTTTATTCTCCTCTCCAACTCTCCAACTACAAGAACTGAATTTAATTTCATTCAAGCATAGGAAAGGATTTCTTCTATACCCAGTAAAACTCTAGTAAAATTAAACTCCTTCAATAATTTACAAGGCCAAAGGCATCTATGACATTGTCACGTATATTAATGCCAAACAGCCACCCTATCCTCCACCATAAAAAGATTAAATTGGGGAGAACTCAAGAACAAAACTAAACACCCACTTCCGGGCCCAAAAACCAAGAACAAAACCAACACAAAACCCAAAACAAATACCTGAATCAATCTTGGTAATTTGGCGGAGGACAGGAAGTATCTCCACTAACCACAGTGGCACTAATTTTGTAGGTCCTCTCACTAGCGCCTTTTTTTTTTTTTCCTTGTTCCTTGTTCAAGTTGGGCTAACGTTTTTTTTTTTTTTTTCCTCTTATTTTTCCTTGTTCCTGGTTCAATCTGGGTTTGTTCCTTGTTTGATTGAACAATTATTTATGTGTGCATTTGGGCATTGAAGGAACTCGAGACCCACAAAGAGGAGAAGTGGTTTGGAGAAGATGAAGACCTGTAAGGCTAATTTAAAAGAAATCGAGTCCTATGGACTCAAGTTTTATATGACAGAACTCAATTCTATTACACTCGAGTTTCATGTTGAAATCGTCTTTATTATACTCGATTTAGCACACCAAAATCAAGTCTATTGCACTCAAGATGTTAGTTTTTTAAATAGTTTTGAAAACATGCTAGCTAATGAAATTGTTTGAAAACTAGTTTTATTTTGAAAAAAAATCCAATAAGTGTTGTGTTGAGATTGAAGCTTGGTGCACCAAAATTAAGAAAGTTAAATTGGTCACATGGCTCAAAATTAGACTCTAATTTATAATTTAATTGGATTTTCTCTGAACTTTACCTAGCTATATATATATATATATATATATATATATTATATATGAATTGGGTTCAAGTTACGCATGTTGTAATTTTAAGTAATGTTACACTATCCATTAACTTATTATTTAATTCATATTTTAAAAAATCAACCGTTGGATTACATATTCTATATGTAATACTTGAAATATGTGATGAAATCATGAAAGTGTTCGTCTCTCTATATATTAACTAGTACTAAAAAAAAAAAAAAATTCTAGTGCTCAAAGTAAAAATCTTTTTTTAGAAGAACTAAAAGTGGAGATTGATCAAGAAAGCTACTTACAACTTGGAGGCTAAATCAAGCATCCTGATATTCAGATCCAAATTGTCTTATTTTCTTTAGATTTGAATATTGTAGGACTTAAAAATCTAGAGCCCTAATTTGGAATTTGGATGAATGGTGAGTCCAAGCTTAACGGCTTAGAACATAGTAGACCTACTACCAAGAAGATCTTGCCTCAATGACCACCCCTAGCCATGGAGGTTGACTAAGTAAACCTCTTTTACCGTATGGTTGTAGTCATCACATTTTTGTATTTATTATTTCATTGACCATCAATCTTACAGGTGCTTAGTTCTCTAACCCATAATACAGAAAGATCGATAGAGGATATTGTCCTTCACTCACTCTTATTTGGACTCTCTAGGAGGCACAAGGTGACTAACTTAAGCCCCATATTCAAGGATGGTAAAATTTCAATTTTACCTCAATAGAGGTCTTACAAATATCCAAACAAAATTTTAGGTAAATATATGAAATCATATGCTTATAGTAAGAAGGCCATGCGACCATGTTACTTGATATATTAATAAAACCATTGATCACATGACCTGATATATCAATAAGGCAACTTAATTTGATATATCAATGTGATGTTAGGTGGAGATACTCACTAAATGACAAAATTTGAAAAGTTAAATTGATTTCTTCTAATTTATTTACATCATTCACCCTAAACAACAAGGGATTTACTAATGTGTACCCTTAGGACATATATTAGTAAACCATTTTAAGAAACTTTTTTATGGGAAAACTAAAAAGTAATTAATTGTTTTGACAGTTTTTTCAATTCCCCATAAAAACTTTCTCAAAATGGATGGTTAATGTGTCTCCTAAGGGCACATATTAACTGGACCCAAACAACAAAAGCTTGAAAAATTAAATTCAACATTTAGTTTCATTCTCATTTATTTAATAGCATTCACATTGAGTGAACAAAACAATAAGAGTTTTATTTAAAATAAAAAAAAAATAATAATAATAATAAAAAGAAGACAGAGAAACACAGATGAGATATCGGTTCAGTACTAATCTACCAACTAGAATGGCCTATTTTCACTAGTAAGTCTAATATATAGAATGGTACTATTTGAATGTGTTTTTGTATTGGTAGACTGACTGGTAGGATAATTACTAATTGTATTGGATGATTCAATAATTTTATTAACTTCCTTGATCAGACCTTCATGGCCAAATGTGATTTATGGGTTTGATCTATTTTATTTGTTTGTTTATGAGTTTGGTAATTGCAAATGGCAGTGGTTTTGTCTTTTTGGCCAACGACTCTATTTTTAAGAATCATCTTGTGGTTTCAAGCGATGGTATGAATGGTAGTTTGGGTGGTTTGTGTGACAACGTTGTCTATGTCTTTTTGGCTGAAATGGTTAGAGAAATGGAGTAGAGAAAAGAAAAAGAAATTATTATTAGAATTTAGTAGAGATAAAGATTAAAGCTAATTTAGGTGTTTATTTCTTAATATAACAAAAGTGGAGTTTTCTATGTTAATTTAGTTAAAATTGTGTGAATGCTTTAAACCAATAAATATGTAATAAATCCCTTAATCACCTTCCTCCTCTTGTACCTTAATTTCCAAACCATTAAAGCCTCAATTCCTCTCTCCCATCCCTACTATTCCCTTTTCCTACCCTTAATGTAATGTTGGAGTATTTGGCTATCATTTTAGTAAGTCTCACTAACAAAGAGGTGAGTATCAAGCTCAAAATCTTATTAGAAGTAGAACAAAGTTAGAGGTTTAAGATAATGGGGAAGGTTACTTCAAATAAATAGATGAATAAAAAGAGAGTAAAGGTGATCACACAAAAATATTGAAACCTCACAGCAAAAATGAAGGTCTCAACCTTGGGTGGAAATTTATGCCTTCGCCTTTGTCATCTCAACAAAGAAACAACTATCATTGCCGTTTTCTTCATCTTCATCTTCTCTCATGAGCTCATCTTCAACTTGATTTGAGCAATTGTGGTGGGGAAAAATCAATGAACGAAAACAAGCTTGAACGACTTGATTATGGAAGTCATGAGCTCGTCTCCCTCTAAACCGTATGCGTCTCAATCTATCAAAAACATCCTATCTTGATTTTACTTCCACTCTATCAAAAACCTTCTCAAGTTCATCTCCCCTAAATCAACCTTCTTGATGCATATTTTTTAAAGAAATTCAAATTTGTGAGTTGGTTTTAAAGCAATATTAAGGGTGTAGGGGCTAGGGCCCAAAATAATGTATTGGGCCTTGGACCTTGTCCGAGGACACTAACAAGTCCGAGGAGGAGAAGATGACTTAAATGATTCACATTACAAGTCTCATCAGTGGGGGATGAAGGGAAGAAGGTCCAAGGAGGAACTCCTCCTCGAACACGACAAATGCAGACCAAGTGTGTACTCTAGCAATTGGAATGCGTCCCATGAACATGTGAGAAGGAAGAAAACTCAAAATATCTAAGGAAAAACTGTCACCACCACATTAAATGCACTGCAGCTACTTTTCTGACCGCATTAATGTGGAGAGGACCCTTGAACAATGTTGTCTTGGCTGCCACAACTGACAGAGGGCTGAAAGGGGTGTCTGATGGGATGGGTACTCAAGTGGGGATCCAGATGATCAACAAGTGTAAGGTCTAGATGATCAAAAATGAACTATATAATGTGGAAGAGCCCCCATGAGGAAGGGGTGGAAAAAAGAGTGAGAGAGAATGCTGTAGCATACTAAACAACCTTAACATTGTGATCAGTATACGTTAAATCTTGAGCTCCTCGGACTAAAAATTCATTGGCACTGACATCTTTTATTTGTGCTTGATTGTCTCTTAACTCCATACTAGCCGTTGTCCAACTCATCAAGACTTAGTTCTTTGACCCATACTCTACAAAATTCATTGTATTGAGCTTATTAGACCAGGATTCCATACATTTGGGCTTGGGCTTAAAATCTTGCCCTTACAAAGGGTAAATTATATACTTGATCCATAAAATTTTTAAGTTGATTTTGGTCCTTTAAATCTAAAAAAGGTTGGATTTGGTCTCTGAAATTTCAAAAAGAGATCAATTTCGCCCCTCCATAAATGGGGTTCATTCAACTTTGTTTATTAAATAAGTGGTTGGTTCAATTTGGTTCCTAAAAAATGAGGTGCGTCTTAACATAATGCGGATAATGTAAACTGAATAATTGATTAAGGGACCAAACTTTTCCTTTTGAAATTTTAAACACTGAAGTTGAATTTGAAAAATTTGTGGGACTAAAATCAAACATAAAAAAAATGTTAGGCATGTAAAGTATAATTTATCCTAATAATAACATTAAAAAAATTGAATTTGTGAAAGAATTATTAGGCTTCTTTGACATGCAATTTTTTTTCATTCTATGGGGATTAGGAAATTTTCTCAAAAATATTGACCAAACCTTATTGTTGCCTTGGGTTTGATTGGGGATAATGCATAATTAGCACACAACATAATGGTGGTAAAAAAGTAAGACTTTCGTTTTTTTTCTCATTTTGGTGTACTTACAAATTTATTTAGTGTGGGCTTCTCCAATTTTTCAAGGGCACATCATCATAAGTTGTTGAAAACAAAGCTACTTACAGCTTGGAGGCTAGATCAAGCATCCTCACTACAACAAAGCTGACTTTTTTCAAGGGTCAAAATCCTTGAAAAATGTATTAAAAAACCTCGAGAAAATTTATTTTAAGAGTCTAATCAACACTTAATAACCTTCGAAACTTATGCCGTCAAAAAGGAAATTTTGAAGCCCTTTGTGGCCCTCAAAACAAGTGCTCTACCTTATTTTGAGTATCAAGAGGCCCTTAAATAACCTTATTTACCAAGGGTTAAAAGATTTACAAGTACAACCCTTGATAAATAAAGTTATTTAAGGGTTTCTTGACCCTCAAAATAAGATTTTCTTTATTTAAAAACAAAAACCACAATTGTGCACAAAAACCACATAATACAACTAAATACATCAAAAGTCCAATGTATAAAACCAAATAAATCAAAAGTCCAATGTACTATAACTAAATACAAATATAGAAGATAAATCCATTTAGCTGAAGAACTGAATTAACAGTTTTTTAAGCCACAATTCACCATCCTTATTATAAACACAAGATATTGCCCAAAGTGCTTTGGTTCGAACGGTCACATCAGGGTCTAAAGTAAAATTAGAAAGGAGAGGTTCTAAACCATTTGCTCCCATGACTAGTTGTTGACTATAGGGATTATTCTGGACAATAATTGTTACAACTTCTGCCACCTTTGCACGAATATTTGAGTAAGAGTTTTTCAAGTAACCAAGGGGAGGAACCAAACCACCAATTGAGTGAAGATCTGTAGCATATGCATTAACAGCCAAAACATGAGGCATACTCTTGACACAACTAAAAACAAAGGATAGGAAAAGTGTGCACAACAAGTATATACAAATAACTAGCTACACAAAAAACCAACCCTTCAAAATCTCTTTAACTCAACTAAATCAGTAGTAAGACTGTAAGACAAAGGAAAGAAAAAGCGTGCAGAACAAGAATATATGAATGGCTAATGAAATCATTAGTACTGATGACTTAAATCTGTGACCTCACCAATAACCTTTCTTATGCAGATTCGAAGTGCCATTTTACCCAAAGGTCATTGGCATAATTACTTTTGAACTTTTTATAAATGATCTTTAATAACTAAAATTTCTGCACTAGAATCTTGCTGGATACAGTGATCTTTCAAAGGAAATTATCCTCATTAACAAATATGAAACCATAACATTAACATAGACTAAAAACAATTTGAAAGCAAGTGATGGAAAATAATATTGAAAACTGCAATGATTATAATGCAATGTACTTGCTCCATGTAGAATATCATATTTACAATACACTGACATGTAAGGGCACTAAATAGAGAATTGAGTAGTCAAGAGCGTTGTCATTTAAAACCACAGCTACTAAGTAAATTTTATTAAAAAGTGTCCATCTAGTCATCCCAAATATCAGATATGATGCATCCTTGTGACTCTGAAATTCGTTGTCTTTTTCTAATTGTTTTGGTTCATGTACACTAAGGCATGAAAGAATTGATTAAGCCACAGACAAACTCCAATTCATCATATGAACTAAACGGAACTGCTCCTCAGAAAACAGCAAGATAAGAATGAACGTCGTAATTGGAATGTGCTTTAATGTTGCTCTCTGAATCTCAACTAGCTGTGAATTCTCAGTGTTGAAAGGACAGAGTACCCAGGCCTAGAATTTATGTTTAATAGTTATAAGCTAACCTGCACCTATTCTTTTGTTAAATACACTACAATTCCACAGTAATATGCTTGTAGTGTATTTGGAATGCAGAATTGTTCAGCCAAGGATTAACTAGAAAGACATATTAGACAAAGAACAAGAGACAGCATGCAGTAATCTGAAATGTCTGAGGTGTTTATGTCACATAGAATCTCTCATCACATACAGCCATGTTTTGAGTAACTAAAATTAGTAAAAGAACTTTCACCCAAAGAATAATTTCCAAGTCTACATAACCCAATCAGGTTCATTGCTCATGCTTGATAGATTACACCTAAGGGACTAACAAAACATCAAAAACACACAAACATTCACAGATTAATCCAATTCAAACACACCCCACAAGTGACTAGCTTGAGTTGATCTTCATACCTTAGTGATAACTACTAGATTGAGCTGATTGTGAGATGATATAACTCAACATTTGCATCATCATATTGTCATAATGTGTTCTTTGTTCTGCCATTTGAGTAGCTTGTTGTTCCCCAAAATGTCTTCTTTGTTCTGCCATTTGAATAGCTTGTTGTTCGAGCATGCTTTTGAGGTGCTTTACTTCTTCTTTCAACTCTGTATCAGCCTTTAAAGGTTATTCTTTTAGGTTTCCTCTTACTTCTAATCAAATCAGCAAACCTAGACAGGACATTAACCCCATGAGCACAATTGTTGCAATATCACTGGCAGCTAGGATCACATAATCGAACCATCTAAGAAAAAAAATATTTTATATTTTATATTTATGTGATACATATTATAAATGTTTTCAATGGCCTTGGATCAGATGCATGTCACACAGATGTATGAGTTGTGTACCACACACACACATATATGTTAAACTAAAATTTACTCATATATTGATGTGCTAACAAAAGATAATTTTAAAAAAAGAAAAGAAAAAAGATTCAACAGTGCTTAGAACTAGAATAAGCTACAAATCTTTCATAGTTTGAAGAATAGAGGGACAGCACCTTGGATTTGTGCTTTTTTTCTCAGTTATAGCAATCTAGCATCAGTTACCCCCAAAAAACCCATACAAGCAGTCAAAAGAAGCTGACTGCTTTAAAATGTAGAGCCAGCAAGGGATTGCAGCAATAGTAATTGCATCCCCAGCATCTTTCGTCATAACTAAAGCAAAACCTACAGGAAATTACATTACTTTAAACACCTAAAAACAGTGACAAAGTCAAATTCCTCACATGCAACTTTACACAAATCGCACACACATCCTAGTACCATAAAATTTCCATTAAAACAAGTTTGATTAGGATTTGATTCTCTGGGAAATGCAGAAGACTATGATCAGAATCAATGCATGAAGTTTATCCACTATGAAACCTTTAACTTAAATAAAGAGTTTTAAAAGTAATTTTTACTAAATTTTAATTACAAATGTTTTATTATTTAAACCCAAAAAAATTTAAAATTGAAATACTTGTGCAAGACAGAGCAAATAAAAAAAATACAGCTGTGAATGCATGTATGCAAGCATGCTCTTGAATTTACTGCCGACACACCAGAATATTTTTTTCAAAAAAATTATATACCTAGTCCTCAGAGTTTTAGACAAAAAAATTGCACTTAATACATTAGCAGAGCCCTGTTCTGTTATGACAGGTACTTCTCAACAGTATATACCTAGTCCAACAAATCAATCTTATTGCTTTTCATCCAGAAGAAATAGTTAACCACATAATGCAATTGAGAGTACAGGCGTGCAAGGTTAAGGCAGATCTGCCCTTGATAAATGGCATGTATGAGATAGTAGGAGAGAAAAACTCTATTTGGCATGGCATTATGAATAACCTGCATGTTTCTTTTTCTGTTTTTTCCTTCATTGCCAACCAATGTATTTAATGATTCATGAATCATTCTCCTTCGTGCATGGTTAGAATTTGGCAATGGTTATGCATCAACAAAAATATTTAACAAGAAAAAAGAAAAGAAAAGATAGTAACTCATCATTCATCAATGAAACCAATGACTTGGCAGTGCTGTTCAAGCGAGGGTAATCAACATAGACGACGAACAAGCAACCAAGAAAGCCAGCTACCTAGCATTTCTTATTCTCATCATGGTACACAAAAGCCCCTAAAGACATAACAAAGTATCTAATGATAAAGACCTGATAAAGTTAAACAAGTAGTCTCTGATGATAAATATTGCAATACAAAATCTTGAAAAATCAAACAAGAACTCATATGAGTTCATAAATGAAAAGCAGGAACTCTTTGTGAGTTCATACAACAAAAAAACAGGACAAATTCTTGATATAGAAATTAATATGATACTTAGGAAAATTATTTTATGGTGTGACTGTCCTTATCTTCGTTTCTTTAAATTCTTTTGGGCAGGGTAGATCCTCAAAAATCATTCTAATAATAAAGTTTCAAGTAAAAAATAAAAAATAAAAATTAAGGGTGCACATGCTGGTACAGTAAACTAGCTTAAATAAACAAAATTATAGGTTGAATATGTTGACCTTAGATTGTTCTTTTTCTTTACTAATTAAAGTCTTCTTAACAACCAACAAAGAATAGACAAAGAGTGAGAGAAGGTTTGGCAAGGCAATGAAATAGAAATAAGAAAGAGCTTAGGTTTTCCCACTTTTGAAATATAATCCAAGTGGTGAGTCTTTGATGACAACCAATGGTTATCTGGCCTCAGCTCTCCTCTTAACCCCCTAACATTACTACAGTTGCTTCTTCCAGATGGGACTGAAATGCAGCATTGTATTCTTTTTGGTTCATGTTTGCATTTCATTAAAATCAAGAACTTCCTAAACGACAAAATATGCTTATTCCTTTAGTCTGGCTTGTTATACCAAACCCTAAAAATGAATAGTTAATTTTTTTTTATTTTATCAAAAGTATGTTGACTAGGCCAACAAAAGGAATGTGCGTAGTAGCTAGTAACATATATAGTTGCCTTTCACTATGTTGAACATTCATATATACTTTATAATAACTTTCCCAAGAGATATAGCATTGACTTGACTTATCGTGGCTAAGTGAAAATTTTCTTTATGCATGCAACTTTATGATTGAAAATCTGTTCATCTTCGGCTTCAAAAGGTAGTTTAACTTTAACCTTAAATATTGGGCAAACATAATTTCTTTCTTAAGAAAGAAAATTTTACCACATAGTTATAGCAAAAATTGTTCAATCTCTTACTCTTAGTCATGTTATCTAGGAAAGTGTTCATAATTTTAAGTTAATGGTTACCTACATATATAGCAAGAAGATAAAGATATGCCGCCCCAGAATTCAACATATATTGTGCTAGACGTTGGACTTCAATTTGAAAATTTAGTCTGCATACTGTCCATATGAGTTGGGGAAGCTTCGGGAAAATCAAAAAATTGGACTAGTCAATCATAATAGATAGAAATTTTTGGTTTGGTCCAGTCTTCCAAGTGGTTCGATCAACACTACTAGTATGTGTGTGTGTGTATTAAAGATATTTGTTATGGTTAGAATCCATTAATATGACTATGTATATACACACACCCAAAACTACCCATCCCTAACCTAAATGGGATCCTCACTCTTGCTATACATATACACAAGAATTAAATTTAGAGCTGCTGTATTTGGTGACCAAATCTGATAGTTTAGCATGTCAACAACAGAGAAAATTGCATATGATATAGACAATTATACGCACTATAATTGACCTGTGTCTTTCTCAGAAAATTGCCAAATTCTACTACTACTACTACAGCTATGAAAAAATTGTTATTTGTAATTGTTGTAACAATGTAAGTTGGAAAATGCAAAGAAACTGAAGAGTAGCAAAGGATTTTAAAATGCTTTCCAGATTCTGATTTACATGTTTATAAGGATGAGCCATTGCTTACCTGTTCAAATCAGATACTGATTTACCCTTTGAATCTTTCTTCACCACAGGTTTTGGAGTCTCTGTCACAGAAAATAATTCAAATAGATTTACAACAGATTCACATTCTGAAAAGCAAGATTTAGTAACAAGTACTTATGCACAGATAAGAAAGTTACTGCTCCTTATACCTCTTCTGCGCTGCCGCCAAGCTCTGAATCTCCTTGTAAAACTTACAGATGCGGTACACAGACCTGCACCCACATTCAAAGACATAAGAACCACAGATGACAATGAATTGCAGACTCCTAATAAAGGATCTGATGACAAGGACATCATTGGTTGACAATTACCAATATAGAAGAATTGTTGCCGCACACAAAATGATATTCCTTTGAGCTTTGTATAGCTGCATAAGACGACTCCAAAATATGCATTATAACCACAGTTGATCCAAAAGGCAAGATGGCATTAAGTAAGAGTGCAAGTAATGACACCCAAGTCATTACTTGAATATTGAATAAATAGGTGTATCTGCTAATGGATAGTGTCTAGTGATTAACTGCACAATTCTGTTGGAAAGGATGAAGAAAAAATAGTTATAAATGGAATGTGGATTCTTTTTCATGACTTAAACTGGTGGTGAAGGCATGATTTAAGATTATTTAAAAAGAAGAAGAAGAAGAAGATCAAGGCAAGACATAAATCAGAGAAAATTACCAGAATATAATATGTGATTTGTGTTAAATACAGTGAAAATGTGTAGCAAGAGTCCTGGAGTTATTTGCAAATTAGAAATTGAAAGGAGATTTGATCATGTTAACTGGGAGACCCTCCTCTATCTGCTAGAGATATGGCTTTGGGGAAAAATGGACAGGCTCATGTATATCCTCAGTCATACTTTCTGCTCTTACCAATGGAAGCCCTGTTGGGTTCTTTAACGTTATCTCTAATTTTGTTTATTCTTGTAATGGAGGTGCTTAGTAAGATGATTGACATAGACTAAGAAGAGGTTGGCTATTGGGTGTTGCGGTGGTGGGGAAAAACAGTGAGTAATGGCAACTATAGAATCTGTAGTCTTAGGATCTGTCCTAGAGTTTCTGATAAGGCAAAAAAAGCTACGTTAGATGGTACTTAATTGTTTGACAGCTACTTTTCAAAGGGAAGCAAATACTCCAAATACCCCAGTCAACACAAACAGTTATGTACTGGCCTACAGCTTTGTGCTCTTTCATAACAATCACATTCACACCAGCATATCTTCCGAATTCCTGCATACCTCTAGAGCCACTGATTGCAAACTACATACTATCCAAAAAAAAATCATTAGCCATAAGAGTCCCCTTCTCCAATACATTGCATCTGGGCATATAATGTTTCTATATTCCAAATGGGAGCAATTAAATTTTCATGGGCAACTAAGCTTTTGCACTCAAGGTTTCAACCTCAAATTAAAATGCTATATATAAACATGTAGGAGAGAGAGTTCAAATTATAAAAATTTCTAATACCCATTCAATTTCAAAGCCCTTATGTTCTAAATCAAAGATTATACTACAGAAAATGATAATAAAAAAGTGGAAATACAATAACCAAGGTTTCATATATATACTTCATGAAAAGATTGGATATTATGTTACTTATTAAAATATCAGGAACAGAGAAACATAAAAATTGAAAAGCAAAATCACATAGACATTATGATGAACATGTGGGGGGCACACTAGAAATGTCAGTGTTTAACGCAAAAAGAATTAGAGAAAGTTGGTTAAAGATGAAGAAGCATCCTAGTCCTTGAGGATTGGTTCTATCATCTATCAAAAAAAAAGAAAGAAAGGTGCATACATGGAAGTAACTAATCAAACTTACCTTACCTGAAGACTTTGGGCCTTCTTAGAAATAGAATAGCTTCAGAAAATATAAATAGAAAGAAATGCGTTACTAGTTGATGACAAGTGAGAGACATGGTTCGGGCTCAGCTGGGTTTTTAATAAGAAGCTATGAAAGAAGTAGGACTGTTGCTAGCTATAGCTACAACAGTTATACACTTTTTTTTAAATGCAGCAAAAGACACATTTAGATGCTTATAGAGTTCCATTCCCATAAATACCCTAGAAACCTGCATACTATCACCTCCATCATACTCCAACAAGACCAAGGTGGGACAAAAATCCACAATAAAAACTATCTAGACCTAGCATATTTACCCATTCATACGCTTCAAAGCACCTCAGCTTACTTCCAATCCACCCAACACCCCTATATCAATAGTCCATGGGAGAATTACGTCCTCTGGAGGTCTCCTCCCAAATATTTCAAAATATAAACTCTTAATAAGGAATAATGTCATTCATTCTTAATGTTAGCCTCATTAAAGAAAAAAAATACTCGTATAAACACAGCAAAATCAAATCGTATAAACAAACACAGCAAAATCTCCCAAAAATCAGATGAGTATTTAAACAAAGCTTGAAGGAGCAAATTAAATCACACACCAAAAGCTTATATTCACCAAAATTGAACCCTAAATCACACACCAAAACTGAACCCTAATTGCCACATTCAATCAATAAAACCAAATACAGCAATAAAAGCAATGCACAATATTCAATCAGAGATTAGAAAATAAAAAATTAGGGCATCAAAAGGTACAGACCTTGATTGAGATTGGCGAAGATGCATGTGGAAGCAGATCTTCGTTGGTGCTGCTGACCTAACTTGCCGGAATATTCCTTACTCCGATCAGAGATTCCTGCAAACCAAAATTTTTGCAGAGAAAATGACAGAGAGAGCAATCAAATGAAAAAGAAATCAAAGAAAATAAGAGCCTAAATACTCTAAGATTGTAGAAATTTGAACAGAGAGGAAGAGCGTAAATTCAGAGAGGGCTTTTGTTTCCACTGAGTTAGGCTCTTCGAATCAGTTTCAATGGATGAATTTGAAAAATCTTTATAAATTTTAGAGTGGAAACCAGCGGGCCCTATTTCCAGCAATTATTTTAACGGTTGAGAAAGTTATTTCAAGAGTTGTGTTAGCTTCCTTCTCAAAAAAAAGAGTTGTGTTAGCTGATTTCAAAGGTACTCAATAAGTGTAGTAATAGTGTCATATTAGTGTTTGTTTGGATAAACTTTAGTGAACCCTTGAAAAGAAAGGGTCGAAAAAGGTCAAGTTTCTTGTAAATCAAAACCTCTAGCACTCCAAGGTACCTCTCGTAAGTTTGGAACAGTGAACTTCACTGGAAAGCTAGCTCTGTGGTTTCAATCTTTCAAACACTCTTTTCGAATCAAAAGATGATTGGGCAAATAAAATATATTTTTATATGAAGGACAAGGCATGGATTCTTGATGATCTTGATTACAACATGGGGATGGCAAAAGCAAGGGAAAAGATCCTGAACAAAATAAATCAAAAGAGAGAGGACATATCATTTTTGGCTCAAGTGGGCTCTTTTTGTGGTTCAAAGAAGCAAGAACAAATGGCTGAATGCCTACTAGACTTATTGGTTGGGCAAGTCATGCATGTAAGATTGTGCACGGTTTGCTCAGCACGCTGATGAAAATATGTAGCAGTATCTGACAAGCTCGCTTGAGTGGGCTTATGCTCTCACTCGAGCAAGATTCTTCATACAGCACATCACAAGCAGTTTCAGGAGTCAGTTATTTCTTCAAAATTTGACAAAGGATTACAACCTCTACCTAGATTTCATTATTGACAGATATTTGCCAATCTAAATCTAACACCACTAAATAAACCCTCTCTAATTGTATAAGAAAATTCCAAATTCTAACAGAGTGGTTCATTTCAAAGATCAATGACATTTCTGAATAGATCTAGATTAAAAAACATGGCAAATAAACTTCAATAAACAATCCCACAAAGCCAAAGAAAAAACCAAGTATCTAAACTTAACATGAAGAGCTAAAAATGCTCCATCACAACAGAAAACACAATCAATAATATTATATCTTAAAAAAAAAAAAAAAAAAATCAAATATTGAGGAACCTTGGACTTGGATTGAATTGCTCCTCCACATTGAAACCAAATTGGCATCTGAAACCACCATTGACCGTTGCTATTACCAAATCACTATGACCACCAAACAATAATTTTGAAACCCATCATCCCCCATTCCCGCCAACACCAACCCTACATTCTGTTTTCGCAACTCTTTCTCTCTCTTCTCTGGTGTATATGTATTGTAATTGAAGTAAAAATAAATAAAATAAATATTTGTATTAAAAAAAAAAAAAAAAGTGGCACGTATGAGTAAAATTGTAAAAGTGAGGGTAAAATGGGGAGTAAGAAAAAAAAAATGTTGTGGTTCGAAATACCGATTTCAGGGATTGGGGGTTTTTTGAATTATAAAACCTTCATTCTCAGACTTAGACAAAGACTTTTCTTGAATGAATTGCTTTCCATTCTCCTTTACAACAAGAAACCACCTCTCTCATAAAAGATAAAAATAAAATAAAAAAGGGTTCTCACCGATGTGAATGATAAATAAAAATCCCTCTGTTTTGTTCACTCCGACTCGGAGTCGGATAGACTTGCATTCAATACTAACAAATGATATACATTCAAACGTAACAAATTAAAATTGTAAAATTATCATCTTCATTACTTCATGAACTAAGTACAAAGAATTCAAAAATCATATACAAAAAGAATCATCATCAACATGTAGATCATCAATGACGGTGATAGCACTTGGATTTCTTGGAAAGATTAATCTCTGGCTCAGGCTTAGGGATATCTCTCAAATCCACCAATTGAATCTTTCTTTTGGCCTTTTGAACTTGTTGGTATCCAAGTTGTAGCTTTCTTTTTGACGCTTCAAGTTTCAACTCCAATGACTTCCTCTTCTCCTCTTCCTCCTTTTGCGCTTTCCTTTTCCGCCATGCAGCCAAATTAATCTTGACCACAATCCTCTCTTTCTTTTCACCATTCTCGGCACTATTACTGGCAGCAGAAGACAACGTTGAGATTGCTTCCTTCTTGTCGCCATCATCTTGCTGCTTTGAAGGAAACCCAGAAGCAGAAGCAGAAGAGAGAGTCCTCTTCAAACCCATACGAGGGTTAGCATCTAACCCCATAGCCACACGAGTTCTTGCATCTAAACCCAAAAGCATAGCCATGGCCATGACTACTGAAATCTTCAAGAGAGAGTATTTTTGCGTACTGAAATCTTGAAGAGAAAGTATTTTTGCGTTTAGTTTTTTCTTGCCTAAGTGGGATATATATATATATATATACATCACTCTCCAACTCCCATACGGAGACGGAGAGACTCTCACTCTCTGTTTTGTGATCACCGACTCAGAGGAATACTTTCATCCCAAGCAACCCCAACTAGCCGTTACTATTTCAATCTCTTTATTTAGTTTTTATTCTCCTCTCCAACTCTCCAACTACAAGAACTGAATTTAATTTCATTCAAGCATAGAAAAGGATTTCTTCTATACCCAGTAAAACTCTAGTAAAATTAAACTCCTACAATAATTTACACGGCCAAAGGCATCTATGACATTGTCACGTATATTAATGCAAAACTGCCACCCTATCCTCCACCATAAAAAGATTAAATTGAGCAATTGATTTCATAATAGGAATGAAAAGGCCTTGAAATATTATGCATTACAAGAATTAATAAAAGTTTTACACTTTTTGAATAACATGATAGTATTGTACGGTGTACCTGCTTGCTGTAAGGGCAATACAGATTTGAATGAATTGACCAAAAAGAAAAACAGAGAGAAATTTCCAATTGAATTATCATCTTGAAATATTCCCATCTCTCAAATTGTTGGGGAGCTTCACATGGGCCGTGGGATCTTTCTTCTTCTTTTTCTTGAAATGTTTAGAGGCAGCTTTCAACGCCTTAGTCCAAGCCTGTAATGAACAGTGTAAAATATGATAAGAAAAATGCTTTTTTGTATTTTGTTTTTAATCAAATGATGAACCAAAAGTAAATTGCACTCAATAGAGACGAAGTTTTCCTACAATTTTTTTCTCTTAAAAGGGCTTATGTATTTCCGGTTAATTATCTCAAAATTTCAGATTAAAAAAATATAGAAATAAAGAAAATAAAATAATAGAAATTCTCCAGAAAGAAATAGGAATAGAAATACCTTTGTGGTGTGTCGGAAACAAGTAAAAGTGGGCTTTAGAGGAGTTGGGGAGAACTCAGATGCCTTGGTTTTGTTCTTGTGCATGTGCTTCATCTTCAAAACATTAAGATTAAGATTGATGTTGAGCTTCTTCTTGATGTTGTGAGTGACTTTCTTCAACTTGGTTTTGTTGCTCAACACCATAGCACCACCACCAAATGAGATCTTTCTATTTGTGGGTGTCATGAAATCCAAATCTTCAAAATCAGAATCCAAGTCCATGGCACTGTAAGCCCGAGGGACCAAAGGGGACCATATTGAGCTCTGCGTGTAGTCGAAGTCAAAAGCCGATGACTTGTCAGGGGATTTGCAGGGAAGCTCTTTTGACATCAATGGTTCTAAGTAGTACACCACTTTTGTAGTGCCCATAACAAGCCTCTCTGTCTCTTCTTCTTCTACTTTGGACATAGCCATAACTAAGAGAGATCTTCTTCTGAATCTTCTATATAAGATACTACATAAACTGTTGTGATCTTTTTTGCCTTTTTTTTTTTTTTTTTGCTTTCAGTTTCCTTGGTGGGATTTGGCCCGTTTGGGACTTGTGTTTAAAGCAAACGTGGGGAAGAAAGAACAAAAGGAAGTTTTGGAAAGTTACCGTTACATTTTCAATTTTAAATGTGATGGGCCTGCTTTACCCCTAGTTTCTTAACCTTTTTCTCGATTTTGCCCTACTTTTTTGCTTTTTTCTCATTTAGGTCCATGGAGTGAGTGATATAGGTGTCATGTCACGTGTGCCATAGTTTAGAACAGTGAATAATCTAACAAAAATGTGACCATAAATAAAATAAAAAATAAAGCATTTACAATGATTTGCTGCCTGTGAATTTATATTAAATAATAATACTTGAAATGATAAAGTTTAATTACAAAATTGATTGTAAACTAAAGCTAATATTTTATTCAATATTATTTTTTATTGAAGGTGAACTTTGACAAATCTACAATTGGATCACATATTCTTCATATATTCTCCATTCTTGCAAAATTTTTAGAAAATTAAAGATCAATAGCTATGTCATCAATAAATTGTTTAAATTGCAAGTTTTTGTAGTTTAAAATTATGTATAAAATATGAGCTTATAGATTATATAATAAATAATATCCAATTAACACAAAATTTGACATGTGTATTAAGAGGGTAAAAAACATGTAATTCAACAGTTAGATTTCCAAAATATATAATAATGTTTATTTTATTGAGTAAAGTTGTAACCTTAGGCAATTAGGCTACAATTAATTTTGTAATTAAATTTTGTCCTACTTGAAATATGTGATGAAATCATGAGAGTGTTTGTCTATGTATATATTAAATAGTACTAAAAAAAAACTAGCACTTTCTATCCCAAAAAAAAAATACTAGTACTCAAAGTAATTTTTTTTTTTTTTTAGAAGAATTAAAAGTGGAGATTGATCAAGAAAGCTACTTACAGCTTGGAGGCTAGACCAAGTATCCAAATATTCAGATCCAAATTGTCTTATTTTCTTTAGATTTGAATATTGTGGGACTTAACAATCTAGAGCCCTAATTTTGGAAGTCCAAGTGGAAAGGAGAAGCCCAGCAACACGGATAGAAAAAAATTAGTAAATGGATAGAAAACCCATTAAACCCAAGCGGCATGAATAATGGATCATTGGCCCATGAGATAAACAAATGGGCCTTGAGGGAGTAAATGAGCTTAAAGGAGCCTAGAAAGAGAGAAATAAGTAAACCATGGGCAGTATATGATGTGGAAAAGTGAGAATGGGCCACAGTAGACCTAAAGTAATAAAAGCAAAGAAAGTAAAGGGTTGATGGCAAGCCCATGAGCCTCAAGGATGAGGGATAATGTAATTGAACCGGGGAAGCCTAAAGAACTCAGTAAAAGCTCATGGGAATGCAAAGTTAAGAAAATGGCCAAGGAAGCCCAAGAAAAGCAAATGGATCAGGGACACCCAAGAGAAAACAAATGGGACACAGGAGCCTGCCAGTGATGTAATAAAAGAACCAATGGTCGTACTGCGCCATTAGGAGAAGAATAAACAGCAAGCCCAAAGAGGCCCACACTACAAAACGCGGGGGCCTTGGGCCACGTTTTTTAGCCGCAGCCATAAAAAACGCGGCCCAAGGCCCACCCTACAGGCCCGTTTTTAAAAACGCGGCTTCAAAGAACCTTAAAGCCCCGTTTTTAACACGGGGCCATAGACAGGTTCTGAGGCCGCGTTTTTTGAGAAAAAAACGCGGCTCAAGGCCCACCCTAAAGCCCCGTTTTTAAAAACGCAGCTTCAAAGAACCTTAAAGCCCCGTTTTGAAGACGGGGCCATAGACAGGTTCTGAGGCCGCGTTTTTTCCTCAAAAAACGCGGCCCAAGGCCCACCCTAAAGCCCCGTTTTTAAAAACGAGGCCTAAGGACTTCAGTAGTTTTTTTTTTTTTTTTGTTAAACTCTTATTTTTTTTTGCCTAAACTCTTATTTCCACCCATCTGATATCGGCCTCCATCTCTGAAGCCCGATCTCACCCCTCTCCCTTCATCGCCAATCGATCTCACCCCTCACCCTCCTCCATCGCCAATCGATCTCACCCCTCACCCTCCTCCATCGCCAATCCATCTCAACCCTCCGTCTCTCTGATCTCAACGTAGCCCTCACCCTCCACTTTGAAACCTTTCATGTCGGACCTCTTCACCGTTCAAATCTTCGGTTGATTCGCAGAGAAGGATAGAGAGAGAGAGCGAAACCCAAAGAGTCGAAGACAAAGAGAGGGAAGCTAAGAGAGGTAATTATGTTTTCATTTTTTGTTTTCAATTTTTGAATTTAGGGTTTTAAGTTCTGTGTTTGATTTGAATAGAAATTTAGGCAAACTTCTTTAAGTTCTGATTATTTTCCGTTTCTTATTTGTTTCGATATTATTATATTCGAATTCTAGGGTTTTGAAATTGTTTGATTTTGAAGTTGTTTCCGTTTCACACACAAATATTACCAGAGTGTGTTTAAAATATTGTTAGCACCTTTGTTGGTTGTAAAATTATGTTTGGAAAGCTAGAAAAGAAAAAAAAAAAGAGATATACTAAGATTACTACAAATTTTATTTCATGTGTTTTGTAAATTAATTGATTAATCGATTACTGCGCAGTAGGTTATAGAAAGAGGACGGATGCTAGATTATATTTTGAACAGCTTATAAACTATTATTATTGTGGGCTATGGGATAATTTTGCAGCAATAAAAAAGATTATATCATATAATTAAATAAAAAATATGGCAATCTTACACAAATTATGCTTTATGAATGTATTATATATATATATATATATGTAATATGAATAAGGAAAATATTTAAGAAAAGAATGAAAAGTTGAGCTAATTGGACTATTGAGCCTAAAAAATTAGAGCTATTCTAATAGGGTCTTTTTCTCTCTCTCTCTCTCTCTCTCTCTCTCTCTCTCTCTCTCTCTTTATCTCTCTCTATAAGATTTGCATATTAGGTTTTTTTCTTTTGCTCGCATATAATTTGAAAATTTACATATATTGATCAAGTAAAAATTTTGGTCAAAGAAATTACTAGAAAACTGAAATCTACCAATTAATGTCAATCAAAGTGTTAAAACGAAGAAAAAAAATAAGAAAAGAAAAATTAAATTAAAGAGAACCCCATCCACTCTAATAAATTATGATGATGACTAATTTATGATTTCCTCCCATTCCATAAGACCATACTTTCTATAGTTATGGTTGGGATTACAGGAACATTAATGTAAGACCGATTAAAATATAGTAATTGAAAACAAATGGTCAAATACTGAAAAAAGTAATTGAAACATAACGTCAAAGTTCTTCACAAATAGATGTTATGGTTCTTCTAAGAAAAACTGAAATGGAAACATGGAAACATAGCCATATCGTTTACTAAAATTAGGGAGAATTTGCTGGGATTAAGAAACTAAATTAGTGAGGATTTGCAGGAAAATGTGCAATTAAAGGGGAAACAAGATCAAATGGTATGACACAAGTTAGCCAATCTCTATATCCCACAAAATTTTATGACCGGTAGAGGAGGTGACAAAGGTAATTAATGAAAACCATGGGTAACAGGTGGTTTGGAAGTACAAAATTAGTGATTCTTGAAAACTGTAGGAAATCATCCATGGGGCTCAAAGTCTCCTTTGTGAAAGGTTGGAGTCACATGAGGACTTGGATACTAGTTATATTTAACATATTACACATTTATCTCACTTAAAGGTAGATTTTGTGTACAAGTTGCATACATTGAATCCACATTTATGTGAAAAGGAAGTGTAGTACACAGGATATAGAAAATAATTTCTAATACTTGATTAGATATATGCTCTCCTAAACATTAATTATAGAATAATGCTTAAAAAGCATTAAGAAAATGTCTAAATTGGCTATGAGCCAATTAGCTGAATGCAATGGGTCATGTTTAATGCCATGTTTAATAAAACAATTTAAAACGTGAAATGCACTTTGGATGATAACACTTTGGATCCATGTTAGATACTGACACAGATTGGACATGTATAAAAACAAAATATTGTGCTCTCAAAAAACCAAAAACAAAAAAACAAAACAATATTGTAATATTTCAAGAGAAACATAGGGACCATCTGCTAGACATTAAAAACGGCAACAATTGAAAGGGATGTAAATCAATTTAGCCCAAAATCAATGTCAAAAATTTAGAAAGCCATACTCTAGTTGTTGAAAAAGATTGTTTTCAAAATATTAGTGTATCAAATGCACTTATGCACATGAATTGAAGGGTGGCTTAGCAATTAGCATATCAAAAAAAGGAAAAAAAGAAGTGTAGGGGTTAGCTTTTTTCTAATATTCTCCCAAGTCGATCTGTCTCTTTCACTTCCTCCCCATAATTGAAGAAAATAAATAACATAAAAATTAAAGAGTAAGATTAATGGATAGGAGTGGGTTTGATGGGCTTGGTTGATGGTTTCTGGCTGAGATTGAAATCCTTCAATTGTGATTTGTGACATGACAATATGTGATTGGTCCACAAGTCATGATTGATTGTGGCTGCACTATATAGCGTCAAATTCAGAGGATAAAAGAGATAAGAAGGAAAACTAGGAAAGCATATAGAGCTTCGACCTCTTGACTTCTTCATCACCAATACCCAACTGTACAAAACTATAAACGGTGTGGTGACAGGTAGGAACTAATCCCATATCCAAACAAAAAACAAAAAGGTTGTCATACAGACTCTCTCTCTTTATCTAATAACTTTTGTTTTTCTTTCTTTTTTCTACGAGAAAATAATGGAGAACAGTTAGCTTAAACATCTGCACGCAAAAAACAACCGCAAACTCCTCATCTTAAAACCTCTTTCCATGAAACTCCTAAAAAACATAGAAAGTCATGATCTTTATGGCCACTTCTAGCCTTTTACACACGAACTATCAAATTATCAACATTTTAGATGCAAAAACTTCATGCCCACATTACCAAGTAACAAAGAAATTATTCAGGAATAAAAAAAAAAGTAACTAAGAAATTAATAATGGTCTAAAGCAAAACATTTAAATTAAACCAAAAGAAACCCCTCCGTATGAAACTGTCAAAATGATCTAAAGAGTTTCAGATCACATATATATGTATGTACAAACTAAAGGAAATAAAAAAGCATGACATTATACCTCTAACTTGCTTCATGAACTTTAAACTATTACTTATGCTGCATTGGACACAATTGAGATAACTTCATCCTCATCTACAAGAGCCGGTAAATTAATAACTTCATCCTCATCTACAGGAGCCGGTAAATTAAGATCTATCAACTTGTTTCTAGCAGAACTTCTAGCATTAGCATTGCCATTGGAATAAGTATAAATGATTTTATAAATCACCAAATAATAAATTGGAAGTGTCTCTAAATTATTATTACTTTTTTTTTTTGAGGCACCTCTAAATTAGTTTGAATGGCACTTACTAGGCGTGCAAATTTCTCTCTCAATTTATCGATTTGAATGGAAGATGTATTACTAGACAGTGAAAATATAATTATAACCAATTTGACTTTACTTTCATATTGAAGTTTATGTTTTTTTTTTTTAATAGAAAATAATATATTATGTGATAGGAGTTTAAGTGATAACTTAATGTTAATGATATATATGGGAAGAATATATTAATAGAGAATATATTAATATGTTAATGATATAATGAGTTTACAATAAAGACAAACAACGCAAGGAAGAGAACCTATAAGTGCTAACTGCTAGGACTGAGTTTTTGAGGGAGTGAAGATCCCTATCCATATGATGAAAATGCTGTTTCCAAGATCATCCTTTTTAAGCTTTTAGTTTGGTGTCCTAAATGGGATCCTCCTTGACCTTTTGGAATTAGATGTTTTCAGTTCTGGGCTTTAATTACATCAAGGCTTTGCCATTTGGATAATCTTGGCATACCATATCCCAGACTCTTTCTCTAATTAGTATTCTACCTTCTTTCTTTTTTTTTTCTTTTTTTTTGAAATTGAGAATTTGAGTTTTGCTTACCAAAAAGAAAGTGCAATGGTAAGCAAAAGAATAATTAGTTGATGCAAAAAACAAATGAAAGGAGGAATTTTTTTTTTTTCAATTTTAAAAAAAAATTTTGATTCCATGTACCTTTCACGTCTTTCATTTGCAAGTGACCTGAGAGATTTCACTACAAAATCTACAAGATCCATATCATATTCCACCCTTTTATTTCTCCAGCCCTGAGATAACATGAAGACATCAAAAGATTGATAATATGAATTATAAATCAAATGGTTACCATCATATCCTTTTCAAACAGCTTATGAAGTTTATTACACTTTCCCTCCATTCAATAGTGTTGGTATTGTACTCCATTTAAGATATCCAAAAATGCTGTCTGCTTTATAAATTAATAATCACAATTCTATAACTTTCCTAAAAGATCCTTTAATTTATTTGACCCATTTTTCATTTGACTTTACTTAAGTTTATATTAAGTAGGGTAGTTTTGAAAATTTATAATTTTATACACTTGATCACAAAAATGTGGTACAACGAAGGCAGGAAGATCAAACAAAATTAAAGGTGATGACACAGTTTTGAAAGAGTCAGTTTTTGTCTTAAAAGGTAATTGTACAGAGATGCTCCAACGCACAAGCTGTATCATGCTTTAGCATGTACAAAATATAGCCATTACCTACATATATTTTTGAAGCACCAAATGGAGCATCCACGAAATGACAGATGGAATTTTAAGTGGCCAATTTCGAATGCATAAATAGACTTCTTGTTCCCAGTAAGGATTTCAAGTTAGTTTTCTTTTTCTTGGTAGGGGTGGGGGGTGGTGGTCTTTCAATTTCCAAATTCCAAATAAGTTCTATATAACCCAAAAATAAGTAAATGATAAGTGAAAAGGAAAGGCTAAAGACAAACCTTATGCTCCTGATTTTGTGATTGTAAGACAATAGGTTTAGACAGGATGCCATTGTCAATGTTTTGAATGTATGGTTGCACCTTCTCCTCCAACATCTCATTTAACTGAAAATTAAAATATAATATAATATATAGGATCAATGTACAGAAATGGATGGCCATAAGTTTTATCTTCATACTCATCCATTCCAGATTCACTAATATCTGAATCCTCTCCTGAGCTGAAATCCATCACGATTCCCCTTAAAGATAAATAGTACCAATTCCAAAATTTGTTGACTTGGAACTCTTGGGGGTCACTATAAAAAATCAGTTACTGAAAATTTTGACTCTGTCAGTTGCTATTATAGAAGAATTGGGAATCTGGGTCTTCATCAGAAATGGAATTAGGAATCTGGGTCTTCATCAAAATTGGGAAGTTGGGAGAAATTGGAGATGGTAGTGACTGGTTAGTGACTAGGGTTAATGAAACTTTGCATTGGTATGTGCTGCTAATAGAATGTATATAATATATGCAGGATAGCGCTACATCATAGGGAGGACTCTTCGTGGACTCTTCGGAATATTGTAATATTGTAACTTCGTGGATATTCAAAATATTGTAAACATGATTGTAATATTGTGTCCAATGGATTGAACGACATATTCTATAAAGATTGTTCAATTTCCTGTATTCTTTAGAGATATTGATTGTTGACAGGTTTGAGAAAATTTGTTTTTGATATTTTGTTGAAAACTCTTGCTTGAGAAAATTGTTGTTGATATTTTGTTGAAAACTCTTGCTTGAGAAAATTGTTGTTGCATGCAGCAAGTTGTAAAAATACAGGAAAACTCATCTGCCCAGAAAAAAAGGAAGAAGAAAAAAAAAAAAAAAAAAAGAGCTATAGCCGCGTTTTAAAAACGCGGCTATAGAAAAAATGTTTTAGGAATTACGGGGGTCTTAGGCCGCGGTCAAAACGCGGCCGAAGGGTGTACTCTTAGGCCGCGTTTTAAACGCGGCCGCAGGATGAACATTTAGGCCGCGTTTAAAACGCGGCCTAATGTTGTGTTCGAGGCCCATTGTTTTTGTCCTTAGGCCGCGCTTAAAACGCGGCCTAAAGTCCAACCTTGGGCCACGTTTTAAACGCGGCTTAAGGGTAGTCCCTTAGGCCGCGTTTTAAACGCGGCTTAAGAGTGGTCCTTCGGCCGCGTTTTAAACGCGGCTATAGGACCTCAGCTAGAGCCGCGGTTAAGAAGTGCGGCCGTAGGACCATCAGTCCTATAGTCACAGGTTTTAGGCCGCATTCTTAACCGCGGCCTAAAAAAACGCGGCTATAATATATAGCCACGTTTTTTTGGCATATGGCCGCGTTTTTAAAACGCGGCCACAGGACCTTTTTTTTGTAGTGCCAGCAGGATTGAGGCAAACAATTTCGCAGCAAGAATGATAGAGTAGTATGACAGGAGATGGTAGCAGGAAAAAGGGTGAGCCAAAGAAAGGCAAACCCACTGTCAAGCAAGGCCCAACCCTTAAGTGGGGCAAGCCATAAAAGAAAGGAAAATCAGAAAATAGTCAAAAACGGATGGCAAACTGTGCAGGCCAACCACGGCAAACGCATGAGCAGCAGGTAGATCTTGGACATACATGGAAAAGAGGCACGTGTAAGGTCCAGACGTCACCAGCCTATACCCAACCAATACAGGACACGGTGAGGTCATGGGTTAGAGGTAAGAGGACATGGTTTGGCGGTGGAGAGAGAGGAAAACCTATTTTGAGGTTCCTACTCAAGCTCTTTTGGGGAAAGTGTCCTGCTAGGATGACATACCACCCAAAAGTAGCAAAGTTAAGTTGGAACCACTAGGTGCATGCCATGAAGGATAGGGAGAGAGAAGGCACCCACACTATAGCAGGTAAGGGTGCATGCCATGAAGGATGGGGAGTGGCACACAGACGGACCAGTGGTGGTCGGCAACTACACCCAGACCAAGACAAAGATGGTTAAGGGCTAAAATAGTAAAACCCGGTAACGGCAAGCACTATAAAAAGAGGCCCTTGCCGTGTACAGGGGACGACACAAGCACCATGGTGTAGGAATTTGAAAACCAGGAAATAGAAAACAAGTATTAAGAAAAAGAGGAAGAAAGAAAAAAAGATAAGAAAGAGGAATATTAGAAGAGAAGGAAAGAAAAAGATAGAGAGTTAGAGTGGCAAGCATGCACCAATAGGTTGATTCTCTCTCTCTCTCTCTCAAAGTCTTGCTCTCTGCCAGAAACAAAGAGTTCTCTTGTACACCAACCATTCAGATCTGTTTCCCTCAAAGTGATTAATTTCCATGGCAGGATTTTCCTGAGAGATTATTCACTTTGAAAAGAGGCATTCTTCCCTCTCTGGTTTTGGTCCTACGGATCAGATTTAATCTGATTTTTTCCTTCTTTTAATTAACCCATATACTACCCACTTATTCCCCTTACTTTCTTTATAATTGTAATTGTTGTTAAATTGTGATTATATTTTCTTGATTAGGGATTATCTATTCACTTTAATTAAGAAGTCAAAGAACTTTCTTTTGTCTTATTATTATCATATCTGTTTGCCACGACTCATTTAAAACAACTCTGCCTGCTCTAAGCGCACTCTTGGCGAACGAGTCATAGTTTGCGCACAAGCTGGATCAAATTGAGTTGCAGTTGGACTGGTCTCAACTCTCTTATTTAGAATATTTGGGCCCAGTACCGTAGGAGGCAACCTAGCCCGATATAACCAAAAAGGTCCACTACAGTCCTCCACTCACTCCTATTTGGACTCTCTAAGAGGCATAGGGTGACTAACTTGAGCCCCATATTCAAGGGATAATAAAATTCCAATTTTACCTCAACAGAGGTCTTACAAATATCCAAACACAATTTTAGGTAAATATATGAAATCATAAGCTTTTAGTCAAAGTTTCATTAATTTGTTAAAATTTAAGAGTTTTTAAAATGACATCAAGCCTAACCAATAATAATAAGAAGGCCATGTGACCATATGACTTGATATATTAATAAGACAATTGATCACATGACCTGATATATCAATAAGGCAACTTGATTCGATATATCAATGTGATGTTAGGTGGGGATACTCACACTAAATGACAAAATTTGAAAAGTTAAATCAATTTCTTTTAATTTATTTACATCATTCACACTAAACAACAAAAGCTTGAAAAGTTGAATTCAACATTTAATTTCCTTCTCATTTACTTGATAGCATTCACATCGAGTGGAAAAACAATAAAATTTTTATAATAATAATAAATAAATAACTTAATAAAAAGAAGACAGAGAAACATAGATGAGATATCGATTCGGTACTGATCTATCAGCTAGAGTGACCTATTTTCATCAGTAAGTCTGATATATAGAATGGTACTATTTGAATGTGTTTTTGTATTGGTGGATTGACTGGTAGGATAATTACTAATTGTATTTGATGATTTCAGTACTTTTATTAACTTCCTTGATCAGACCTTCGTGGCCAAATATAATTTATGAGTTTGATCTACGTTATTTGTTTGTTTATGGGTTTGGTAATTGCAAATGGCAATGGTGTTGTCTTTTTGGCCAACGACTCTATTTTTAAGAATCATTTGGTGGTTTCAGGTGACAATATGAATGGTAGTTTGGGTGGTTTGTGTGACGATGGTATTTGTCTTTTTGGCTGAAATGAGTAGAGAAATGAAGTAGAGAAAAGAGAGAGAAATTTTATTATTAGAATTTAGTAGAGGTAAAGATTAAAGCTAATTTAGGTGTTTATTTGTTAATATATCAAAAGTGGAGAGTTAAAATTGTGTGAATGCTTTAAACCAACAAATATGTAATAAATTATAAATCCCTTAATCACTTCCTCCTCTTGTACCTTAATTTCCAAACCATTAAAGCCTCAATTCCGCTCTCCCATCCGTACTATTCCCTTTTCCTACCCTTAATAGAATGTTGGAGAATTTGGCTATCATTTTAGTAAGTCTCACTAACAAAGAGGTGAGTATCAAGCTCAAAATCTTATTAGAAGTAGAACAAAGTAAGAGGTTTAAGATAATGGGGAAGGTTACTTCAAATAAATAGATGAATAAAAAGAAAGTGAAACACACAAAAATATTGAAACCTCACAGCAAAAACGAAGGTCTCAACCTTGGGTTGAAATTTATGCCTTCACCTTTGTCATCTCAACAAAGAAAAAACTATCATTGCCACTGTCTTCGTCTTCATCTTCTCTCATGAGCTAATCTACAACTTGATTTGAGCAATCATGGTGGGGAAAAATCAACGATTGAAACCAAGCTTGAACGACTTGATTATGGCAATCATGAGCTCGTCTCTCTCTAAACCGTATGCTTCTCAATCTATCAAAAACATCCTTTCTTGATTTTACCTCCACTCTATCAAAAACCTTCTCAAGTTCATCTCCCCTAAATCAACCTTCTTGGCATATTTTTTTAAGAAATTCAAATTTGTAAATTGGTTTTAAAGCAATATTAAGGGTAAATTATATACTTGATCCATAAAATTTTGTAAGTTGATTTTGGTCCTTTAAATCTAAAAAAGGTTGAACTTGGTCTCTGAAATTTCAAAAAAAGATCAATTTCTTCCCTCCATAAATGGGGTTTCATTCAACTTTGTTTATTAATTAAGTGGTTGGTTCAATTTGGTTCCTAAAAATCGAGGTGCGCCTTAACATATTGCGGGCAATGTAAACTGAATAATTGATTAAGGAACCAAACTTTCCCTTTTGAAATTTTAAAGACTAAAGTTGAACTTAAAAAATTTGCAGTACTAAAATCAAGCATAAAAAAATTTTAGGCATGTAAAGTATAATTTATTCTAATAATAACATAAAAAAAAAAAATAGAATGTGGAAGAATTATTAGGCCTCTTTAACATGCAAAAAAAATTTCTCAAAAATATTGATCAAACCTTATTTGGCAATTGGCCACACACACTAGGCTGTCAGCCATGCGTACTTGATATTATTTTGTACAGATTCACTTGAATGTTATACACCCTGATTGTGCAAGCATTGGTTTTGGAAGAGCTTCATTAAAACTTTACCAAGAATAGTTTGCTGAATATTATTGGAAGAGCTTCATTAAAACTCCGCAATAAAAAGTTTGAATAAATATTATTGTCTGCCAATTAGAAATCTAGCGGACCCAAGAACTAAAGCATACAATTGCACTCATAGACCTGTTTAACCCCCACTCATAGGCCTGTTTAAAAACCCATTAAATTGAACTTTATTAGAATGATAGATAGCCTTAGGCCTGTTCAGGTACTTTTGTAATACATGATGTGGGCTTCTATTATATGCCTGGTTTATTTTTGTAATACATGATGTGGATTTCTATTCATCTATAATTGACGCGGTTCTATTATATGCCTGGTTTATATTCTCTTTCTTTCTTTGTCGAGCTTTATTTTTTATTTTAGATTTGAGTGGCATTATTAGTTTTAGAGTACGAATTATTGAGTTTTCTGTAATGGGTTTTTCTTCATTGTATTTTTTTTCCCCAGCTTCTTGAGATTAAACCAGAAACAATCATGGCATGTTTGTCTGTTTGTGTTGTGACTCCATGTATGTTCTATATTACCCTTTGTGTGATACAATTGTGAGGTTAATTACTGATATTATGTTTGTATAGTCCATATTTTTAGGTTGACAAACTGTGATTAAATATAATCCATTTATAGTGTTTTTGATGAGTCTTGAGTATGTTAAAGGTGTATCTTATAGTCCAAAACAAAGACCCAAGTTCCGATCAAGAAAGAATCAAGTTCAGAGCAAGAAAACAAAGTTTCTGTCACTTCGATCATTGGCTCGACACTTTGCTTGACCGATCAAGATTTATTATTGCAACATCAACACTTAGTTTGATTGATTGAGATTGCAATATCATCAAAATTTTGAAACGTGAAAAAGCCCATAACTTGCTCATTTCCCAATTCGTGATCCTTTTTTTGTGCTATTTAAAGGATATCATAAGCTATACCTAAAGAGGTTTAGCACATAGAGAAAGATCAACACGATGTTGTTGCTGCCATACTATAGATCTGTATGAAGCCATAGATCAATCCAGTCTACAGCAGTTGCTTGCCAAAACCTTTAAGTGGATTTCCTAGAGTCACAAATAGAGAAGTTTGTGTGAAATCAGTTAACCACAATTGCTGATCTAAAACCTTTAAGTGGAAATCTCAAAGTGACAAACAGACAAAAATCTAAAGTTGAAGAGTTCATGGATTCGGAGCTATGTGTAATCATGCTAGTAAGTACTACATGAGAGTAGCAGTAGATTTAGGATTAAGTCTATTGCATAAACTTCGATTCTATTTAATGGATATGTTTCTTTTAGGGTTAAGTCTGTTGATTTAATTGATATCCGTGAAACTCTCTGTAGGAAATTATCTAATTCTTTGAAAATTGCTAAGAAATTCCAAGAAGAGTAAAACAGGGTTAAACTTGAAAAAGAGGCATTGAGTGTATGTTTGAATAAATCAAATTAATTGAATGTGATTAAAAAAAAAAAAAATTATGCCTTTGAAGTTGAAAAGAACAAAAGTTTGGAACAAAAATTAGATTAGTCTAAAGCTAAACTAGAAAAATTGTCTAGTACCAAACCTGTTGTTGTGACTTAGTCAGTTTTCAAACCCCTAAAGTCTAAATATGGCAAAGTTTATATTTGTACTCCCTTCCATAAGTCTTGAAAAATTGCTTGGTCTGCTTTTGAAAAATTTAAGCATGTTAATTGACATGTGATAGAAAATTCAAAAAATGGTCTCCCATTGAAAAGGATTTTATTTTCCCCAAAAAAAACACTCTGTTTTTCATGTTTTTCACCTACAAAGCTAAAGACTTTTGCTGTGTGGGTGATAAAAGATTTTTAGAAGTGAGTGTTTTTTGAACTGTCCCTAATTTAATTCTTTAAATTATTTAAGGACTTTTTTTTTTCTATTTTTAGTTTGTTTTGATTATTCAAAAAAGTTCAAAAACATTGAAAATTTGCAAAAGGACAAAAATATTTTATTTTGTCTTGTTTTATTATTTTTTTAAGGTGTATTACATGAATTTTAATATCTCTCTCTTCACTTAGAACATGCTTAATATTGTGGAGAAACTTGAAAGTATGTGTAGCATAACTTAGTGCATGACTATTTTGAGATAAATGCAAATTGTGATGTCAAATTGTCAATTGTATAAAAGTCATATATATATGCACTTTATTTTTTGCTTTAGCACATGCACACTTGTTGCTCGTTATTAAACTCTCTTTGAGGTAAATTTTATAAAATGAATATTCATTAAGAACCTTGAGTTTTTAAGTCAAGTATTGATACGTGTCTTGAAAAATTCTGTAGTTTTCACACTAGTTAAAAAAATAATGGAAAGGGCTAATCTAGGTAGTTTTTTAGGAAAAAATGGGTAAATTGTACACTTTTTTCCTATTATATACTCATTAATGTCAGTGCTCTAATGTGTAGCAAATTTGTAAATTTAAGTAATTAAACACTCACTAATGTGGGTTATTTTTAGACTAAAATAGATAAATAATTTATTCTATTATACGCCCATTGATTTGAGTGATTTATAGTACTCGTAAAATCTTTAACTTGCAAGGCACGCCGTGTACACGCTGCAAACAATTGAAGAAACTGGAAACTGAAGCCTAAGGTGAAATATAATAAGTCCTTTACCAATATATAAAAGTCGGTAAAACCTACTTAGTTTCCTCTCTTACAATATCACAAAGGGCATTCCTTTTTCCTTTAGGTTTCCTTGTACGTGGGGTTTCTCTGTTTCTCTCTCAAAAAAGTATGGCTGAAAACAATGAAAGTAAGCGGCCATCTGGGCGGAAGAAGATCGAGATGAAGAGAATAGAGAAGCATTCGAGGCGAATAGTGACGTTCTCGAAGCGGCGCAAGGGTCTTTTCAAGAAAGCCGCCGAGCTTTCCGCCATGTGTGGTGCCCATGTCGCTGTCTTCGTTTTCTCTCCGAAAGACAGACTCTACACCTTCACTCACCCAACTGCTGACTCTGTTATCGACCGCTTCTTAAGCCAACACAACAACAACAACCCAGAGGGATCATCATCATCAGCTTGTAATCAGATTCTTCAGTCTGAGTGGGAAAAGTCCATAGACAACATGGAGTTGGAGGAGCTTGAGGGTTACATGGCGGCCATGTTAGAGTTCAAGAAAGAGGCATACATGGAGCAGCTGGTTGACGAGACCGATATCCGGACAATGGTTACTAGAGAGTTTTTCCCTTTGCGTCCGATCGAGAGGCCTGATGTTAATAACGATTATGAAAGATGATAAAACTTGGAGTTTTGGTTCCACTTTGATTTGCTGCTCCTGCTTTTGGCTTTCTTTCATGGGTGAAGATAGAAGGAGGGGTTTCCTTAATTTTCTTTGTTCTTTTCTTTTCCTTTTTTTTCTTTGTCCTCTCGAATTGGTGAGGCAATAATGCAGTTGGGTTTGAGTTTTCTTTAACATTCTTTGTTTTAATTTTTGAACTATCATTTTTCATGGATGCTAAACAAGCATAGACAGCAGTAGCTGCTTAAATAATATGTGGTTCTTAAGTAGCCCCTATTTTGGCTTTCTTTCGTGGGTGAAGTATATATAGAAGTAGGGTTTTGCATAATTTTCCCTTTTTTTTTTTCTTTTTTCTCTCGGATTAGTGATACAATGCTTAGTAGGGTTTGAGTTTATTTATTTATTATTATTTTTTTTTTTATATTCTTGGTGTTCTTTAATATTCTTTGATTTGGTTTAATGACTTATAATTTTTCTTGAATTAGTGATGCAATGCTTAGCAGGGTTGACGGATAATTTTTCTTTAATACTCTTTGTTTTCTTTAATTTTTAGGCAATGGCCCAGAAATAGAATATCTTATATTTCTTTGTCTAGTATTGCAAAAAATGTTTCAAAGAAAAAAAGTATTGCAAAGAATAATAATAAAAATGAAAAAGGCCTCTAACCTAGCGATATACCTCTTCGATCTATTGGTCAATAGATTGTTTTGTTATTAAGGCCCAAAAATTTAATGAATAAAAATTATTTTAAAAATATATTATGCTCTTTTTGAATGGTGTGCATTCTATTAATATGTTTTACTATATGTATGCATAGTTTAAAAGTGTAAAATTTTTTCAATCTTCCAAAAATTTTACCTCTCCTTTTTCTTTATCAAAATTAAAATTAGAATGAATAGTATTCTAACTCTAAACTCAACATCTGGTGTGTAAATTAAACCTCTGCATAGGGAATCAAGTTGAAACTTGGACCTAAACCAGTTAGAGACTCTCAACCTCTCCATCTTCAACCCACTAGGTTGACAGGGGCGGCTTGATGCATTTGGGGCCTAATGCGAAAATTGATCATCTTATTTTAAATGCAAAATTACTACTAATTAACATGAACTACATAGAATTTTTTCTTTTTTTACAAATTTTATAGACAGAAAAAATTTGACAAAATTTTTATACTTGTTGATGTGGTAGATTGATAGTGGTAAGTAAAACAGAGGTGTTAGTGGTAGACTTAGATGAAAACTAGTAAAAGATTGCTTATTAAACTCTTATTATTATTCTTTTTTTTTTTAGAAGTGGAACATTCACAATATTTTTTACAACAAATCCTAGATTTTAAATTGCTTTTTGTTTTTTATTTGAAAATATCACTATAATTATTTTTTTGTCATCAACAATAGGCTGTAACAACCTGCTACTTAGCATTAGTTGTAAAAGTGTTGTGAAAAATATTGTAGACGTTACATTTTTCTCTATTTTTTTATTTATTTTTCATCTAATAAAAAAATTAATTAATTTATTGATTATAAATAACCCAATTTGTTAAAATTTGGGGGCCTTTTTTTTACTTGGGACCTTAAGCGGCCGCATTTCTTGCTCCACCATTTAGCCGGCCCTGTAGGTTGAGTTGTACTCCTTAGCCTGAACAACAATTCCACGTTAGGACATTGAGTCCACGATATATTAGACTTATTAATTTATAAAAATATTTGTATCATAAATCAAACATGTCTTAGTTCTAAAGCATTTATATTTGTATGCAAGATTGCAAGTACATGAATATGAAAAGATTTATAAATTGTAATTCTTATTTCGAATGGGATAAAAATTCAAGCACTCTATTTTCTTGGTGATTAATTCTTGGCGCATGGCTTTGAGCATCCATCAACACAATCAGCTACTTTCTTTCCATCTGTCCCCCCCCAAAAAAAAAAAAAGACAAAAAAAATTAGTTTTTGTAGACTTCATTAACAGCTTAGCTCATAGAGAAACGTATAATAAGTTCTATCACACACAAGATGAAAAAAAATTAAAGAGAAGTTAATAGTGTTTACCAGGGTTTCCTATGGTGCTAATATTAGTGCATGAATAGGTTGCACAACCAAGCTCACAAAAGTATTGGGAGTTTATGCCAGTGGAGGGAGGTGTTATGCAATCTTTAGTGCATTTAAAACCACATAGGAGGATATTTCTTGTTTGGATGAAACAAAGAATAAAGCAACCTGTATAGCAATCCTGGAAAGAAGCAGTGGATTGCTCTACAAGCATCCCCAAGAGCAAACAAAGCATCACAACTGACCCAACTCTTTTCTCCATCTTTCTTTCACTTGTGAGAATGACAAACGTTGATACTAAAGTAGAGTCAAGAGTGTGAGTGCCTCCTTCATCCAGCAAGGACTTAATATAGATTTCTGATAAGTTTTTACATGAATAAACGTTACAAATGGAAATTGAGTAATGAAATTTACAAAATTAAATGCAAGAATCTACATAGATTTAAATTGATGGATATTGTGCATCTCACTTTAAAAGGGATGTCCATTATGATGGACATCTCCCATAATATTTGCAAATTTGGGCACTAATTAATTAGCATTTCTTTTCTCTACAAAGATTTTCTATGGCCACAATAAAATTTTACAACTTTTTCATAATAAAGTGAGCTAACAACTTATCATATGTCAAAATAAAATAAAATAAGGTCACATCCGGATCCACCACTACTCAAAATGACCTAGCCGATCAAAGTAATCTAATTGGACCAAGTGGCTTCTTTGTTGCCTATTCCAATTAAATATTTAATGTGGGTTACGATTAGTTCAATTGGTAAAATATTTTGTCATCAAAATAGAAGATTAGGAGTTTTGAACATGTCTACTCCAAAAACCAATTGATGTCTTAGCATGATGATAATGAAAAATCATTATGAAGCAGACACCACGGGTTAATATTCAATTGTATCTATAAATATAAAAAAATAAAATTAAAAAAAAAGGAAGGTAATTACACTCTTCTCCCTTAAAATTTAGGAGAGTAACAACCCACCCCAAACCTAAAGGGAAAAAATACTTCTCTACCTTGAGAGTTGAGATTTGAAGAAAACCACATCTCCCCTTCCCCCCTTCGTCAATATTAGTAATAGAATATTTCAAATTTTAAAAAGATTCTCTTTAGCAAAGTTTAACCATAATCAATAATAAAAAAAGTCAACGTTTATACTTAATATTCTCAATTCTATTTGGTATGTAAACAAGTCGACTTTTATTTATTTATTTTTGAAAAAAGTTGACTTAGGTGCGGTTTGGATTCAGCTTATTTAAGTCTGCGTTTTGCTCTTTCACGTTTTTTTTTTTTTTTTCTCGTACCAGAAGTTAACTCTGATTGGGGACAGACCTACCAGTGGGTCCCGTGCACAATGCACAGGACCCACTAGCACCTTGAACGTCCACCCATTAGATTGAAATGGCACTGTTTGTGGGTCCCGTGAATTGTTCACGGGACCCACAAACATCTTTTTTTATCCAAATTTTAATTAAAAATGGATCCCACAGTACTATTCACACATTTAAAAATTATTTTGCTATAGTATTTTCAGTTTTCAATTTCAGCAAAAATAAATTGTATCCAAACGGACCCTTAGAGTCCGTTTGGATACTGCTTATTTTGCTAAAAACTAAAAACACTGTAGCAAAATAATTTTTAAATGTGTGAATAGTACCATGAGACCTATTTTTAATGAAAGTTTTGTTGAAAAAAGAGGTTTGTAGGTCCCGTAAACAGTGCACAGAACCCACTAGAACTCAGTTAACGCTCTTCTAAAAAAAAAAAAAACATGAAACGCTAGATGTAGACGTGAAACTCCAGTATCCAAACGGATACTTAAATTAAAATCTGAGCTACATATTCAACTGATATTATTCAAGTTTGAATTGCCAAACATAAATGCTTACCATCTCAATATGCTAAGGTTTGGTTCCTTATTAATCTTACTTAGTAAAACTATAAGTCAACATATATATATATATATATATATATATATAAAACTGAGTTATGTATTCAACTAATATTATTCAAGTTTCAATTGCCAAACATATATAGATACTTACTATCTCAATATGCTAAAGTTTGGTTGCTTATTAAGCTTACTTACATATTTATATAATTTTTTACATCTTTTTTCTTCAATTAGTTTGGTGTTTCATCTTTGGACAATGGAAAAATGCTACAGCCAGGGAAGAGCACGAACTCCAGAAATACAACATTTTCCGTAATTCATTTGTGACTTTTACTATAATTGCAACTCTTGAATTCTATAAAATTATTTATTATACAGCAAAGTCATACAAATTACAAATGCTTTAAAATTTTAAATGATTTCAATTTCAAAGTTTTTTAATTCAATGCATTTTTTCTATTTCAATTTGCATTGATTCTCCCCAAAAAAAAAATCAATATTTGCATTGATCGAATTTCTAAAAAGTATGCCAATTATATGGTTTAGGATTTCTATAGTTCCTACAGGAACTTCGCTTATGGTCCTTAAAATCTTAACTATCCTTTGTTTAATAAATGGTTCAAATTTTGCTACGTCCTCAATAGTGCTAGACAATAATGTTGGTTTCAAAATTGATAACAAGGAAAAATATGAACCATTCTTATAACCATGGACCGTAAGGATTTTCAATCCTTAACTTTTTTACATCCTTTTTCTTCAATTATTTTGATTTATTTCCTTAATAAAGGGAAGCCAAATGGTTCTTATAACATAAAATAAAAATAAAAAATAAATAAAAGTTCTTATTACTCACCAAATATATCCTAGTTATTTCAACATTGGCTTCAAATGCCTAGAGTATAGTTGTAACTCAATTGATTTTTTTGGTGTTTTTAATAGAAACATTCAAAATTCAAATTTCCCACTCGAAACTATTAAATTATCAAATAAATAAATAAATAAAAATAAAAGCTTTGGCTTCAAACATGGTTCGCGAGTCCATTATAAATTTATATTAAAATATGTTAAAGAATTATTTTTATAATTCATGTATAATACTCATTATATTTAAGAATTAGTAATATTACATGCCATTAAAAAAAAGGGGGAAATGTGAAAATTTATGTTTGATAATTCTGTATACGAATATATAGATTGTTTGAATATGCTCACGAATATATATATATATTTTTTTAATTTTGTGTGTATCATTAAACTTACTTTTGTGTTTTTTTGTTTTTGTTTCAACCTTTCCTAAAGAAACTAACTATAAATTACCAAGACCCTTGTGTTTTAATGGCATTACTCGGAAGAAATTAAAAAAAAAAAAAAGGATCCATATAAATTCTCTTTTTATTAATAATTAGTGCCTCACATATTCAACAAAAGATATTAATAAACCTATATAAAATTGAAACTTAGAAATGAATAGATGTACCTCATTAAACTCATGACAATAAATTCGTATTTTGTCATTAAAAAACACTATACTTTTTCTTAAATAGAAAAAAAAAAAAAAAACAATAAAAATAACTAAACAAATAATTAAAAGTTTTGCTAAGGTGAAAAGCTAAATGAGAAATGTTTTTATTTTCTTTTTAAGAATGCGCCACATGACAAAACTATAGACTATCGTAGCTTGGAATAAAACATGTGGAACAAAATTATTAGTTGGGAACTTGAAATAAGATAGATAGATAGATATATATATATATATATATATATATATATATATATTTATTGGACACATTTTATTTTGAAGGACCAACTACAAATTTAAGAGACCAAAATCGAATCATAAATTTAAAAGATAAAATCAAAACCAATCCTACATTTAAGGGTCCAAAATTGAAATGACCCCAAGGATAAAATTGTTTCCTTTTTCAAATTTTTGGGACCAAATCCAAACCATTTACGGGCTCTACTTTGTAGGAAACAACAAATATGTTTCATGCAATTCAAAAAAAAAAATTTTCTTTCGAGAAAGATACAACTCAAATTTTTAACATGTAATTTTGAAAATTTTAATATAAAACTTTCTCATGCATGGCACGGGTTAACAAGTGGTAAATATAAAATTTGGAAGACTCAAAAAATAAATGTCTATTAGGAATAGTCAATCACATTCTTACAACCATACCACGTTTTTCTTGATTTTAATCTCTATTTTCTAATGTATCCTTTTACTTCCCCATCCTACCCAATGAATGGTTTTTTTTTTTTTTTTTCCTCTTGGTATATCCCCCTTTTTAAGATTAAAAAAAAAAAAAAATTGTTTATTCATACTCTAGAGTTTGTCCCGAACCAATATATACCTGATATAACCTTCTTTTTCTTCCCTTTCCCCACAACCCCCTTTTCTCTGTAGTTTGTCCTAAAACCCATAGCCTCTTTCTTTCTTTCTTTCTTTATCTTGATCTTTGTAATTTCTCCCGAAATTCATAACTTCTTTTCTTTTCTTTATTTAGCTCACTTTCTTTAAGAAAATACAAAAAAGTTCACTTATGAAAAATATAATATTAGTAGTATGTATTATATAAGGGTAAAACTTAGGTACAGTACCTTATGTACAGTATCTTAGGTACCCTTTCTAAATTGCAGACACCTGTCCAATTAAATGACTCAGTTAACGGAAGTTAACACTTAACACATCTTTTTTTTTTTCACCGTCTCTTTCAGATCTCCCACAGTCAAATTTCTCACAGATGTGTTGAACCCATTATTAGAAAACCCAGGAGAAAAGAAAACCATCAATCCTCTTCGACTTTTCGCACTCAAAGAAGGAGAAATTTGGCTTAAGTGAAGTTTCAAAAAGAATATCATTGAAACGTCCTAGCATTCTTTAGAGGGAAAATCTGGTGCAAAGAATGAGTTCAAGTGTAAATACAGGAAATAAAGAAGACGAACAAGTCAACCTCGTAAACCAACATTCATTCACCACGTGAACCAAGAATACAACCAGATCTGGCTTTGCATCATAATGAAAATAATGGGATTAATGGAGAAGATTGCCCTTTGTCCTTCTTTGTTTGATTTCGTTGAGAAATTTGAGAGTTTAAGTGTGAGAAGTCAAATACTGTTGAAGGATTGTCAATTTAAAGAAACCATTGGATTCTTCTGAGATTGTGCAGGAAAAATCTGAGTTTTGTTGTCGATGTGATGCACACAAGCCAGTCCCTTCGCCATTATTTGCTTGGTTTTGATTAGAACTCAGAGAGTTTGGGTTTGAGAAGCATAATGGTCATTGGGTTCTTTTGAGTTCTGGCTTTTGAGATTGTGCGTGAGAAGTTTCAAGTTTGAGAAGCTACAGATTTTCTCATTGAAAGAGAGAGTGAAAAAAAGTAAAAAGAAAAAAAGAAAAGAAAAAGAAAGACAGCGTTAAACTTCCGTTAATTGAGTCATTTAATTGGACAGGTGTCTGCAATTTAAAATGGGTACTTAAGGTACTGTACATAAGGTACTGTACCTAAATTTTGCCCATTATATAATGGTTAAAAATAGTACAATTGTGTACATTTGTAAAGCACAAAAAATTTATATAAAATGCTATTTCATATGATTAGTTGATCACTAGATTGTCATATTATCCATTAATATTATCTAATAATAATTGCTATCAAATTTACTACATTAAATGTTAAAAAAAGAAAAGGAAAAAAAAAATGTCATTTGCTTCAGTCTAAATCGCTTGTGCTTTGCACCAAGACTCCAAAAAGCCTTTGTGTGCGCATACTCATGCGAAAATCTGTACCTCTGTCTCTGTGCCAGAAAAGAGAGATTGGGGATGCTTGGTGCCCAAAATTAGCATGACCCAGAAAATCTGACCATGAGTTTGTAATACATACTTTCCACCCCTACATGGGGAAGGGGGAAAGAACCAAAGAAAAAATCAGCCACTAAGGACGGAGCTTCCTCATTAACCACTTCTTTCGCAGAGGGGCATCCAATGCTAAAAACATCCTGGCTCTTTTCTCATCCTCCAAGAAGTCACAGGCATCCAGTAACAGATCATCATCCATGTCTGGTATAGCCTGGAGCACATCAATCACGTCCTCTGTCGATATAGAGTTCTCTTGCTTTTGTTTCTTTGTTAATGACGTAACTGCAACTGCCATTTCCCTTAGAACATCAGCCATACCATCTTGAATTCTTCTTGCCTTTTTAGACAGTGGAAAAGTTTGAGGCATGTCAGGCTGAAGCCTCTTCTGTTGTTCACTAACATTCCTATCACCTCCTGAATGTAATGCTGCTTCGTTTTTTCTGGATGAATGATGCTTCTTCTTACCAACACCAGAATCTAATGCTTCCTCAACTTTTCTAATTGAATGATGATGCTTCTTATTAACGCCTGCTTCTAATGCTTCCTCGTCTTTTCTGGATGGATGGTGCTTCTTATCACCACTTGAATGCAATGCCTCTTTATGAGCATTGTCTGTGACATCTTTGTTATCAATAAGCACAGCTTTTCCGTTGATATTCTTCTTCCCTGGGGCTTCCTCCACAAGATGTGACTTGCAAGATGGTGTATTGTTTTTCGTAGTTGTAGCTTCATTACCACATATAATGGACATCTCAGAATAGTATGGCATTACTTTATTTCTGAACATCCTAAAGTTGTGATGTGCCTGCATTTACAAAATGTAAGCTACTTGATGCAGAATTTGTTGAAATAACAAATTAGATAATGACAAAACCTTTGTACCTTGAGATACTTGTTCCAGACCCGATCATCACCTACCACTTTTTGTTGTGTTTCATCCCAACTGAATCCCTTTTGAGTAAGTAGCATCTTTATGCTACTGTAATGCCTCCTCAAGATATTATAACGATTTTTCAAGACCACCTTACCATACTGGAAGCCAAATTTAGTATTAAATGACATAATCATGTGTGCCCACGCTTTCTTCTTAAACATACGGCCAATTTTGTTCCCTTTATGCACCTGGTCCAACATTAGTTCTACAAAAAATTGGTCCATGGTCTGTGACCAGTCGATTTTTGAATGATCATCACTAGAGGAGGTTTTGGGAGTTTTAGGAGTTTTAACATCTGTTGGTTTTGCTGCAAATTTTGAGAACATGTAACAACAAATAAATTTGCAGGCTGTTTGCAGACATAAATTAAGTAGGTAGGAAACAAGTACTATTAAATATCGCAAAACTTGAAATTGATGAATAATCTGTATTCAATACCTTCATCGTTTTTTTCAAAGTCTACGTCAAAACATGAAAGACTGTATCTTCCATCAGCAACTGCATGCCCACATATTATGCACAACTCATTATAGTGTGGCAGAACTCTAGTTTTGTATGTTACCATATCCAGGTGGGCCTGCATGTAGCATGTGCAAGCTAATTGCATTTTGAAATTTCAAATACGTAGTTATGAATGGTTTAGGAAGAATTGTGTACCTTGATGAACTCAGCCCATACATTATCATCAGCTATTACCATATGCAGTGTTTCATCCCACTTGAACCCACTTTGATCAACAAGCATCTTTATCTCATTGTATTGCTTCCTAAATCGTTTGTATCTGTTTTTCAGAACATCTGTATCATACTTAAATCCAAATTTAGTATTAAACTGTGAAATCATCTCAGCCCATGCTTGTTTGCTAAATACATGTCCGGTTTTATTCCCTCTGCGTACTTGGTCTAGCATTTGGTCAATAAAATATTGGTCTTGGGATGGAGTCCAATTAGCCCTCAAACTATCATTGATTATAAAGGAATCATCATCCATTTCCTCACCTGCAATTCAAGGAGATCTGCAAATTAAGCACATGCTTCCAAAATACAATATGCTTAGAGATATATTAGAGTCATGATAGTCATACAGGCCATATGAACAACACTGTAATTGTAATACAAATTCAGCACCTGATTCATTGTCTAATTAGCAATTCAATATTATTATTCCCTGGTCCACGTGAAACAATAAATATTTTTAAGTCATGCTTATTCCTCTTGCTTCTACTATTTATAAAAAATAAAAAATAAAAAATAAAAAAATAAAAAAAAAAAGGCAGAAAAAGCAAGTTTCGCCCATTCTTGCTATTTTTTTTCTTGTTGAAAGTACTCCAGAATCATATTATGATGGTCAACATGTTATTTAATAGACTATAGTTCCAGATATCACAAAAGGTAGTTCCCCAACTGGCACCAAACCTACTAGTGCATCTCATCTCACTGTTATGATCACTTATTGATTATTCCACTCAGTAAGCGAGAAAGTGAGAGACCATGGATAAAAATAGTAACATGCACCAACCCAAAAGGTGGTAACTGCATGAGATAAGTTTAATAAGTAGAGACTTGGTCAAAAACAAAAAACAAAGGCATACTTCATATATTCTTGGATCAATATGAGATTCTTTTGAAAAGGAACCTAATACAGGGGAACTATAAAAGGCTTTTTGGGAACTTGACATAACTTTACTAATTAATGTATATTTGCTATCAACCCATCAAAGAAATAAATGGTGTGTGTAACTGTGTATCTAATAGAAACATGGGACATACATTCAAGCATTAATATGTAGATGATGACATCAATTTCTGTCAAATGTAGAAATGTATTTCTGTCAAATGTAGAAATGTAGATATCAAGTAAAACAAATGTAGATACTGGATAACCTAATAGGACAACATAATCTGAAATAGGGGACAGACTTTATCCTATATTCCTACATAATCAAATTTACAGGAATTTTTTTTTCATCACTCTTCTATGTCCTGATGCTACTGCATACAAAATGCTTTTTCTTTTT